>NC_064886.1:26595290-26970290 GCF_929443795.1 Astur gentilis | reverse complement strand
AAACAAATCAAGCGGTTGTGGGGAAGTGTCTGACACACGAACATCCCTACGTGGCTCCTCCATATCAAATCATGCAATTCCTCATCAATTCTCTGAAGCCAAACACACACAACCCACTGCTTTGAACTGGCAATCACCCCGGAAAATACCACTGGACTACTGGAAGAAGGAGGCATGCGCTTCTCTAGATCTACTCTTTGACCTATATGGGAACAAATTCTTACCACGGAAATCAACGTAAACTATGCCATTAATTTCTACATTGCACAGCCTAGGAAAAAAAAAAAAAAAAAAAAAAGGAAAAGGTGTAAAGCCTCTCAGCCAGTGCAAGAAGAGGTAAGAGAAGAGATATCTAACCAGGAGACCTCTTCTGGCTGGAACTGTTAAGGTGACAGCATGTACTCATGGAAGGATCACATTCAGTGAAAGGATGCAAAATTAAAAGGCAAAACTGGGTCAGGTTACAAACCACTCGATAACGTTGAGGGGATACTCATACGTGTAACACAACACTGATCCAGCCTGTGATATTTATTACACATTTCTAAGCAAGTTTCATTGTGTTCAGTGTACACACGCTCCATTACTTTAGTTTTCACGCATAACATTCCTGACTCTCAGGTTTTATTTACCTGATCTTTCTTTGGTAGTCATCCAACATGTCCAGTGCAAATAAAAACCCATGGAAAATGGGATCTGAAAAGAAGTATCGTATCCTTCAAGGCCTGTTTTGAGCAGTCCCCGCTTTCTATCTATGGAATTACTGAATTCTGTACCTCCTAAGTAATGAGCAGTTTGTGCGTAATTCTGTATTAGTGCTAGCTGCGTTTCATGACCTCCAAGGAAATACTAAAATTTGCAACAAAGCCAGCAGCCTGCAGAATTCCAGAGAAATATTTGCTACATGTTGATTTGTAAATCTTTAATTAATTTTCCCTTGCCAGAATAATAATAATAAAAAAAGATTTACACGAAATTCTAACATGACAACATGATGACCTTTATTACAGTCCAGCAGTAAATCTGCATTTTCACTACGCCAAGTTTAGCAAAAGGTCCTGTGTAAAACAGCTAATCAGAAAGAATATAGTTGATGTAAAATACCTGTTCAAGCTAAACGTTCACTCTGTCTTCAATATGCAATACAGAAACTAGTTCTAATTGTAACCACTGAGTTTAAAATGCTAAGTGTGATAAACTGACTCAGAGCTGCGTCTCATCACCGCGAGTATGAACGTTACTGCATAAAGCTTAGAGAAACCCAAGCATGGAGATCCCCCAAAGCTGAAAGGGAAATGCAACAAGAAAGTGGAAACTGCCTTGTATAGCCTCCCACTGAGATCACAGCCATACAGCGTGTATAGATTCCATACAGCCTTGGTTTTGATTGTTCTAATTAACAGGAATGATCACTGGAATTAGCCTCACAGTCCCTGTCACTTAGCCCTTCCTCAGAGCCGGACCGTCCCTCCCCATTCTGGAGGGCTTGGAAACAGCCCAGGAACAGGAGAACAGGCCTAACCTGCCCCAGCCTCTGTGGTCAACAACAGCACTGGACTGAACAAAGTCTTTTTATAGCCCTGTATTTCTGAGTATGGTCAATCAGTTCTATTATGAGTTTAAAAAAAAAATATTAAAAAATCAATTTCCATTTATAAAGAATTAGCCCATGGAATATGGAGAATATAGGGAAATAACATGTTTTTTTACTGCTGGCATACTGTTCCCTTTCTGAGCTACTCTTAATACTGCACTTTCAAAATATCCTGATGGCTTTCAGATGTAGGTCCTATACTTGAAATACAGACAAGCGATTCCTTCTAAATGCTGTAGTTCACCCCGGCCAACACATTGGTCTTTCAACTCTCGATGCCAGTGTCAACTGTATAACACGTTTTTGAACTTTAGCAGCACTTGGGATGCATATGATGCCAGTGGATATGGGCTTCCAAGTCCATTCCCAAATTTAAAATTCTGTGTTTATAAAGCCTGACTGCTTCTTCACAAGAGATCTGTTCACACGCATTGCGCTGTACGTTAACCGCCACGTTTATCTTCCCGAATCCACCAATTTTAAAACCTTAACCATTTGCCAACTGCTTTAGGGAACTGAGCGATAGTATATCGTTTGCTGCATAACACTGACAACACGTGTCATCATTCATAGAGAACACGCCTGCACACGATACAGAGCATTGGCAAATGCTTGGTCAGCCTACAATACGAAGAAACCACACAGATCTTCCGAGAGGTCAATTAAAAGCGATAGATGACACAAATCTACATTACTATGCTTTGACAGACAACATTAGGCAACGGAAACACACAAAGAACCGGACCTACCATATGCAATCCGTTGCTGTGGATGATGCCGTCTTGCTCCATGAGATTTCGGGATATTGTAATAGAGGGAAGATCCAAGCTCTGGGGGGGAAACTGAGGTGTAAATTCATTTCCTTGGGCAGGCAGCTGGTCACCAAGGCCCTGAAAGGGCAGCAGGATATCTGCCATCCCCAGTGCAGGGTCTGACTCGGGTGGGGGGGTAATGGGTGGGATTTCGAACTCCTCATCCCCAAGGCTTGGCGTATGGAACGTCTGCTAGAAAAGAACAGGACAAGGCAAACCACGTTAGGGCACCCTGCTCTCAGCAACTACCTCCGGACCTGCAGTCCAAATCTCGTTTTGCTCTCAATGCAAACTCTCTATGCAACAAAATTTTTAAGTTTCATATGCTGAAGGGGTTTATGGATCATTCTGATTAAAGATTTAAGCCTCATTATCATATGGCTTTAATGGAGTATCAGAATTAACAGTTTTTTAATGCGTACTTAATTAGCAACATCTGTCTTTGTTGTTAGTCTGAATATCAGCTACATTGGATTTGGCTGTATAACAAATTGCCACTTTATTGATATGTTAGTAAAATAGCACAAACAGCTTACATTACTCTCATGCTTCATAAAATACTGACAATTTTGTAGCACATGTCCAACGTTAATTCAGCACTGACCACTTCACATCTTTTGTTTCCTTCTCATCCACTTATAAACAAGAAATATTATAATTCTGGTCTTTATTTCTTTTCTTTTTCATCCCAAAAGTACAATGCACCCTTTTAAACAAGGACTGTAATTTCAAGGAGAGACATGTATAAAAGAGTGAGGGCGATTACAGCAGCCTCCAGTGTTTTCTGAAGCAAGCCAGCTTTGTTTGAACAGTAGCTTTGTTACGAACTAAACACCTGTTAAGATGCCTTGAGCAAAACGTTTACTGCCAGTTATCTTCAGGGTTTGTGCGTGTTTGTACGTGTGCGTGTGTCTGTCAAAGATAATCTTTATTCAAGTAGAGTCTGTATCTGGCTTCAACATAGCTGATTTTTATTTGGGAAACAAATGAGCTATGCTTATTCAAATTTCTTGCAAGTTAAATGAACTTTCCTATATTATTTCAGGTCCACTGCTACTTAATAATAGAAATTCAGTGCCTGAAATTAGGCCATTTTAAATGTACCCAGATCAGGACCGTCTTGATCAAACTGGGCAGTTGGCAATCCTAAAATAGGCACTCTTGTCGCGTTCTGGACATGCAAGGCTGCTCTGGGATTTGTTTGCTTGCATTAGTTCAGGATTCGTGTTGGGGGGGGGTGGAAATTGTTTTATGTATTATTTACATTGTTTGAAAGAATGACTTAATGCCAGTTAATTTAAAAATGATAAGTTCAGTGAAAGATCTCATTAACTGCTGCAAATTGTCATCCTTCAAACTGTTAATGATGATATAAATTAATAACCGCTTGAGAGAAGACGGAAACTGAAACACAAGAAAAACCTTTGCTTGCATATAGAACCTGTCAGCTGTCATTATTGGTCTCACACCAGAAATGATGAGGTCCCAGATTGCTGCAGTCTGCAGTACCGTCAGAGTCTGCCGAGACGCTACCCATCTTGCTCAAACTGCAGGACTGTAACTTAATTCTGGATGTGAAAGCTGGGCCTGGATTAGGGAGACGTTGGACTTGCCTGCTGCTATATTACAAAAGGTGTGAATTTTTCTTCCTGCGGACCCCATAGTTCACAAACACAAAGGATGGATTGGCCAGGAGAAGTGGTTGGCTAATGAACACAACCCTATGGCTGCATTTGCAGTTATTTTGGCACTAATGTGGTCTAGTAACAGATGCAACTGTAATTTGTGACTCATTTGCTACCCCATTACTGCTTAATGAAATCTAACATATCACATTAACAATACGGATAAACACTCATTCTTGATATGTGGCATTTGGCTGTTTTCATTACCACTGTAATTAACACTTGAAATATTATTTCAATAAATATTTAAGGTGCTTTAAAATGGGTTGTAGTAATCATGACATAGAGACAGAAAACATAAAGCAAATGTGTGGCTTCTAAGCCTGAATGTGCTCTAGGATTACACTCTTAAGGCATTATTTACAGGAATAAAATGGGCTTCTAGCTCAGCAGTGCTCAGGTCCAAAATCATACCGAGAAAGCTACATTCATGTTAATGTAAAAACACTCTAATTAAATACATTGTAATGCAGTAATTGCAAAGTTAGGTTCATGCTTTAATGTGAACACTAACACTTAATCATATTTTTATTCCTTGTTCAAGCAAAAGGGTTCAGTGAAATCAGTGTTATTATAGTACGTTTGAACCTCTCTTTACCTGACATATTTACGAGACAGTAGTAATTGTAAGAACTGCATCTTTTTCCCCCATCTAACAGAATAACTCTAGGACAACTGTGTAAATATATAACACAGCTAGATAATAGTACAATATTTTACTTAGGAAGGTAGCATTCATCTTAATACTTACAGCTTACTACAAATGGGAGAGTAAATTGATGAATACCCTAACATTTTTTAAATGTGAATTTAATTCTCACAATATAACTTGTCTAGATAAGTACCTATCTTTTTTAAAAAACATATAACAGACCTAAGATTGAGAACAAAATAGATGTAATCTAAGAAGAAAGCAAGCCCCTTAGTGAAGTAGTCTTAAATTCAAATCACTGGGCTATTCAGTCTGTAAAAAGAGCCTGAATAGTACGCAATTTGGGATTGCAGAAAGGTGCGGTTATGACGAAAAGATGGTGTAACATTTATGGGATTTATCTTACCAATCACATTTTTTAAAGTTATTAACTTTTCAAATATTTATATCGTACACATTTTTTAAAAAACTGTGTGCATGGTTAAATGCCATCTGTACTGAAACGTTCAAAACATTTGTTCCTTTTGATAAAAATGCAAATCTGGAGAACTGTTGTATCAACATATAACAGCCAATGTCTGACACGGTGAATTATCACAGCTGGAATTAAATTGTCTCTGAACAGCTGCTGGCAGCAGAGCTTTCATCAATGTTTGATTCAAATGTAGGAAAAAAATTCTACAGAAAGAAACATCATGTTGTCATTACAGATGGGGTTTGTGTTCATTATCACAAATAACACTGGAGCTAGTGCCAAACCATATTCCCTTATCTAAGCAGTCTTGCTGGGTAAAGAGAGATGGTGACCATTGTATAAAAGATTCATAAAATACGACTCTTAATGCTAACCTTCATATTTATTGTTACACCTTTCTGCTTATTTTCTCTGAGATGGCTTTTTTTAAAAGCGCACAAGAATACCCGCAAATGAATCGCCACTTACGACATGTAAAATCAAGGCTGCCCAGTTTTCTAATCTGTCCTCGTGTTGGGAAGATCACTTATGGCATGCACCCTATACAACTACTTAGGTTCTTGTTCTCCGTATTCCTATGCACATTACTAGAGAGTGCATCTTGCACCTTCCATCCTTCCCCTTGGACTAAGAGCTGTTGGGTTTTAGTGATGAGCAAAAGGTGTTTCTGTCTGGAGCTGGGGTCAGAATTAGCATGTTGACAGTCTGTTCACTGGCTGTAAGGCAGCACCACTGTAACAAATACATGGAGACTCGAGTTGCCATACCTTTCTCCTGGTTCCATTCTCAAAGGCAGGGATTAAATACATCACCTCCACAACCTGGCCAGTCTCCACCAGCCTGGCCCCGGGGTTTCTTCTTGATTCCGGGCAGAAGTTTGCTTCATGCAGCACATACGCTTCAGGCAACAAAGCTGGGTTTCGTTTTCTAACTTATATGAGTATTAAGAACCCAAATTAAAATGTTTGCATCTATAACAGAAATTAGCACATTCGCTAGTAATGACTATTACTAAGCTTGCTTTCAAAGTGTACACCTACTGTGCTTTTTATTTGTTTCCTTCTGTTTATTATTTTTTTCATACATAAAGCAGATTTGTTTCTATTGACATGCTATGTAAGTAACAGCCTTATGGACAGCTAAATTGACTGGTAATGGAGAGCTGTCAGGTTATTTTCTTTCTCATTAAAGTCTTTATTTTGTGCTCCATAAAACACACAGAAATTCGGCACTTCACTCTTCATCCATTCAAAGTCTGTTAAATTATCACAGCAAACAGCAGAATATGAGCATAGATAAAAAAGAAAAACATCTACCTCATTTGCAGCAAGAAATGCATTATTTGCCTCTGCCATGTTCATGTAGTTGTTATTGTTTCCAAACTGAAAGAAAAATAAATATTTGGATTTTAATGCATGCCACGATAAACTTTTCTTTACCCCATCCCTGGCATAGAAAAAGTTGAAAAAAACCCCAACAAACACAAAACAACAAACAGATAAGATGTAATTTTGCAGATGTTCTTTGAAGTCAGAAGTAGATTGGATTCAACATTATTATTATTATTATTACATACTCTGCATCCCCAGGTCTGTACATGGAAGATATCCAAGTGTATCTCTTCAACTTTGTCCATGTAGCAAAGCCAGACCGCAGACCTAGAGGTGACTTTTGAAATTAAGTGTCCATTAAAAAGAGACTGTTCTCCAGAAAAGACATTTCAGCTCTACTACATCTTTCCTGACACGCATTATAATATTTCTGCAGGTGATCCTGATCCAGAGGATTGCTGCAGCTAGGAGTAGCTGGCGTATTACTATTCCAAGTAGACCTGGTTTTAAAGAGATGATGGTTTTAAAGAGATGAAGGTTTTAAAGAGATGAAGAAGGTCAATAAGGGGAAGAATGAGAATCTGCAGTGTTGTTCTTAAAATCGCATTCCTTCCACAAAATTAAAAAGCCAAACAATCCCCTTTTGTCTATCCTTCATTCCAGTTGAGCTCCCACGCCCCCAGTGAACACTAACACCAGAAGATTTTGCAAATCAGAGAAACTGTATCACACTGAGACCTTGAGATCTACCCAGGCTGGAGTGGGCGGAGTGCCCGCTTACTCCCACTGAGGCACAACTCCTCTCACACACGAGCGATCTAAAAGGATCCTCTCAGATGCCATAGAGTCATTTCCTCCAAATTCTCAAGTATGAACATTTGTTGACGAAGATAAGCACTTTTACAGACTGAGCATAGAAAAGAAAGAGATTATCAGCATTTGGTTAATTGGCACTTAGTGTGCCTTATTTCCTTAAACGGCACTTCCAAAAAGCAGCTAGTCTGGTAACTATTTCTGCACGCATTCCCGGAGCAGGCAGGCGTCTAGAGTCTTTGCTTCAAGGAACAGATACCACGCATGTCATGCAGCTACCACTAAAACACTAAATCACAGGCTTTCACATTTTCACATTTCTATTACCAGGCAAAGCGCACACTGCCAAGTAGGAGTATCAAATGAGAGAAAAGTCCCTGTGCTGTCCCTACAATGCCCTGCCACATCACTGCTGCTGAAGCCACGCTAAGCATTCTTCCCTTAAGTCCCTTTTTTGAGTTCCGTAAAGCAAATTTTTTCAGGAGGCTTTGGTTTATCCTGCCAGATCTTGGTGGACCTGCCCCCCCCATACCACAACAGCAAACTCCACCGCCAGCAGCATAGGCTCTGCGACAAGTGCGTGAGAATGGGTAACCATGCACTTGCACAGACTGTTCTTTCCAAGCAAGAAGCTCTGTTGTGCTTTCAGAGCAGCTGAACCTGTCCTGAAAGGAAAACCACTTTGCTCCAGCTCAATTTGCTACTGCAGTACACTTGGTGCCTGACTGTATTCAGCAGGGAAGTGTTTCAGACCCTGATTCTCTCCAGTTTCTCCAGCACCCTAGAGCAGTGGAGGGGACAGAGTAATCCTTTCAAGAAAGGCTCTTTCCCCAAAACCTCCAAAATCCATTTCTGAAAAGTTGTGATGGGTTGACCCTGGCTGGACGCCAGGTGCCCACCAAAGCCGTCCTATCACTCTCCCTCCTCAGCTGGACAGGGGAGAGAAAAATATAACAAAAAGCTTGCGGGTCGACACAAGGACAGGAGAGATCATTCACTAATTACCGTCACGGGCAAAACAGACTCAGCTTGGGGAAAATTAGCTCAATGTATTACAAATCAGCCAGAGTAAGGTAATGAGAAATAAAACCAAATCTCAGAACACCTTCCCTCCACCCCTCACTTCTTCCCGGGTACAACTTCACTCCCGGATTTCACCACCAAGCCCCCCCCAGCGGCACAGGGCGACAGGGATGGGGTTTATGGTCATCACACGTTATTTTCTGCCGCTTCACCTCCTCAGGGCGAGGGCTCATCACACTCTTCCCCTGCTCCAGCGTGGGGTCCCACCCACGGGAGACAGTCCTTCATGAACTTCTCCAACGTGGGCCATTCCCACGGGCTGCAGTTCTTCACGAACTGCTCCTGCATGGGTCTCCCATGGGGTCACAAGTCCTGCCAGAAAACCTGCTCCGTGGGCTCCTCTCTCCACAGATCCGCAGGTCCTGCCAAGAGCCTGCTCCAGCGCGGGGTTCCCATGGGGTCACAGCCTCCTTCGGGAACCCACCTGCTCTGGTGTGGGGTCCTCCCCGGGCTGCAGGTGGAGATCTGCTCCACCGTGGACCTCCGTGGGCTGCAGGGGGACAGCCTGCCTCACCAGGGTCTTCACCACGGGCTGCAGGGGAATCTCTGATCCGGCACCTGGAGCATCTCCTCCCCCTCCTTCTTCACTGACCTGGGTGTCCGCAGGGTTGTTTCTCTTACATGTTCTCACTCCTCCCTCTGGCAGCTGTTTCTCTTTGTCCCAACTTTTTTTTCCTTCTTAAAAATGTTATCGGAGAGGCGTTACCACTATCGCTGATTGGCTCGGCCTTGGCCGACGGCGGGTCCATCTTAGAGCCGGCTGGTGTGGGCTCGCTCTCTCTCGAACACAGGGGAAGCTTCCAGCAGCTTCTTACAGAAGCCACCCCTGTAACCCCCCCCGCTACCAAAACCTTGCCACACAAAACCAATACATTACCAAAAGTTAAAAGGAGGGGGAAAAAGGAAAAAAAAAAAAAAAAAAGAAGAGGAGGAAACTACAGTGATAGAGGATGAAAAAAGGAAGACGGACACAAAGAATTCGAGCCTTTTGTACCTGAGGAATTGTCTGACAAAACAGGAAATCAACAAAATCAGACAACAATCGTGGGGAGGAAGGAATATGAGATGAGATTCCTCATTCTGAAGTATGAAATTCCATTTGAGTACTTAACATGCTGAATCTTTCAATCTATAACACATGTTAAGCAACAGAGGCCTTAACACAATATGTAGGCTGCCTCATAGCTATTAAAACTCTGTTATCCCCAGCTATGCAGATACTCAAGTAATGTCATCCATTTTTTAAAAGCCCAGATGTCACCCATTTTTGGAGATTAAAAAATTAAAATCAAATTGCACATTCAAATTACTGTTTTGGCACATACGGGTGTGTGTGTGTGGATTTGTCGCACAAAGACATAGTACCTCAGCTCAACAGTGAGATGGACAGGACAGAATTTTCTTTCATGTCACAGTTAGTGGCAAACTAAGAAGGATTGACATGAAAAACTCAAATGGCTCCAATAGAGCTATTCTTTCCACAGTAACAAAAAAAAGAGTCAACTTTTCAAATTACACCTAAGTGCAAAAGTACAATAGGCAAGTATAGCTCTAACATTGGATAGATAAGTGAGTGGGAACAAACCCTATCTTATTTTAATGAGCTTAGCATCCTAGGGGCTCCAGTGCCTCAAAATGGAAACGTAGCCAATTTTTACCTTGAAGAGTAAAATTCTATATTGTTTTGATCTACAGGTATTCCTCACACCACAGCTACTGCTGTTCTGACTGCCAAGTGGTTTTCTTCCTTTTTTGTTTTATTAAAGTAAAACAAAGGGGAAAGTGACAACATAATTTTCCATTTTATTGAGACTGCAGAAGCAAATGACATAACGAGGAATGTCAAAGCTAAAAGTTACAAGTACGTATCCTTAGATTCATTCTGTTCTTGGGCTACAATATTTAAGAGCCTATTGTGTATGACTTAGGCACTGATGTCAGAACCTGGCATATTTAGGCTTTTGTTAGTATGGATCATAACTAATGATTTACATTTATTTTTTGTCTCTGAATTAGAAATCCATTGAAGGCACACAACAATTATCAGTGAGTATTTCTAAGATTAAACTTCCTTATTATCTAATGGTACCTATAACAACAAAAGAAAATAAAATGGTTATTATCTTAAGGACCTAAACAATTCAAAAAACAAATTAAGCTTAGAGTGAAATAAGAACTGGGTTAGAAATCCTCTTCTGAACAGTTAGTCTGCGAATGTAATTACTGAAGAAACTACAGCTAATCAGCTGTGAATTGTATCCATTAATTAGTATTTGCCCTGGAGAAATGAGAAAAATCAGTAACAATGTTAACACTGCAATGCACTGATGAGTACTGAAACACAGGGCCCTCAGCATTTAGTCAAGCAGGTGGCTCCAATGGTCCAAGTAATTTAAAAAGCTCTCACCTGAAGTGCAGAGCTGGAATTACAAAGCACTTCTTGCATATCTTTGTATCTATATAAGGCTATAATTAATGGCATTTAATTTAGAAACACTTTGTGATCAGCTGGGAACAGTTATAAATCATTCTAAATAGAACAAGGGGTTCTTGTCTATTTTAGTAAAATAATTTGGGAAAGATGTTTTTTTTTGTGAAATGACTCTTGTTGCAGTCAACATTTTTCTCCATTCATTTTCTAAAGGATCCCTTGCTCAGACCCCTCATAAACATCTCAGAGCATTGCTATAGCTGACAGCAGGCATTCAAATTAAAGGCAAGACCTGGCTATTTGGTCTGCCCAGGTATACTCCTGTGGAGTCCCTGCGACAGAAAGACAGTAAGATGCAGCCACCTAGTCAGGCTATCTTTTTGTTTCGTGCTGGCATTGGGACGTTTTGCAAATTACTTAGCCATAGCAATTAGCAAGGTTTTGCATAAACTTTTGCATCTAAAGATCTCAGAGCATCCTCACTCTCTAACTATGAAAGAATGAAATCTTTTCAGCTTCCTTTGGCAACACATCATTGCATTACAAACTGCTATTTGTTTCCTTTGATTTCACGAGTTCAAACCCTGTCTTAAGTTTTGATAAATATATTAAGCATGAGTACGACAACTTACTGCCACAGCAAAGCAATGGAAACCACAAGCATATGCTGATTTCATGAAATGGATTGCAAAGAAACAAAACCTCTTCTGAACTGGTTGTGAATCACAGCTTTCATTCTTCATGCAAATCATTGCATTAAAACTACGATAGCTCAGTCCTCTACTCTTCTATGTGGCAAGGGCACTTGAATCTTTGTCCTACTGAAATCTGTAAGAACCCACATGAAGACTGTAATAAGAGAGACTGGATGTTTGCTTACTAATACCTTGTATAGAGATGTCAAGAAAATGGATTCTTTATCGAATAGCTTGTTGAAGGTCTTCTCTTAGCTTTGACTACCAAACATGCAGCCCAACATCTAGCCTTATTCATCTTTTCTAGGAAGGGTGTATAGCTGCAATGCTAAGGGAGAATTCCTGCACTCTATTCCTTCCCTAGCGCATGCCCTAATAAAGACCAAATCAACTCCTGCCCAGGATCAGGGATTCAAAAACTGTATCAGTGCCCCACTTGTACAAACTGCACATTTTCATAGACCAAACCTCCTAGGCCAGATGTTACAATACCTCTTTGCAAATCAAGAGATTAGCCACTTTTAATCAGCACAGCACAACTCTACTTGAGTTTTCAAGCTACCCTTCGCGCTCACCAGAGTTTAAAAACTGCTTGGTTATGAAAGCTAAGACTAACAAATGGTTGTTTTAAGAAACAAGTCTGATATGATGAACATCACAGAAAACCTTGGCCGTTTGGGATAAAAATCAGTGATTAACTGTCCACAAAGTCTGAATTCCCACTGAAAAAAATCTTCAGAAAACCTCAAAAGGTTAAATAGTGACTACTGTCTGGGCTCTTCTTTTGCAACTGTGATGAGTCGAAAGCCACAGCAAGAAATAAAACAGGCAAAAGAGAAGTTTACACCACAAACCTGTAATATTTTAAAAAGCATGAAAAATAAAGCCAGTAACTAATTTTGAAGGTGTTATGGACACACAGAATAACATTTTGAACCTGTAAAACTTGATGGGAATTTTGCTAGTGATTTTAATGGAGAAATTATTTTACTTACAACATTCAGTCATTAGTATTTATTACAACTTTCTACATTTCTGTCTTTAAATCAACTCAATTCTGGTGCAACTCTAATCTGAAAAACATTAGAACTCACACCCACTATTCATTTCCTAAAAAGTGCAAATACAGAAATACATAAGTAACTTAAAACCAGACACAGAGGAGCCCAGACTTTTATCTGAGCATCTCAATGGAATAAAAATGTGTTTTTAAAATACTACTATTTTTATGCTCAACAGTAAAATTAGATTCTTCAGGCAAATACATTAGGTTTTCTAAATAATTCTTTTTAGAATATTGCTACTTAATTTAATAGTGCAACCACAAGGAAGAGGAAACAGTTGGAAGGGTTATTGTTCCAGCACAGAATACCACCAAAACCATGGAATGTGAATAAATGTCCCAAATGAAAAATTCAAACAAAATATATCCAGAAAAGGAATGAAACACATTTTATCATCTTCTCATAACTAATCCAGAGACTTACATTTTGCTTAAAAGGAACGACTGCACTTCTGTACTCAAAGACTACATATCATATACCTAAGAATAAATTAAAAAAAATTATAGCTATTACAGAATCCACTCCCCCCGCCTTTTTGTTTTATTAAAGAAAGCCCTCTCCCAATCCTTACTGCAAAACAGAATTCAGACTTAGTTTTCATGACACTAATTATTAGTTAATGTTTAGTTAAAATACACATGTAAAGTTTCTGAGGATAGTATCTTCAGACAAAATTCTCACTGGCTTGATGCTGAACTACTGCCTGCAGAACTAGCTCTAAAGTAGTTCTGTCACAGCACTACATGTCCACCTGCATATGTATTTTAGAGAGTTACACATCCAAATTTCTATAATTTCTGATGCCAAGTTATTGCTTATGGAAAATGGCAGCGTCAACTGATCACAATTCAGTATTTCTGCAATAAAATTCTGCCATTAATAAAATCATTCTTTTACAGAGTGAGCATGCTCATATTTTTCATATAGAATAATATCTACTTGCACAAATATATATTACAGCAAGAATCTCGGTTCTATCTTCATATTTGGCAAATTAATTCCTCTGAGGTTACACTATCCTTATGAGTAAAAAGAAAGATAACGATCCCAAAAGATGTAATTACAGACCAAAACTAAATTACTTTGCAGGTCTAAGTACTCTATCTTAATAATTTCACCAGAGAACATCTTCACTGCGTTTGGGCAGATTTGATTTTGCTGCCTGACCAATAATTACAGCTCTGGCAAATACAATGTCTGATAAGGACATCAATTAAGAATGAGCATTGTGTTATTTAAAAAAAAAAAAAAAAATTCATCATGTTCACAGCCTGTCTGATTGAATGAAATGCCAAATTAAATTAATGGAGATTGCTAAGTCTTGCTGGCTGGTGGGGAACCATGCAGAAAGTGGGACAGCATAGACAATAAACTGTCTGTAATTAAAAGATGAGAAGCTGGACTAATGCTACTTCAGCCTGATTACTCCAAACAAAACAATATACACTAAAATTATTCTAGCAACAGAAGTAGATGGAGTGGGAGGAGGGTTGGGAGTGGGGCATTTTTTTCTTTTCCCTTTTTTTTGTTTTTTAATAGTATCAACGATCACCATCTATGAACAGCAGTGTCCTCACCAGATGTATTAAATTAAACATTGGGGTTTTTTCTCATCAGGAAACACAATTTATTTTCTCAATGAATGTAAAAATAACAGACGAGAATTCTCCAATCATTTCTGCTCTAGATGGATATCCAGCTAATCTATGTAGAGGCTTTATTTTTAAGTATGATGTGTTCATAGCAGGAGCAGAGTGTTCTTTTCTGGAAGAGCAAGTCCTTCATGACAGTTTCAATACTTCAGAAGCAGTAGGTGGTATTCATGTTATTTTATAAAATACAAGTATTCTATTTTATTTTTGCTACTAGAAACAATAAGGCAGATTTTAGTAGCTGGTTCACAGATGCAATACCACTAAAGTTGTTAGGGATTTCCATCATTACAAGCGAACGAAGCATCTTTTAAAACCTGAATTTCAAAACCTTGTAAATAAAGAACTAATTTTATCTCAGCCTGAACGCAAAATGGTATCCTCGATCTTGACACTACATAGCTACCCGCAGAAATTTCTGTACTCGTCTGGCAGGATGCTAACATTTTGGGAGAAATAGCACGCACTGCCAGATGCAAGAAGTATTCTTTACCATAGACGACACGCAGCTGTTGGAGGTTAAGGACTGAGTCACTGAGTATAAAGGAGACGGAGAGTCGGACCAGATGCAGTCAAAAGGCTGCCCATTTGGGTCAGCCTTCGACCAAATGTCAGTAAGCAGATAACGTATCCCAGTTACAGCGAAGATCAAACCGCTACATGCGTGTGTGCACAAGGGTATGGATACATGCATAGACACAATGCTTTTGTCAGCAAAAGATACAATTTTTGAAGAATTTCATGAAGTACTGGACCACTAGGTAGCATGTATTATATACGCCAAGTTTACACTTGAGCCTTGCCATTCATATTCTCACAGCAAATTTACAATACGTGACTATTATAGGATAGTACAATAGAAATCAGCTTTCTGAGACAGATTACAGTATTATTCTTATTTACAGTAGATAATATCTTCTAGAAGCGGGTTCATTTCCCGCTACGTTCTGCCTACAAATTTTCTAGGAAAGATCTTCATGTACTTGTGAAAGTATGCCCGGGAAGTGTTAGCCTTGATGACTTTGGCCACCAGAACTTACTATACAAGAGTGATTTCTCTCTGTTTCTTCCACATCAGGATTCTCCAACACACCATATCAGGGTCCTGCAATAATCATGAGGAAATGCAGGCCCTGTTGAAAACAAGAGCTCCTATAGAGGATTTCACACCAGAAAGCTTAATTTGCTTAAGAACACATCACTGATGAGCAACTAGCAAACAACAGACAGGAGCACAAAATGTTAAAATAAATATTCTAAGTACCCAGTTTTGCAGTCACATCCCCAATGCTGAATTTTAGGCAAATGAATAATCTCAATGGTGGTTTGTTAATTATTGAATCTGTACATAAGTGTCTGAACAATCATACATTTGACAGTCTTTTGATATTTAAAATCTTAAGAGCCTTTAATTCAGGGGACCATTTGGATTCCAATTTTTGAGCCTTAAACATCTGCCACACTAATTGTTATATATACGCTTATATATGCATGTCTATGCATATATATGTATACACACACATTCTTTACTCTTTGCTTAGAGCCAAAAAAACCTCAGTGGGATAAAATACTTGAGCAAGATCCTAAAGAAAAATAGACATTTATATTTTATTCATATATCCTCAAATCTCCATCAGACACACTGTTTGCAGCTAGTACAGATTTGAAAGTTTTAGGAAAGCAATTAGAACAAAAATGTTTGAAGTTACTTGAAAGCTTTCAGCCAGCAAATAAAAACTTCGACAATAACAATAAAAAGCACTGACTTAATCTCTCCGATTCCAGCCAAATTCTTTAATATGAACTCCTTCAGTGAATTCCATGGCCAACAGCAGTAACTGAATGATATTTTGCAAAGTGTGATACTGTGCAAGTCTTAGGAACAGTAATGAAAGGAATATTTAATGGTCTCATGTTGGACATTTTCAGCTCTCTTAAGAAGGATACAGTCTATAAAAGTTTTTATATGCAAGAAGTAACTTTGCATGAATATGCACAGTATCATTATTCAGTTGACTGACAATCAAGGCAATTCAATATATGCCAGATTTTTAATGTTACTTATTCCATATTTAAATGTATAAATATTAAAAGGTGGTCCAAAGTGCTGTCCTGGTCCTAATAGTTATACAAGATTAAGGTGTTATAAAATTAGTCTGAATCTTGAAAGTTCTCTTCGAGACAAACACAGCAAATATTTTGGTGTCACACGTTCAGCGTTTCAATTTACCATTTTGGCTCGTTGTAGACAAGAATGGATTTTCCATTCTGTCCACATTGCCTTCAAAGGTAGTAAAATGGAGAATCAAACACGGATTCTGGGTATATCTCTGCATCCACCTACATATACTAAGTCTACTTTTCCTCTGTCCAAGGCTAATACAAACATCAAGCTTAGACCAACCCACTAAGTTTCACATAAAAAAGACGCCACAAGATCTACAGATGTTACTTCAAAGAGTTCTGAAGTACATTCACTATCATCACACCCTGTTGTTGCCTGAAGCTTAAAATACAGAAAGAGACCAACTGTTAAGAGAAACACATTCAGTAACAAAGCCAAGGAGAGGCCATGGTAGTTTAAGTATTTGTTTAAAAATATATGAATATTTAAAGAGCTTGTTTTCTTTCTTTGCTTTCTAACCTAGAGATGTTTGCAATGATGAACTACGAAATTATTTTCATGATCACTCTCATGAGCATGTACTTGTTGCTGGAATAAACCAAATTAGACATAAATGTCATGGAAGGAATATATTGTTAAAATGCAAAAAGAACTTACTTGTATGGCTAGGTCTCTGGTTTGTATATATTTTTCTACAACTTCCTAGCAATTTGGATTCCACACAAGAAAGGCCTTCTCCAACACGCAGATCCACAGCATCCATTCAACGTATGCGTTTTACGAGCTACCTTTCTCTAAACAGCTCAAATTATACGTAAGATCTTACTTCTGATGACATCAGAGGACAGATGGTGGTTAAATTATGCTCTGTTCCACAACTGCTCTAAAGAACTGAAGCAAGGGTAAAGCCCAACTGCTCTCTTTCCACGGCCCTGTGAGAGGGTGGAAACGTCTCTGTTCTCCATGACATTGACCAAATGGAAGAAGTTCACCAGCTTCTCAGACTGGCCTCAACACGTAAACGTGGTACTGCAAAATAACTTGCAAGAAAGACCCAAACCAAAACTGTGGACCCAATTCTGGGGCCGCCCCTCCAATCCACCTTCCACACAACAGCAGCACCGATGCCAGCACCTGGTGCCGTGACCGGAGGCCGCTCCGCTAGCTCGTGCCCTGCTCGGGGATGGGAGTCCTCCAGAACACATGGGACCTGAAAGGTCCTGAGAGAGCAGCACCATCCTGCTCCTGTCCTAACGTATTAAGGGCCTGTCTTTGAGAACTCTACACTCTATTTGACTATCCTTTTACCCCCCTCAGTTTCTTTTTAACTGCTGTAAAGGATACTTTTATAGGGGACTTTGGGGGAAAAATGCATAAATACAGAACTGTTTTTGCCATATGAACATTTCTGTTTCATCTTCCTTTTTGATGCATTAAGTTCATACAACCAAGGTGTTAATCATGTCTACCTCCCCAATTATTTTATATAAACTAAGAATTGAATCTAAGCATTTCTTAACATAATGACAGCATTTTATTCTTAGAATCCCAAGAAATAGTTTTATATCACTATATTCAAGATTACTGTAACATTTTCTCACACGAATTTAAAGTGATGTGATTATACTGCAGTTGGGCTCTAAGTAGCTTTCCTTAGAATCTTATATCAAGTTTCACTCACTCCAGTGAAAATTGTAAATTCCATTCTAGACTGTGATTCAGCTCTACTACACTAGCAAATTATATCAAGTTTTAAATATGGAATTGATAGAGAAAGGGTGAAGCAGATGTAGACATTTTATAATAATCATAATGGAGGATCAGTCAAGACACTTTCAGGCTAAAATCAGTACATGCATAAAATCTTAAACATCTCAACTCTCAGTCACGTTGATACCATGGGGTCCTGTGATTTTTTCTGAAATTAAATACTTTCCACTTTAGAAATACTAATCATAATCAAATAGAAAAATAGCATTTTTTTAAAGTCTATATTAACTCTACTTCATTATATGCGAGGCTGTACAAAGCAAGCCGCCTATTGCAAAGACAGCCCGTAGGATGTAACTCTGCTCTTACTACACACATATCTGAATGAGAAACAGAAAAAAGCCACCCAGAAATACACCAACTCCAGCACTAGTCAGTGATGGTTATCCTCAACCAAAGCTCTTAGCTGCAGCATGCAATAAGCAATGCCCTTCTATGTGGGAAGAACAGGAAAGCACAGATGAGGCCCAAGGATTTCATATGCTAAGCTTGTAAGAATAGGGGTTGTACAAGAAAATCACTGATAGGCACAAGATTTGGGAATTTTCCTCAGGTGAAGACGTTTTCCAATTTGGAAAAATTATGTGTGTCAATGTAACATAGATCACAGATGCATTTTGGAAGCCTGAACATAGCACATCGCTTCCTCCTGTTTCTTTATCAACCTTAAACCTGGAGGATTTCTCCACTATTTTTAGTTGGGGCTGGATTACAAATCCCACAGCAGGGAGGCCTCTGGAGAGTTTTCAGCAACGACTAACTTTATTTAAACATGCAAGATTGAACTGGATGCAATGCTCTGCAGTAACAGTAGAGGAGAATTAAATTTAAGAGTGGAATAATCCCTCATGCTAGCTTGTATTCCTAATTTATGCCACTGAGACTAATCAGGCTTAATTTATCTCTCTTCAGCTTCCCACTGTTTCATTCCCACCTAAAGGCAACGTTTTGGGCAGCAGAAACTTTATTTTGTAGGTGAGTAACCTACTTTAATTGCATTTTCATCCATTACTACAGTCTAGCATTTTCTTCACTTAATTGGGTCACTGTATTTCTTCTTGTAAGCGGGCACAGAAATTACTTCTGATATTGATTGCAGCCCCTGAGGTTCTGCCGCGAGTTGAGGACACACAAAGGGTACACAGCAAATTCCATTTATGACGAGTGAAACAAGTAAAGTTTCACTCAAAACTTTCACTCCCAATAATGAAAAAAAAACCCCATGAAAACCCTAATGTTAAAATATTGAAATCTCATATTAAGCAAATTAATGCCAGTTAAGAAAAATCAGGTTGCTCTGGTTATAATCTTATTTCAAATGCAACCTGACCAATAGCCTCACACATGCAGGGCTGGAAATGTCTAGCACCATATGAAAGCCAGGCCCCCCAAGTCTTCAGGTGATCTTCAGCACTGATGTTTACAAAATACTAATGACTAATTGGCGTTAGAATTAAGTACATATCAAAAAGCATGCCAGGCATCTGAGTAACGTAATTTCTCCTTATAACTTACAGATGCCATAGAAAAAACAATGTTTTTTAATATAAGACTAAAAATGGTAATAAAAGCTCTCTTGAATAGTCAAGTACTACCCTTCATGTCTTGATGTAAGCAAGCCTGAGCTTTGATACATGCAAATTCTTGAGTTTCTTTTCTGAAGTATAAGAGACACCAGATCCTAGTAGCATTTCTACTGCCAAGCTGTTCCACAGCTCACAACTCACGCTCTGAAAATATTCTCCTAATTTAGTGGACTGAGACAATTCAGTGTCTTATGCTATTCACACCCAAGATGTGCAAGAAGTTGAATCTTTCTCAGCTGAATTTAAAATAATCAGATTTAGCTTTACTATGAATTCAAACTAGATGTATGAATTAGTTGTAATCTCTTCATGAACATTCTTTGTCTGAATGTTCAGAAACTATGCAAGATTTTCTTAGGAATACCTGTTAATTACAAGCCACATTAACAACTGGAGGTCAAATGGGAAAAGTCACAAGCTTATATACATGTAGCACTCTTAAGTTTTCCTTATCAGCTGATAGCATGATGGTGATCTGAGCTCTACAAAAACGTTTCTTTGGTTGCCTCTAAGACAGTACTTTTGATACAGAAACCATTCTGATGGAACAAAATAATACTTTGTACCATAACCATGTGCTTCTGGCAGGCAGATGCCTGCTACAACTAGCTGCAACTACTGGGAGTTCTCTCATTTTTATTTTGTATCTTGAACCTTACCATTCCATCCCACTTCTAGAATAGAAAATTTCCCAGAGATCAGAAATCTTTGCATAGTAGAAGTGAGACCTGGACTCAGTGCACTCTCAGAAAATCCTATATATATATATATATATATTTTTATTTTTTTTTTGTGGGGGTGGGGGGGGTTGTCCAAATACCCAGAGCTAAAGCTGTCTCATTACTATATTATATTTTGGATCACATAATAACTTTAGCCAAGTTTTACGACACAGGTAGATTATGTTTCTGTGATATCAGAGTTGCAGAAGAGTTGAGAACTACTAATCCCACGTCCAGTTCTGGTGAGCAAGTGAAACGATGCAAAACCATACAAGGGAGCGTGAAACATGAAAATTGCTTTTATGTTCACAGTAAGAACAAATCACAGTAAATCCACAAGGTTGGTTGCTTCACTGTCTGCAAAACTGGGGGTATTTTGTTGTACCATAAAATTTCTGTCATTTTTTCTATCCAAACCGGGAGACACTGCACAGCGTTAGTGTGAATGCAATGAAGAAGGCAGGAACAGAGGAATAGCACATGATGGTCTGGCAGCTCTCTTGACACTAGAAAAGGAAAATACCAACCAACACTGGCGAAATAACTAATTGGTCACAGTAAAATCTAAATGGTATTATAAATCATGACTTTCTTTTCGTTTGCATAAGCATCTAGAATTGTTTCTGATAATATTGTCCAGTGATTTTTAGACTTAAAAAAAACCCGCCAACCCTAAACCAAACCATCCTCAAGAAAATGGTTTTGCCTGATCTGCCCCAGAATTATTACAACAGTTCTCCAGTGAAAGAGGTTTCCTTCGCTAATCAAAACAAGGTTGCTCAATGGTATTTTCAAAACTTATTAAAAACAACATTAAAAATATATATCTATTTTAATGGGAGAACTGAGTTGTCAAATACGATATACATAGGCTGGTTTTGAGATGGATAAAATGATACACAATTGCTATAAAATGATGTACAAGTGCTGGGTACTACGAAGCAGAGAAAGCGTGGAAGAAAGGCCCACAGAAAGGCATAGTAAGACAATGATTATCAGAGCAGGATAATAAAAATTATCTTATCAGCTAGATAAGGAAAAGATAAAGTGAAAACTGGTATGAGAAAAGGGATGAAAATAAACTTTGAGGAAAGATTAACACATAGCAAAGGAGAGGCATTCAAAATTAAAAGAAAAAAGATTTAGAAGTTTGTGATATCTTGTGAAACAGGATTTTGAGAGCATCTAGAAGCAATTCAAAGCATACGTATTTACATACACTTTCATATAAATGTCATTTTTTCATATTTTGAAAAAAATGGACAGCTTGTAACAGAGAACATGACATTTAAACTAATCTCAGAATTCCAGACCACTGCTGGTTCTAGATAAAAAGGTCTTTTTTCCTTTGTCTCCCATACAATCTTGTTTTTGCCTTCCCAACAGCATGGAACAGTTGCTCATGTCCAAGCTCCCATACGACCATGGAAAACTCTGGGTAACGTGCCATGATGATCCTTCACACATCTCTGTGCAGGACCTTCCTTACCACCGCTGAAACCAGCAACAACAGATTACAAGTAACACAGGAATCTCTTCCAGTGCTATAATCTCACCTTCATCCAACCATATATACAAACCACTGGTTATAAGAAACACCTCCAGTTACATAAATACACAAACCCCCTTCCCCGCACCCCAAAACCCCCCGCATCTCTCAAAATCAAAATGCAAACAATAACTTGTGTAAGGGTCACCTAGAAAAAGCAGAAATCTGCAGTGGTACTTACCAGGGAGAAAAACAGTGAACAGTTATTTGCCAACATAAATCAGGCTGTACCCCTTGGATCAGACGGTGGTGGTGGTGGTGGCTGTGTGCTATATTCCAGTAACTGAAATATCTGCAGCTAAACTAGCTACTATAAAAAAGGTAAAAGGACTATCAATTTTCATGTCAACATATAAATATATCATCTTCTGAGAAAAGAAAAAAGTTTCTGCCATCTTATATTACTTAACCACGCATGTGCAAAAAGGGGATAAGGAGCGAATGAGGGTGCATGTATTGATTACATTCCTTACAGAGATGTATACACTAAATGCTTCATAAACAGAACACTACATTGAAAGAATACTCAACCTCTTCACCACTCTCGAATGCAAATGCTCTTTCAACTGTGTTCACTGCTCCTACGTTTTCCTCTGTTAACATAAATTTGGGGCAAGTCAAGCCCCTTTCTGATCTCTTCATCCCTTTGGAAGCACAACCCATGCTGTTGGCTCTGACCTCTGTCTCCTTCAGAGATATAGAATGGTGTTCAGCTTGTGAATATCACAGCACTTCGACCTCGTTAATGGATTCTTTTATTGTCAGAATCTAAAAATGGCAATTTCACACACTCCCTTCACACCAGAACTTCCCGGATCATCCAAACAGAGTCATCAACATTTAGAATGATCATCAACAACAATGAAGGAGATTTACAGCATCTCCAGCTTCGATAAAATGGTTATATGCAGGATTCAATTTCAGCTATCAGCAGCAGTGGGAACCAAACTAAAGGGCATTCCAGTGACTCAAAGTCACGATGTCAGCACTGCCACCTGCAGCCACGTCGTTAAGTGACCTAAGTTCCAGAGAAGATCTCGTGCATCATGCTTCAAACCCCCACCCCCTTGTTTATTTAGTTATTTGCTCTATATTCGGGGAAGTCAGTATCCCTTTGCTTATGCTGATACAACTGTTTTTGAGGTCCCACTGCAAAAATGAAACATGGAACTCGTTAGGATTTGGGGCGGTAAATGCAATTAAAGTTTCTTTTTCATCTGGGGCAGGAATGAAGAGGGGAGAAAGGAACTCCTTAAGATAGCCATAATGACAAACCTAGCACATTATGAAACCACACCTTTATTTACCAGTAGAAATGGTCAAATTTTGAGTAATCATCTTGCTGGCTACAAGGGGACTTTTTTGTAAAAGTCAGCTTTTACACAGAAGCTGAATTATTAGAAAACAGGCCTGGAAGGGACATGCTGGACATTTACAAATCTTACTCATTGAAGTACGTCAGATATCCTGTACACAATTCACTCCTGACTAAGGCATAAAGTGCACATGACCTAATGGAAGCAGTGATGATTAATATTTATATAACCAAGTACATAAATTATGTTTTGCTGTAGTGTACTACCGAGAAGCTTAGGGGACAGAAGCAGGATTAGTTCGGGACAGAAGCAGGATTAGTTCAGGACAAGGGAAATTATACATGTAAGAGTTAAAGCTTAAGAAAAGAGATCTGGCTTATATCAAGTTGACGCTTCAGATAAGAGACTGCGTTATAACAGGTTATAGTTACAGAAATAATTTTGATTGGCATATCATTTATACTAACTACTGCTTGGAACCCACCCAGAATATGCAGCCTACTATAAACTGTTAGGAAATATATCTGTGTATTGTTCAATATTTACAATGTGCTTTATTTTGTAAATGTAAGACCTGGCAGAAAAATGGGGAGTATTAAAAATAGTTCTGCTTAAAAAGAATCCCCTTTTCCCTATAAAAAGAAGTATTTCACTAACAGCAGTTTATAATTTTGCTCAAAAGCATCCACAGTGAAGCTAAATAAACTTTCAATGGGAAAAATTTGATTGCTTTGTTCAGCTGCTCAAACAGATTTCTATCTCTACTTATTTGCATATTTCTGAATATTCTCTTTCAGGCCCACACCATTTTTGTTAGCAAAATCAATTTTCTGTTGGACAAAAAGTGAGATTTGGTCTAATGATTTTAAGCTTTTAAATAAACATGAACCGAATGGTGTAAAGAGCTCTCCTTTTAAGAAAAGATCCTCGCTGTTTGGAAAGAAAAGAATTCTTTGCATTCATAGATATCAATTGACAGCAACAGATTTTAACATGAAGAGAGAAAAAAAAATATACAAGGGCAAAACAAAAAGAGCTGCAACCTAATTATGTAGCTACAACACAGACTGATGCTAAGTTTAATTTTTAAGGAACACTGTGTACACGCATCCATACACGAAATGAAAGAAACATTAAACTATGATATAAAAGCTTTATTATTGATTTTCCAAAGCTCAAACACTACTTGTGTTTATGAAATTGTTTCCTCTGCACCTGAAGAGGAGGATTGTTCTAAAATCCAACAGTTCTGCAGAATCCTTAGCAAACACCAACCAAACACAATTTTTTCTAGGTCTGTTCAGCTCTGCTAATAGTTATTGTTTGCACAACTGTAACTAAGTACATTACCAACTAGTTGTTCAATCTATATAAATTTAAGAAACGCACATTGCCAAGGAGTGACTCATATATCAGTCTATTATATGCTACAGAGCTGACTGTATTAAACAAATCACTTTCCCTACAGCTGAAGAATAGAAGCTATATACAGAGCAGAGGTTATTGTCTAATTTAAATCTTGGCTCCCTTCCCAGAGCTGTACAAGATTCCAATTTGTGGAAATGTTACTCTCTGCTACTGCCAGAGAGGCTACAGAAAATGGTATTGGGTGCCTTCCAGAAATATGTCTGCAAAATGCCAATCAACAAGTCACTAAAGATTAACAGTATGACTGTACCAAATTAATTTAAATTATAGAAACATATGGCTAGGATGTTTGCACTGCACTTAACACAACACCTGCTTCACAAACAGCTAAGTTTCCTTCCACAGTATAAAATAATATATGTCAAACACCTTGAACCTGATTCCTATAAATGGGAAAAAATCCGTTCATAAATAGTAACCAGGGGTTACCACTATTAGCTACAAGCCACAATTTTGTAATGGTTAGATCCCTTATTTATTTAAAATTTTACATCAACACAGATTAAGTGGTCTTTTCCCATCATAGAAAAAGTAATTAGCAACGATAGAAATAAAGAAAAAAAAAGATGACAGAAACAAACTTCTTCATATTCCATTTGCGAAATTCAAAATTGCAAGTTGATTTTGCTAAAATACTTCCAGCTTATAACAGTCCTTCAAATACAGTGTTGTTGTGCCTTCTTTCTCTCTCTCTCTCTCCCTCTAAAGTTGACATCCTTAAGCAAAAGCTGCTCCTGAAAGGCACTATAAGCTCATGAAAAGTTAGAAGATTAACAATCACACACCAAAAGTCAAATATTTTATACTTCCTTGATGTGTTTTTTTCCATTATATTTATAAAACTCCTTAATATATATGATCATGTCATCAAATAAAAAAAAATTAAAAAAATCAGTGACAGTCTTAGAAATATTTACACGTTAGTGTATGCCATATTTCAGCTGAAGAGGAAGGGAGCTGTTGTATGTTTCTCTCCACTGCTTTTCTATTATTGCCTAGCTAATGGAAATACATCAAACAAATGTTCTACAAGAGCAATAAATATTAAAGCTGACCTATCCATCTGGAAGAAATGAGAACAATACTGCTCACTTTTAGCCCAAATATGACACTGATAAATGAAGCCGTGAGATTCCATCACACTTTCAGCAACCTGGGCTAAGCGCCCACCACGTGATCCTTGTACCAGCAATTTTCTCCATTCATCTTCATTAGACACTCACTTGACCTGCCTCCTAACATCCCTGTCAAATTTGAACCTTCAGGGGGCTTGTTGTACTTTCTAACAATGCACTCGAAAAGCTCTATTCCCTTTTGGAAAAAAACTCAGATGAACATAAAAGAACACATGAGCCATTTCTTCTGGAGAGAGAACCATCAGATGCTAGTCGTGATCAAAAAAGGAGATCGTAGCACCGTGTGCGTGACAGTAGGAAAAGTGAGCATTCTTACAGTCCAGAACCAACACCACAGCCTGGCACAAAGCACAAGCGGGCAAAGCAATCACCTTTTCAGCCATCAAAAGACAATTACACATTCAAATGAGAACGTATGTAACCTCTTGCCACAAACGAAATGCCCTCCATTTCGTCCCTCAATCACTGCTTGAAGCAAGCTGGAACAAGCAGCCATAGCATTCTCAACCTAACATAATAAGAGCGCTTCGACACATTAGCAGTTTTACATTACATCCCCATTATTTTCTTTTTCAACAGTATAATAATAACAGCACTGATTTGATTATTCTATAATAGTGAAAATGAATACCAATTCAACATGCATTTGCCAGTATAATAAAAAGCTCCTAACAGGATTCTCAGAGACCTCCTAGAAAGACTGTTTATAACTTTATGATCACTTAGGGAAATCAGAAAGGCTAAAAGCACCAAAAGGCGTTAAGCTTTTGACATTAAAGCCATCTCAGACATTGATGCAATAGCAATACCTTCGTTAGGGCAGATCTACAATGTTTATCTGACACACATCTGACGTACTGACTCTGTTTTTCGATTGCACACAAGCTGCTTATCTTTCTTTTTTCAAAGAATGCTTTGGAATTATAAATATTGTAGACTGTCACGGTAATGTAGCAATTAAAATACACCCACACAGATTTCTTTTAGGCAGCAAGTCCTTCTTCAACCCTTTTTCATGTTGATCAGGTCTTACATGAGTGGTTCCATACAGCTGCTAAGCACACCAGGGATTTACTCATCCAGCAAAACATTGCTGAATGCACGTAAAGGCTGCAGAATCAAACAGAAAATATGTACGTATGATACAGAGTTAAGACGACCAAATAGAGTCATCGAGTCCTTTCGTGAACAGATACTACAGTTATGCTAAGTTGGATTTATAGCACTGAAATATTTACTTTTCTTTTTAAAAGCATTCAAACCATATCCGACTTCAAGGGAAAACATAGAACATCTTATTTTCTGTCATTATTTTTATAGAGTTCCGCAAGTATGAGAAACTATGCTGAAATACTGAAAAGACTTCCAAAAGTGTGGACAAGAAAAATTATTAACAGATGTGCAATTTAAAATCAAGACCTGGCATAGGTGTACTTATGGTAGGTACATTAATTTCTTGACTACAGAACGCATTACAGGTAGGAACTAAGTAATCTCTAGGAACTAAGTAATCGCTGATAATGTGGCGCGCTTTCCCGTGCAACATAAGGAATGCTTGTCTACGAGCTGCAATGCTGATCTGAGCTTCATTTTAATCATAACTACATGTTCTTATCTCCGCATTAGAGCAATCACACAACAATCCCTGGCAACATTTTCATCAGGCTTTTACAAGACAACAGACAATTCACAAGAAAGCCATCGGTGGCATTAGGTTTCACCTGAGCCAATCCAGTATTACACGGTATTAGTATTATCTGCATTAGTATCCTTATATCTGCATTAGTATCCTTATATCTACATTAGTATCTGTGACTGCAAATGCCTTCACCAATACACGCTCAGCCTGTCTTTGGAAGGAAAAAAATGGGTTCTCTCTTACTTGCTTGTCTGAGATGCTGAAGATTTCAGGCCCTCTGCATTGATTCCACATTCAAAGTTTGCCACATTTCCTCCACTGACAACATAGGCCCTGGCCATCGTCTTTGTACAAACAGATTGTTCTCAAGAAGGAATGAATGTCTCGGCGATGACAGAGATAAAAAACTTCACAAGTGGTTTTCATGTGTGGTTCAGTCCACGGCTGCTGAAGACAGTTGATTCTCAACATAAAGCAACTTGGAAAGATCAGCTTGTAGATCCAGTGGTTCTCAAAATCAGCCACATGTCCATTATCTACCAATTCTCTTTGTCTGAGGTGACTTCTTCCAAAGGATTAGTACCAAGTCAATAATGAAAAAAACTGCTCTAAAGCAAGTCTCTGGTTACAAGATGACAATGACTTCTCAATATTTTACTGAATTCAGTTCTGGAATGAAGCCGGACTGCAACAAGATTAAAACAACTGTTTTGCCAAGATTGGGAGCCAGAAAAATCAAAACACTGAACAATGAAAAAGGGAGGCTTGAGGTAGTTTTCAAGGAACTTGTCGGGAAAAAAAAACAAAAGTGAGAGAGATATCTCAGCACAGCCCCAAAGATGATCCCATGTATAGCAAGAGATGCAATGTTACACAGACGTCTAAGAACGTATGTCAGAGAAACTACCCTTAGGTCTCAGAAGACCTGATTAAGGAAAAAAAGCAATCATTTCACCTGATTCAAAGAAGCCATACACATACATAGGAAGAAATCCTATATGCTAGGGTGAAGAGGGGAAAAACCCCAAGCGAACAACAGATATTCCAAGAAGTGGAGTTGAACAAGAAGCGAAGCAGATTTTCACCTCAGCTAGCTGGTGTTTGCTGTGGAATGTTTCATCAAAAGTGATGACGATGTGTTATGATAATGTCAGCTTTACCATCACCATCATCTGTTATGCCAGAATTATTCTATGGCTTTTGATGATGAAGTGGCTCTTCAGCTCTTCAAGACTGAGTGACACTGAAACAACCTGTAAAAGTATTTGCTAAACACCTTCAGAAAAAAAAGAAGCAAAAGCAGTCTATGGTGCTTGAGTTAGGCTATGCATACATTAGTGCAATATTCTAGTTGGAATTAGCCTTTCTCTGAGTGGAAACTTCAATAAGCAGTTGTACCCTGACAACAGGCAACTCATCTTACATTTCATTAACTTTTCTTCTACATTACTTTCTTAACTTTATTCAGAATGCCCTTTCAAATGCAGTTCAGCCATGAACTCTATCATTCATAGTGCAGCATTGTTTGTGTCGAGTCTTTGCAGCAGGGTTATCACCACAGGTTAATGGATTTGTGTTCTGAGAAGCCATGATTAGAATAGGTTTACCAATAGTGACCTGTGTTCTGCATTATACAGTGAAAAGCATATCTAGCAGCATGATTGTTATCAACCATCAAAAGAGATACTGAGAGCTGTGTGAATAGACAGCACTAAACTCAGATGTTTTTATTACTCTATATAGGTATCGTGCACTGGTTAAATTTGACACGTACAAATTGCTGAAGTGAAGATCTGCAAAATAACAGTATCTATCAATGCTAATGGCTTAGTTTAGAAAATGATGTGCAGGATTTCAAGTGCTGCATGAATATGTATTTTAAATATTCATGGCTCTTTAATAGATATTTTCATTAGCAGAGGTTGTAACAATGGCAAAACCCTGAAATTTTATATGAGGTATGAAGTTATTACAATGATCCCCCAAAATACAAAGAGATACATTCTTACTGTTGGAGAAGACATGAGAAATTAAGACCCTTGAGCTCCCTTCCTAATACAGCTATTCCAATGAAAAAAATCAAGCACAAATAAAGGAGTAAGTTTTCATAAAGGCTTTGTAAGCCTTCTTGTCCCTTCTGTAAAACTTTTTAAGCACTGTTCAGTACAAAATAGTAGAAAACTTAAGCTGTCATGGCTTTTCTCTTCCTCTTTTTCATTATGATACACAAGCTGACATCAAGGAGAAAAACCACAAAAAACTCATTTATATTTTAAGTGGACCATAGAGCTGCTTTCTATACTAGCAGGGCATTGGAAATAGTGATCAGGAAGGAGAGCATTTAATAGTAACTATAACATTAAAAAGAATAAGTAGTAAATTCAAGGTAGAAGGCCAACTAATCGCCTAGTGAACAATAACACTTGCTGTCAGAACAGACTGCACATATGATGCAGGCTTGGACTTTCAAACCATTATGTATGCACAGCTACAGCCTTCCCTTGTTCAAAATTGGACTTTTACACATTGATTCTTTTAACAAATACACCGATACTGCATTGTGATACTGAACCCATTCAGTTATAAAATGTGCATCAATAAAAAAAGCTTGCAAGGAAAGACTTCAATGCACAGGTTCAAAATTTAAGCACTTCATAGCATTGTGCCTAGAAAGTCATTGACTTTCATGAGTTTTACCTAGCATGTTTCCAGTTCCTGCAAAGGAGAGAATTCTTTCCAAGTTCAGTTCAGTATGCTTGGAACAACTTGGGCTATGGGGAAGAGTGATTTCAGATGGTTCGCAGCAGTCTCATTCACAGGTACGGCTCAGAAAATCCCAGATTTTGGCCACTGTTTGTCCACTACTTCAACTATTTGCAGGCGGGCATTGCTGCACTTCCCAAGAGCAGCAATAACTAAGTATTCCACATACACCGCTTCTGTGGTCTACACAGCTGAGTTCTAACTACGATACTTGACAATTCAAGTTCCTTTTTTTTTTTCTCCCCAATAACGAGCCCTGAACTGTCAAACCAGTTAGTTACGCCAACTGTTTATTACACTTAAACAAAATTTAAGAAACTACACTGCTTTCCTTTAGAGGTGGCAATGTACTTGCATCTGACACATGTTGTCCTCAGGATATAATTTCATTAATCATCTCTTCTTCATTTAGCATAGTAGCTTAATCTGCCTTAGTTCTTGTTACAGTTTTTTTAAACTGTTCTCAGACTTTTTTCTACCTAACACCTATTACACTGGCTATAATACTTCTGACATAACATGCTGTGCTAGGAGTTGCTAATGATCATTTCCAGGACAGTGCCACTGACATATTTTCAGTAATATTCGTAACAGTCCTTTCCCTCTAAAAAAGATTTAGAGGGAGCTCATCAAAAGGTTCTAGAAAAGGTCCTTTGTCCCTTGAATATTCTGTTAACAGGGAGTTTGACTGGTGTCTCCACACAGCACACTCACCAGCTTTGAACCGAGACATCTGTTTATGACTTGCCAAGACAGTAACTCCTTGAAGCACCATCTTCCAGATTTTCTGATGTGAACCTCTGTTATGAGGAAATAATGATCTCTGGGATAATAATATTGACTCCAAAATAATAACCTCTGTGAAATACTGAAAGACTGAGCTTTTAGATAACTTCTAACTTCTGCTGTTAGCACAGTTAGATAAACTGCCCTAAAGGCTGTATTTTCAAAGCCTGAAAGTTGTCACACCACCAGCCCATGCTACTCAAATAAGCACTTTCAGGATTCTGTTCCAAAGAACTTTAAACTCATTTCTGTAATGAAGATAGTAAGTACCGTCTACAGAACAGCATCTTCTTACATGGAACCACATTCTGTTAAAAAAAAATAATTAAAAAATCATGAGTAATGGAGAATTCTGGCATTCGCTGAACTGAAGCACCAACCATACCAAATTTTTGTTACCCAGATATCTACAGGCTGAAAAGGCCTGCGATGTTATTGACTATGAAATGCAGATTCTTTATTTTCAAAAATCCAGATGCTACAAATAAGCTGCCTTTTCAAGCAGTATTTTGAATGCCAAGAAAAGAATTTAATGCAATGTGATGCAGAACACACACTTCAGTATTTTTCAGGAAAACATTCATAAATGTTACCTATCTATAGGGCTTGGTGTATTTGGAATTCTACAGGAAAAAAAAAACATAAGCAGAAGATTTGATTTTCAAAGGGCAGCATCTTTGTCTTTTACTGCTTAAGCAAATAGCTGGTAGTTCAGATATCTCTTTACTTTGGAGGAAATTAATTTGCACCTTGTTGGATGGTAAGGTCTGTTCTTGAAAGTGGAAAAGAAAAAGAAAATTAAGAGCACCTAAACAACGTCTAGTCCGAGTAAAAGCACTTCCCTAAAAGTACAAATACTCTATGAAAAACTCTATATAACTTTGCTAACTTAAATCTGTATCACTATGCATGCTCATTCTGAGCTTTTTTTCAAACAATGGTATGTGTCATTTAAGTTAGAATCAAATCTAAAAGTGTCTGTATCCCTGAGCAATAACCAACAGGAACATATTCCTGTGAATTTTTTATTTTTCTGGCACAAGAAGTTATTCTCACATCTGTTAGGGCTGATTTGGAATCGCTACTCTTGGAAGACAGATTCTTTTATTTATTTCTTGAACATGATTCCCTAAAGAGTTAGAGAGGCCTCAGACACACAAATGGGGTAACCTAGGAAAACCCAACCTGTGCCAAGGGGCAGGGGGAAATCATTTTAATGGTACAGTGTGATCTCCTGAATCCAGGGAGAACTGTAACCAGCCTGGGGACTTTTACTGATTACAGTCCAATGCAGCTTTTTAAATTCTTCCCTGGAAGTCACTGACACACATGTAACAGTCTCAAGGGAGTTGCCTACAGGTTTCTGCATCTTAGTAGGAAACACTCACTAGGAAAGGAAGGATGGACTTAGAGCTATACAAAGATGTGTAAAATTCCTAATTCTGCCACCTGAGTCTGCATGACCTCGATCAAGCTACTGAGCTTCTCTGTAACTCTTGGGCCCGAGTGTCTAACGAAAATAATAAAACCTCTGACATCACAGCGTATAGATTTTAGGTAATAGTAAAATGTAAGTAGGAAAACTGAAAGGACTGCTGTTCCAAAGACAAAGAGAATAAGCCAAAAGCACTAAAATCTATAAGGATGAATGAGGCTCCAAAGTTTAATCACCAGGTCCTATGTTCACATCCAGCTGGGTATCAAATTAAGGAGGCAAAAAAAGTGGTAATAGTCATACAGCCTCTATTTGCAGAAAATTGCTGATTAGAAACTCATACTATATATTTGCTTCTACTTCTATTATATAGCATTTGTTAGACAACCAAAAACAACAACAGAAAGCCACACACTTACAGGCTGAGCTAAGACGTAGTAGTCTTTCTTTGGAGATACTCGGGCATTTGTTTGCTCCTTAAATGTAACAGTGCCACATCTAAAACACAAAGTGCCCTTCCATTGGCTTAGGGCTAGATCTGCAAAACACTGACCTTGGATTCTTGCCTGCACATAACTTGTAGGCACCCGAGTTCCACAACAGAGGCTGCAGCCCTGAATGAAAGCAGGATTCACAATCGCAGAGTTTCTCTTTGATCTAGGTCTTATCAAGCTGCGGTTTTCTCTTTACCAGGCTTTCTGCAAAATGATGGCATTGTTGGCTACCTGTAGAAATGCAGGAACTTTTTCTAGGTATAAACATTTTGGAGAAAAATCGCAGGTTCCAGAGGTTTTTAAAGCTCATACTTTTGGATTTAGACACTTTCTGTCTAGACCTTAGCCCTACACACAAGGGTATAAACTTCTAAACCATTTAGGTTTCTAAATGACAGAAATATTACTTGGTGAATTAGTTCTTGGCACTACAGAATCACAGAATGAAACAACCACTCATAAGAAGTGACTGATGGATTTTATTCTAGTAACTCATCTGGCTGACTCAACTAATTTAAGACTTCTTTTTTTTGTCCTTAGTACAAGGATGACTGTACAATGCAGAATATTAGTGATATGAAGCTATTTCAGCTGTACATGTAGTATTCATGTGCAACTCAATACCTCCCCCTACACATGCATATAACTGCACAGAGCAGCAACTGCTGCTGCTGCCTACAGTAGCACTGGAGAAAGCCAAGACTGAAAATCCATGTTCTTTTAATACTTGCTTAATTCTCTTGCACAGATACTTTTTTCCAATATTCACCTTGATGATTTAAAATGTAAGTGATACTACCTCTGCACTTTGAGCTAGTGAATTTTACAAATGGTTTATAAAGCTTAAGAATGGCTGCTCCCTCCAAGCCAACACATAATGATTGTTAACACTGGTGTGAGATCACAGTCAATGTCCAGAGCCATCCCTCCATGGAGGTTCGAATCCAGAACCCACTTCACTACCATTTAATCTGGTTTTATTCTGGCATGAAGTTGTTGGTTTCATTAAAATCTAGAAAGTACATAAAGGTGTATTTCCACTGCATAGCCCTGCATGGAGAACGCATAAAAAGTCATGGATGTTTGATGTGAGAGAATCTTTGTATCTTAAACTATGAGACTTGCATTACATATGCTATTTAATTATATTACTCATGGCACGAGTGGCAGACTGGTCTCACTGAGCCTGAAGCCAGTGCTGACATGCAGCCTTCCTGCAGATGAAAGCCAATGCTTTCCAGAGCTAGAAGCTTTTGCTTCACTCCTGCAAGCTAGATAAGGCGACACTGAAACTTCCGAAAGGTTGCCGAGGACAGAGGAAGGAATGGTAGAAACTGCTGTGCTGGAAAATTGCACTGCAATAGAATAAATCATAGGAGAGCCACAGGAGCTGCATTTTTCTGCTTTCCATTTTTGCCAAGAGAATGAAACGGAGGTTGGCCCAGGAGGCAGACTCCAGATCGCCACATAAACTGTAGGCACTAATATTTAAGACTTTTATCAATTACCTTGCTTACACTGTGTATCATCCCTCTATCTAAAAATGAAGCCTCTATCAGGTAAAAACTTCCTCGTTTTAAAGATGTGGGAGGTTTGCGTTTTGTTTCTCCTCTAAACTGTGACTTTAAATACATTTGTTTTGACACAATCTTTGCAACTGCATTTGGAACTAATACTCAATGCAGAACTATTCATATTGCTCTAAATCATTGGCTTACAATGCCTGTTTTCTTATTGAACTACCTTCACTGAAAAAGGAATGTTGCACGAAGAATTCTTCCCCAGAAAATCAGAAAGCACAAAAGATGCTACCTTTGAAAAAATACAGCATTCAGATACTAGATTATAATTAGGTTTCTATTCCAACTATTTCAATGCACACTGTTAACCTTAGACAACTGTGCATGAACCTTTTAATTAGCATGTTATCTTTGGTGCAATTAATATCTTGTACCTCATATGCTATCTTCAAATTAAAACTTTTACTATCTGAGCATTATTAATTAATCAATGCGATTCTAAGAGGAAATAGATATCGTTCAAGAGAAAGTGTTTTTAGAATGTCATAGCCACTGACAGTTTAGAACAATTATTTAGCTGTCTTGAAATACTACAAGGCTATTACCTTTAGCTTACACCGTCTTCACAGAACATGCACAAAACCCATGACATAATTATTACATAAATTTTTACACCCGCAAACAGATTTTATTGTTGCATTATACAAAACATCCAACTGTTGCAGTCAAGAAAAAATTCTAATAAAAAAAGAAAACATATATGTATTTTTTTCAAATCTTTAACAATCCCCTCGATTGAGTCAAGAATCCTTCTCTCTATTAGGGCCTGCAGTAAAGCATATAGACAGTAGCACCAATTCAAAGTAAGAAGCGATGTGATTGTTTGACCCTGAAGATACCAATATAAATGATGATCTTTTATAAGCCACTGTGCCAACTTGATTTACTGTGATGAATGAATAAATTTATAGCCTAATAGCTTGTCACAATATGTTTGATTTGAGACATTAAAAGAGGAAATAATTTCAAAAGATTATTATAAAAATCTTATAAAATACTTAAAAACCCTGGAAGATTTACAATTTTTCTATCACATATCAGATTTAATAAAAGTAAACAGAAACCAGCATAATGTGGTTAGTCTCCATCAACAAATAAAGCTATCTTTTCTAGCCATAAATTTCCTGTGCTTAAACTAGAAACTGTCTTATGGCTGTTTATAAGCAAAGGACTCCTTAATCTATATTGCACCAAAGGAAATTAGTATATTCCCAAGAAAACACAACAGGAATCAGTTGCAAAACATTGTGTTTTCTTTAATTGTCTTAGAAATTAAAAGTCTGACCTAGAAATATCTGACAGATGAGATGAAGATTTTCTTAGAACTGCAGCACATCAGATTCCCAGTTTTATTCCACACTTACTTGATTCTATACAACCTTAAACATGAAAATTTAGGATAATTTGGCAGCTACCTACCATACAGTATTGCTATCTGCATAATGATGTAAGCAGACTGCTATTCTAGTGATTTGACTTTACAATTCTTCTTTTTAGCGTAATTACTCAGTTTTTATTAATCCCATATTAATTAAAATCCATGTGTATATTGTTACAGCGTACCTACTTGAAAAACAAAAATAATCCTGACAGCTACAGAAACAGACATTCTGAGTCAAAACACCTGCGGATTTAAGAAAAAGAATTTGCTCATACTTCTTACATCTGTATTCTACTATAATCATAAATGGAAACAAAAATGTGAGTAGTGTCACAAGATGACTCATTAACATAAACTATAATTATACAGGATTGTAGTCAAACATGCTGATACGCATTATATATACATATATACTTCATACATAACAACATATATCACGCACAGTCATAATATGCATGAACAGACAGAAATATCTGCAGTAGTGCCTAGGCAGGTCTCCCAGAGCCCTCCACAGATAGCAATGAATTAAGCTTCAGAGCACTACCAGGAGGTCCCCATATATTATCATCTCTATTTTCATAGAAAAAGCCAGTGAGGGACAGGCACAATAAACAGCTTGCCCAAGGTCATACAGCAATGTAATAACTGAAATGGGATTGGAACCCAAATGCCCTGACTTTTATTTTAACAAATACACAGTGTTTCTTCTCTTATAATAAAGGACAGAAACAGAACATATGTTAGCTTGAAGTAATCAGGTTTCATTAGCTGATTTAGAAAAATCTTGAACTAAGTTTGGAACCACAGGACAAAGGAAAAATAACAGGACAAAAGACTAATAAAAGAACCACCGCCAATTTGATAAGGAGTGAACTAGATTTGTATCACATCCACATCAATGTGAATCAGTGAATTCTTTAAAAAGGATATAATTGTTTAAGCATAAAGACTTTTACCAAGATTAGTATCTTTTACATTTCTTACCAAGAAACTAGACGGTGTTCACTAGATGTTCATGATAAAATGCAAAGGTAGTCTGATGGTACTAGTTTTAAATCAAATATAATCTCTATCTAAATGCATTTGCTTTAAAAAGTCACTTTCTTAATACAATAAGCCCTGAGAAATACATTTGCTGCTGAAACTACTCCATTCCTTTCATGCCACAGGGAGAAATGCAAGTAGAATAGTCCAAAGGAAGTCCTACTCGCTTAAACCATGTCTAGCAAAGCCCAGAGTCTGAGGGTCACATTAGTGCTGAATCACACTCATGCCCATATATAACATATAGTCTGTTTGGATACTGCTAACTTTCAAACACCCCCAACCCATAAAAGTCATTATAATGGCTTATTACAAATTACTACAGCACAAAATTTACAGATTTCTAACTACTGCTTCAAAACCAAATCTATTTTAGATAGAAATAATAGTAGACTGATGGAAAACAAGGTAGTGAACTCCATAGGTAACTGAAGGTTACCTGAAGAGACCTCTTTTTTGCCCTTCCAGGGAAAATTTGTTTGGAAGGTCCAAACCACAAAAGACCCCAAACCACCCAACTGTCTCTGCGATGTTCCCTGAGAGCACAGGACAACCTCCCCAAGGTTCACAAACTTGAATGAATTCCTCAAAATCCTCCTGTCTTAACACATAACTATGAACCTTTTTGCCAGGAGCAGTGAAGACAGGGATGGGATATATGTTGTTGCCCTCCCACCCACCCACTGATGGTTTGTTTGTCATCTTTTCCATATTTAGTAACAAAATTTCTCTTTTTACATGTCTCAAGCTTTGAAATTCCAAAGAATTGTATCACAAAACACAAAAGCTTCATCCGAACCACAACTATGCCACAAGTTACTGCTTTTACTGACCCACCTGCCACTTTTTCAATTCTTACACTAGCGAAATTACCACATACAATAATTTAAAAGGTCAAAGTATCTAATCTTAAACAGACCATTGCTGAACTTTGGATGAATGATGGATGTTATATAATAAATTTTTAACTTTTAAAAAATTCTTTGGTTAATCCGCAACCATTATTTTTAATTTTCCTTTCCAAGGACATGATGATTCTGATTAAGAAAAGAAATTTACAAAACTTTGTAACAAACATAGCTATCAATTACGTTTAATAAATCTTTGGTATAAATGTGAATAGCTACTTATGCAGATGAAGAGCACTAAACAATTAATTTAATGCTACTAAGCAAATGTCATTAACATTTTTTGAAGATTGGATGAATATTAGCTTTGTTGGTAAATGACATTTTGACTATTTAGGGTTTTATAAGGGTGGTTCATTTCTTTATACAGCAACAAATCTTCAGACAGTACTCCTGTCTGGTTGTAGAAAACTACAATTGATATCTTTTCCATATATACTTAACCTCCTACAGATTTATTTGATTCTCAATAATTACTATTCTCTGGTAAGAGGCATATGTTATTACCGCACACTGCACTCCCACAAGCTGTCCACTCAGTGTATTTTAATAAATCTCTGCCAAAGCTGTATAAATTTGATCCTGTTTAAATTTAATAAGGATCAGAATATATCAAAGCACAGATTCCCATGGGAGAAATAGATATTTTGCATAGTTATTGAGTGCCCTATTCATAAATACAATGTGTAAGACCTAGACCATCAACCTTGAATTAAAAAGAAAAAGAGATTAATGTGTGCAAAGCCAGCTACTTCTTAAATAACTAGTGAAATTAGTGTTTAATAAAACATTTTTCCCTATACTAGCGTTAAAGGCAGTAGTGCTACAGTTCTAATATCTAACTATTGAATACCTGCAGTAGAGAAATACCTTTTCAGGTACTTTCTGCAATTCTTTCTTTAAAAATTTACCTACATAAGGACACAAACTGCTAAACATGTCACCATGTTTCTCCTTGGTTAGCCTTATACTTTTCTATTCAGTGGGACCACTGCCTTAGGCAGAATGTAGATCAGCAACAAAGAGCCACGACTATTGCAGAACCTGAACTAGTTTAGGACAATGAATAACATGAACATATATTTGACATCCGTTTTCTTCCTTTTTCTGGAAGTATGTCTAGAAGAGGAAGAAAATTCTTTTATGTTCTATTAATTCTAGGTAAAGTTTGGTGATTTTACATAATACTCTACAAAATATTATGTTCTATTAAGCAGATGATTTCAGTGCTTGCTGTGGCAAAATACCAGGAGACATAACCATACAAATAGATGCTGAGCTAGCATCTTATGAAGAATTTTGAGGATCGCTACTATAAACAGAAATACTGCATGTCTTCCAAATACAAATACATTTATACAATTAGTTCTTCAGATTCCAACGTCTTCTTTTTTGTTGTTGTTTTAAAGATAAACTGTTTGTACATAAGGGGAAAAAACCCAAACACCTAAACCCCATTTCCACCAACACATGTAAAGACCACACCTGATAGCTGCTAGTTACAGAAATGATTCATTAGTCTTCCGTAGGAAAACTGCATTCCTTTGCATTGGTTTCTATCAATAATTGTGTATATAACTGTGTATACCACCTACCACTTTCAGAATAGCTCCGCTTTATTCCATCATCTTTGACGTTTACATGATAATAGGTAAGGGAAAGAAATAAGACTATATTTATCCTGAATTAAAATTCATATTTTCAGAGTAAGAGCATGCAAGTCAAAAGACAAATCATTTTAGATGGAGTAGAGATCTTTCCCAAGGGGGGGGCGGGGGGAGGGGGGAGGAACGTACCAAATGAATTTGCCATTGTTTTACAAGTCAGCCACAGCAAATGAAATCACGGATAGCTGAAATTAATGGGAGTTTTGCCATTGACTTCAATGGGCCAAAGATGTCATCCTCAGTATTTTACTATACGCAGAAGCCTGATGTCAGAATTAGTACAGCTTTATGAAGTACAGTACAACATAATTCAATCCATCAAAGCGAAGCCGATCATATCATCACTCAATCACTGTTCGCACTAACATCTATGGTAAGATTCATTCTTGTATTCTTTTTCCTTTACCATCATGTATGTGTTGGAGCTGGGAAAAACCTCGGACATGTTTGTCAGCAATATTACTTTATCCACTGCCAGTATTATGTTGTTACGGTGAAAGTGCAGATATAATAACGGAGGTAAAAATTAAAATTATATCAATGGAAATGTGTGGAAGTCACAACACAGGCAACATAGTTTTGCCAGAATATTGCCATCAAAATCACAGCACTTAAAACACAATTACTTTGAATTAAGATCAAAGAATATCATGATATAACTATTCATCCTGGGTAAACACATGGCTAGGTCTTTTATGTGCCACCTGTAGCACAGGGTTACAATCTGTCTTCATTTTCAAGAATTTTAGAAAATATTGCACATTGAATGGTGATAATGTTGGATCCATTCCTTGAAGAGATTCAGCACTTAAGCACAAAGAGGCTGAGTTAAGAGTACAGGGACTTAATTTCCTTGCTTTCATGGGTTTCTGTCTTTTGACTTCAATGTTATTTCAACAAAGTGCTTTGTGTTTATTATGGAGCTATTCTGCTGTATTTCCCTTTTCTCAGTTCATGAAATTTTCAATATAACAAGAAAAAAACAGCTCAAATTCCTATTTTGAAAAACATATTGCCATTTTTATTCAGCCTGTATTTTAATATAGCATCAATATTTAACTACTTCATTAAATGAAGTGTGACTTTTATAGTGAAAATGTCAGTCTTTGCAGTTCATTAAATTCATTTAAAGTATAGCTGCTTGATTTTTTTTTTCCTGAAGGAATAAAGGACTATTAACTGAAGGCATAAACTTAGCATTAGCATGTACTTTTTCCTTCAAATTAACATTCAAGATTTGTAACAGTCTTTACAAATTTAAGGGATTGTTTGTATCCTTTTGTATTATCCTTATTTTTATAATAGATGTCACTTTTATAGCATATACAACTGTTTATCACAGTTGGATATGACCAGTAGGATGTCATAGAGGATATTAACATGTCACGTGCTATTATGAATCTGTAGAATTCTACAAGTAGTATTAAAAATACATTATTTTGAACTGTGGCATCTGGAAAAATAAACTGTATATGATGTAAAATGTAATAACTCTTGGAATCCAACAGGGTTTATGAGTACTGTTTTTCTGTTTCATAAAACATTCTTTGATGAGTATCCTTTTTCAAGGAGGGTTTCTATTAACTAATACAAAAGAACACAAGGAAAGCTCCATTTCCAGAAAGGTAGCACCATGTTTTTGCCAGATGTAAGAAATCCTGGTCCATATTCTCCAGGACTTCTGTGACTAAAGTCTCTAAAGCTGGAAAAGCTAATTATTTCTGATTAAATTGATGCAATTATAAAATACTGCAATGAGAATAAAAAAGCTGCTTTGAAATGTACTAAGATATGAAAGTGGTCATACAATCTTTCCAACTTACTACTTGTTTCAAAGCTTGGAGTAGATCTCAATGACAGTGAAATCTTTGGTTTTTGAAGACAATCGTGATTTCTTTTCAATTTGCGTGTTTGGGTTTCCCCCTCCCCCCCCCAACAAAGCAATTTGATTAGGTTACTCTCTTGTAGTAATGATCTGAATCACTACCATGACAATTCTCACACTTCCTATTCTCAGATTGCACTAAACAGTCAATGCTTCATTTAGTACAATACAGATGGTGATTAGGGGGAGGAGTTTGGACATGAACACATGACATTTTAAAGGGCTTCATTTTCGTAACTGTAATATCCATCCTCTGAAAATCAGATAATTTTCTAATGTCTTAAATGCAGAATCCGAAATACCCTACCACACACAAACATCTTGGGTACCATTAGACACCATGAAGATTTAGGTTGGAACTATGACTAAAAAGTATCAAATTATTCAATCTATGATTTTAAAGTTCACTATATTCCCCATTCCTCTCACACTTGGGCAGTTTAGCCTCCACGCAACCAGCATTTGGCATCAAACTAGAGAGGAAGAAGAAATGAATGAAGTAATTAATGCCTACTTAAAAGTTTCCTTTGGGAAACATTCTTCCATCAATGTTGTGCACAACAAAGTTTCATTTTCTAGGAAAACTACTTTAAATCTGCAAATCTGTGCTAATCTACTGTGATGTGGTTTTCTATGTGTCAAAAGTAACAGGGTTTATAGGGAATTCTGGTGTTTGAACTACCTTTCTCTGGATGAATTTTTCTAGAGTACTATAGAAAATAAAAACTGAATTATTATGTGACTATAATTCTGAAGAAAGAAAGAAGAAACTCTCAAACTTAATTATAGACGCAGCAGCCCAGTCACATATATAAAATCTAACAGGTACCAGTGACACATATTCCACATCGGAGTTTGAAAGAAACAGTCTTAACAAACTGTTGTTTTCTACACTGTTACATTTGCCAAACCAAACCGAAGGGCTCTAGCAATCCCTTACATGAAGATTACAGAGAGCTAAACAAAAAACAATTCCTTTAGGATGCTGGGAGGTAACATGCAACTAGAAAGGGAGAGGTATCCAGCTGCCTGTATTAAATCCACTGCTCGAGACAGGTCACAACTATCAGCTCACTTGCACCAGTACGCACAGGCACACCCTGCAGGACTGGGATTCCCATCCTAGTTCTTCAACTTGAAAGCAAACTCTGCACCAACAGAGTTAAGATAGCTATCCTGAATGTGAAACAAGTCCTCGGTTCTCCCACTGCATGCACCTTCCAGGCAAAGGGTGAAACCGCCACTCTTCCAAACCCATGTTTTTCTAAAACAGTCCAGGGAGGGTCAAATTAAGCTTGCTACCTATTCACCTCATGCAACCGTAGGATTGTTCAGGTGGGAAGGCACATCAGGAGATCTCTAATCCAGCCGTTTCTGCTCAAAGAACAGGCCACACTGAATTCAGGAACTGCTTGCTTGGGGCTTTTCTTCAGTCAGGTCTTAAAAACCATCAACGATAGGAACAACCCTTTTGGGCAGCTTGTTCCAATACCCCATTATCCTCAAAGTCATTTTTCCCCCCGCCTTATATGTAGTCTGAACCTCTCGTTTCAACTTGTACCGGTTGCCTTTCATCCTCCTGCCATGTACCCCTGTGAAAAGCCTGGCTCCATCTCCTCGCAGGCACTGGGGCTGCTGTCAAGTCCCCTGAAGTCTTCCCTTCTCCAGGCTGGACAAGTCCCACTCCCTGAGCCTCTGCTACAGGGCCAGTGTGCCAGGGACCAACCATTTTGCTGGTCTTCTGTGAACTCACTCCAGGTTGTTGGTTTATGTTCCTACACCACCTTTTCAACAGATCTGCTTCCCAGCCAGTCAGACCCCAGTCCATATCTCTCAGACCAGTACATCATAAAAGGTTTTTGATACATTAGGCCGAGGATAAATGCACTGACATTGAGCTTCAGGGTTCTGTGATGCTGAAAGAGCCTCACAGATCTCCCAGCCCCTTTTTTAAAGTCTACTTTACAAAAAAAGTAATAAATTATTTTCCATTTTTTCATCCAGACAAAATACTTCATTACCAATTTGATGCACGAGCATAAACAAATAAAATCCTATTCTTAGTACTGAGCAGCTGAAGAATCATTACTTTGGATAATTGAGGCTTTGAAGACAACTTACATCAGCTATAGCCACCTGCTTCAAAGTTTAACTCCAACAACAAACGAACCCACGCTTCAAAAAAAAGGCAAAGCTAGAAGAACCCTCTTTAAAAAATTGTATGCTGGTTTTTAATCACACTATAATAGCACAAAATTATGTACCTGGCCTTGGACATACTAAGAAATAGGAGCAATGAAACTCGACAATAAGATTTTTGCACTCAAACTGCCTTATAACGAAGCAGCAAATCTTCACAGTACATTTCAGAGTTCAGTAATTCTCAGGAAATCATGCTGCAAATGCAAATAATCAGACCTCTAAAAATGAGGCTACTGGTGTCCAGAAAGAGCCATCCAATTCTTAAAACCTGAGAACTAGCAGATATTTGCTACTTCTAAAATTTTTTCTGGACTTCTGAAATTAATCTACAGATTTCTTGAGTCTGAGACTCAAAACCAGTGCAACCGAATTATTGCTTCCAAAAATATCAGCCTACGATGTTCAGTGCTACAAATGAGAGGCTTTCAAAAAGACCTGTGATTTACCAGGTCTTTGACTATTGCACCACACATTTGGGCCATCTCCTTGTAAACAAATAACTAATCTGATTCCACCCCAGTTGAAGAATTCTCAAGATACTGTTTACTGACATACAACTTCTGCTCAGTTTTACCCTTATTTAATGCAACTTTTCCAAGAAAATGAATTGGAGGAAGGTTCAGTTTTATATATTCCAACCAGAGGACCATCTCAGGAAGTCACCAGATAATAATTTTTTAAAAATGAACAAACATGCACCTAAATTTTTCTATCATATAATAGGCCAGGAAAAGGAATTATACCGAAAAAAAAATAATCATAAGAACAATTAGAAGGAGATAATAATCACAGGGCATAGTAGAAATTTCCCTGTACAAGTAGGTAAGAAATTATGTTGTTACCTTTGTACACTGGACTAAAAACAGATACAAATGAACATCACAGGATAAAGCACATTTCTCGGGAATGTTGCATTCTCAAAAACTTCTACTTTGCTTACAGAAAATGGATACAAGAGCTCTTTTGGAACTGAATTCCTTTTAAATTCATTTATTGATTTAGTAAAATGAAGCTAAAATAGAAGTATCCTTGCAACTGTAGCCAAAAATATGTATTTCATCTCTATGTCTGCAAGCACAAATACTCTATAAAATGATATAAGAAGTTGTATAAAATGCATCCATTTGCTACTCAATAGGATTATAAACTGGACTTTTCAAGGAAAGATTGAAAGAATGAAATTATGCTGTACCTATGTACCTTTAACATTAACTAGTAATCCATAATTTAACTCTAATCCTTAATTTACTCTACTGTAATTCCCCTTTTATCATATTTGCTTAAATTTAAAAATGAAGAAGCCATGATCTGCAATGGCAGAAAATACCAACAGTATGAGGGAAACGGAGTCTTCCCTTTGCCACATGAAGGAATCAGGTCAGGCTATGAGGAATTAAGTGCCCAAACTTGGGGTAGAGGAGTATATCTGCAAAGAACCACATAGTTGTAGTAGCTGCTCCTTCCTAGGCTGGAATATTTACACGGTGCTGGCAGACGGAACCTTTTACTCAAACAAGACTACATACTCTGTCTTCATGGATTAAAGGCAAAATAAAGATATCCACTATCATCGTTCTCCATTTTTATGACCTCTAGAGAAGAGAAACAGACTTGCATTGCTCATGAACACAAATGGATACTAAGATGGGCGGCAAATTTTTGCAAGTGTTTCATATATCTCTCCAAAGGGCTGCTTAGCTCCACTGTCCAAACGCTTTTTGAAAATGAAGTTCTTATTCAGATCCATGAGACCAGAATATTTTTAGAAACTTGGAACTGAGGCAGTTACCAGTTATTAGAGCAAGGAGGTAAGGAAGCAGACAATTATTTGATGTGCATTCTCAAAACACCCACATCAAGCCAAGCCGTCTAATAATTTGATATCACACTTCCAGAGACTGTCAAACTTCTGGATGTGGATTTTTCCATCACCTCTTTCAGACACTCAAAGGCCTTTCACTCCCCACCACCACCAAGGAAAAGCACGCCATTTCTGCAGGAAGAACTAAGTAATCTCTCCATGTTCACAGATACTAGGTAACTCCCCACCATCTATAAATCTCATTTATAATAGTTTTCCACTATAATATTAGACTTCAGATGCAAATTTTCTTTACTAGCTGTTATGCATAACTCCAAAATTGTTGTTGAGTCTGGAAGCAACTAATCATATCTATGCTTGCCTTGTCCAAATCAGAGACTCACTTGGCATCACAGAATGCATAACAACTTTGATATCGTATGTTTAGGAATGTAAACATGAAGCCTAAAAGAACCACATTAAACAAGATTAAAAGTACAATCAACCCCACGGTCCCTGTTTCAGCCAACCACAGTACATGATATTTAGCATAAACTCAGAGCCTTAAAAGTGACTACTGTTCCTTTGTCCCCACTATTAGGGAAGGCTGCCTCAGCACCCTACTCCTCTGGAACACAAAGGCTTTCTTCTCATTCCCAGTCTAAGCTCATAGCCAGTATTTATACAGGCACACTTGTAACAACACTGTCTTCTCTCTTACCCTGCTGTTTCCAGTATTACTGTTGAAGCATAGATAGTTCAGGTCTCTTATGTCTTCTTTTCTTAAGAAAAATAAATTCTCCAACTGTAAGGTACTTATTTAAAAAATAAATAAATAAAAATCTTTGCTGCCAGACCTGCAATTTTACGTGTCAGTTCTTTCACACTTCAGAGATGAAGATTATCTAGACCTTCCCAACTTGAAGCAGCTGAACGTAGCATTTTGCTTCATTTTTGTTTGGTATCTAAGCTGGAGAAAACATAACAATGATTCATTTATTTAGTAAAAGTGCAGCCAAAACAATTGGAGACCATTTTTATGATTTCCAGTGAGGCAGATGTGTTGCTTCTGGTAAGGATGAGAGGCCAGACAGAACTGGCACTTTTCAGCAGCCAGAGTGACGCTTATCAACATTACAGCCTGTACCCACGTAACATATTATCAATACCGATTCCTTTGTTTTGTCAGCAGGTACAAAGAAGTGGCTTTATCCTTTTAGGAAATGAACGGTTCAGTGCCCAAGAAACTATTACTTCAAAATGCATCCTCCAAGCTGCATTTTTTCCAGCAAGTTTATAAAGCTCAATTCAAAAGCAGAAACATCTCTCTTCTTCAAAGAGGGTATATGCCTATATGCAAGACCAGAATTGCACCCATTTCTTTTGAATCCACAGAAGATTTCAGAAAGTAAGGATGAGAAAGAAAAAGTCGAGTATGTTTTAAATCAGTTCTTGCACAAAGTTCAGTCTGTTTGTCTAACTGATTGGGTTGGGGGGGTGGGGGGTTTTTTTGTTGTTTTTGTTTGTTTGTTTTGTTTTTTAAGATAAACTTAAATCATCTTCACAGGGAAAAACTTCAGTAGTTGGGATCAATAAAGCAACTGGCCTTGCTCTAGCACACATACTGAGATTCGTCGTCTAAAATCTTATTTCTACATTCAAAGATCGCTGGCCACTAGAGTTTCAGAGAAAGGCTACAGACAGGAGCTCCTTTGCTTGGGTGCCATAAGCCAACCAAATGGAGAAGCAAAGATGAACCAGTCTCTCTCTTTTGATCAAATGAGAACCAAAGATCAGTTCTCCAAATTTATAGGAAATCTTTAAGTGTGAGTAACATGTATTTTCACCCTCTTCTCCACCTCCCCCCCAAAAACCCCACCCAAACCCAACAACCCACAACAAAAAAAACACACCACCCAGAACTGCAGGAAGTTTAGGAACTCAGGCAGACTGAAAATACTTGATCCTCAAATTGTAAATATTTAGCAGAGCTCCCTAGCCACCACTCCCTCTTTCTCATTAAGGTGTTTCACAGCCAGTTCTCTATTCTTTTTCAAAATCAATAAATGGCCATTTCCTTTGGCAACCGAGAATGCAATGACTGCTTCCTACCACAGCAGTGTGGAAAATGAAGTAAAACAGTAAGACTCAACGAAATAACAAGAAATGAAACACTGTAGTTAAAAAGTAGGAGATCAGAGACTTCTCACTGTCAAAATTCTGTGCCAGATTTGTAGTGCATTGCTTGTACTCACTGTAGCTGCAAAGTATCAGTCCGAGTTCATAATTCTGAAGGACCAGAATTGATTTTCCTCCACGGAAACTGTTCCTTCTTTTGTACTTTCACATTTACTTTAAAAGAAAAAGGTTACATCTGGGGGGCAGAAAGCAAGGTATATGCCTGGTATCAGTCCTCACTCATGCAGAGATTAAATGAAATTCAAAAGATCTACAAATACTTTATACAGTTTAAAATGATATAGATAGCTGTTATATTCTTATGAATTCCAGACTTTATCCCTTCATATGCATTTTAAATACTCAGTCTATTGATGTCATGGTATTTTAATGGAGTCTATTATCATTTCTGAGTCACAGAAACACTGAGAATGAGGCATAACAACATAACATTCACCTGCAGTTAGTCCGAATATGAATGAAGACCTTTATCATCACTGTCTCTCACTTATGCCTCATGACGGAATAACCTGAAAAACTTTTATTTAGAAATAATTCTGCATAAACACACAAATAACATGGCATATGATGCAGAGAGCACTATAGTGGAATTCAGTTAATTAGCAATCCAAGAGTAATGACAAACGATAAGGAGCCCCATGATCTCCAAAGTTGATGTACGTATCCTCATGTATGTATCTTGCACAGCAGCAAATACCCTCTCCCTGCGTTTTCCAAGCAGTGGAAAATTGTTACAACTGATGCAGACCAATACACATTGTCTGCTCTTTAAAAACGTGTGACTGTACAAGAGTCACATTTTTGATTCAACATTTATTAGTTACATGTATTACAAGTAACCGTTGCCAATTTTCTTTACAAAAAACAACACAAAGCTCAAAAAACCTCCCCTTTAGTACATTATCAAGTGAGGAATTGGGATTCTTTTCTGCTATGTAAACTCTCCACCAGACTATTAACAAAAGGGCAAATTCTGAGACTTTCCTTGAAAAACTGCTATTTACTAGAGACAAGAATACAGGAAGATAGGCAGCATACTCATATGATATGTTATCACCAGCAATAGATTTGTGCTGATAGAAGTCAAAGCCAATCTTCGCCACCCTTACTCAAACACTTTCTAACAGCGAAGGCAGAAAAAGGCTGCTATCCTATCACAAGTTGTTTGCCGACTAAATTTAGAAAAACAGTTTGCTACTTAAACTGGGCAAGCTATAGTTGCAGATTGAGGCAAAATAAACATAGAAGCTCACAACACAATTTTGTAGCTGGTTTTTGAGAAGAATTAGAGGTAGAAGAGCAAGTTCGATCTCTAAGCTGTACACTGGACAAATCACAAATCTGCATATGCAAATCACTGAAGTGCTACTGGTTTGCCTAATTAATGAACAGAACTACTATGTTTTCCTTTCATATGATCTTTGATTAATCTCTCAGAGTTATATTTAGCCCTAGATCACATGGCCTGCCTTTCACCTTGTTCAGTCAGAGCTGCATGTCAACTGAAATTCTGTCCCAGTTGTGTGTGGGTGGCTCCAAGAATTTCAGGTTTTTGCTATCAGCCAGCAAGTTCCAAGTCAAAGCAGGCAGCAGAGCCAAGGGGCCACGAGAAAGCCACCCAAGGAATGTGCTGACGCAGAGCACGCTTCAAGGGTCCTCTCACAGAAAAGGCACCCACAAAGCTGATTCCACAAAGGCAAAATCTCAGAAGCAAGTCATCAGCCCCATAAGGCACGATGACTGGGAGAGCATGGGGTACTGAAACACTTCACTGAAGCCACTGATGCACACCTCTGATTCAAATATTACTGTAAAAAGACCAAGGTAAGACAACCATCAGAACTGAGAATGCACACATATATGGCCTGTCAAATCCTTGAAACAACAATTACATATTTTCAACAAGCCATACAATACCCTATGCACCTTACAAGCATCACTCAAGATCCCAGCACAAAGCTATTATATTAAAAAAGGCTTAGACGAAGGTACGAGAACGAAATAAAGGTGGCTTTCCTTACCAGCACTTCTGCTATGTCATAAACAACAGGTAGATCTCCATCATGGAAGCAATGATGCAAGGCACCGTTTAGGACGCCAGGCTGCCTTGTATGGCATAACGTCTGATTTACCACTCCACATGCACTCCTTGGGTCACAGGTGTATCACCACGGGAGCATAAAGATAACTTTAAGTAGGTTTTAAAAACGTCAGAAGGACAGCAGAAGCAACTGTTAAATAACTTTAATAATACCTTGCACCTGTAAACTATCTGGCAGGACAAAATAAATTGATACAAATTACTGCATTTTATCCTTTGAAATACACTTACTGGACACTCACAGCAAACCACAAACAGAAAGTCACATAGGTATAAACATATTATTTACTTTAATGATTACTTTGTAGTGCAAACCTAAATTAAGCTCTCATGTTTGCACCTCACAATGTGTTTACATTCATGGTATGTCCAGTGTATACTCTTGAGATCAGTCTTGTTTTTACTTGTAGTTCTGCTGTGAAAGAGCAGAAAACACATTGTAAAATTCTGTTTGTTTTGTCACATGTATTGAGTAGGCTTTTTTTTTTTTTTTTTTTTTTTTTTTAACATAAAGTTAATGTATTGCAAACCATACCAAGCAAAACAATAGGAGAAAAAGGAACCATGTTGGGTTGTGGTAGGAAACCACAACTATCAAGTTTTTCACTAGAACAAATCAATACCATGATATCCCCATATTTACTTGACTGCCTGTTATTATCATCATTTCATCCACATTCTTACCAAGAACCCACAAAAGTAACAGCATTAACCTACTAAAGCAAACAGAATGGCCATTTTCCCATGCCTAATCAAATTCTTATTTATTTAAGAAAGCAAATTGCTTTAAAAAAAAAATAGAGGACCGCTAATCCTCTATCAGTAAAAGTTTACTGATAAAAGTACAGTTTAACAAAAGCACTTTTATTAACAACAAAGTAATACTGAAATACAGTAACCCAAACCATTCAAGATTCAACTATTTGTATAAGCCATATGACTATAAAGAGAATAGCATAAAAAGAAAAGCAGATAAATATGATCTGCTCTGAAAATAAGCTACTCCACTATGCAGCAATTGATTTTTGCATGCTTTTAACACAATATTTCATATCAAAATTAGACAGTTAATCAATATTGAGGTGTTTAAATACGTCCTGTACCTACAAACCTTTATATAATTCAGTGACTTTAACTGTAGGAGTTGTCCCATTGGGATAGAAAGGATGATTCATACAGCTCAGGTTGTTTCCATGCTTGGGTTCCTCACAAAAAAACAAAACCAAACAAAACAAACAATCAAAAAAAACCAACCCCTAGCACCCAAAACAAAAAAACTAATACTTTATTAATTTCCATGTCTAAAACTATTTAATTTTTAGATGCCTATCTAATTTCTCTCATATTAGCTGTTTACAGAATTACAATGTAAATTATATCCACTTTGAGTGCTAAACACAGAAGAGTTTCTCTTAAAAAATTTTCTTAAGAAAACCAAATGGAGAGATGAAGACAACTCACTTCAAGTGACCAAAAACATCTGCACGTAGACTTCATTTTCCCCAAATCCTACCACACTGGTAATTTTACATATTTGTAACCTTTTCTTCAGTTGCCCAGTTGATCAGAACCCTTCAGATTATTAAATATAGAGAAAAGAAAATCCAAATGTAAATGTGTCTGTTCAAGCAATACTCTGCTTTAACATAATGATTTTACATAATCATCAATTACATACTTTGTAAAGCAGCTGAGGAAAGTGAGGAGATACCCATGCTATTGCCTCTGCAGCTCTCACCTCAGCCAGGAGCAAATAAGGTCATGCCAACCACCACCAAAAAAAAAAAAAAAAAAAAAAAATTACAAAAAAGCAGAAGACAAACAGATCCCTTATTTCAGAGGCTGTCTGTGCAAATCCTGGCATATCATCCCAACACAGCCTTCATTTTTAACTTCACTATGTCACAACCCACTCTTTTCCATAAGATTTAGTCTTGGCTCTCACAAGTCTTCGGCCAGGAATGATAATATATGGTCGTAGTGACCCAGACAGGAAGAAGGGCTATAACTTTACAAAGGCAAAAAATAAAACATTAAATTGGTAACAATTTCTCCCATGAAATGCCAAGGGCAGGCCTGATCTAATGCCCGTATAAGGAAGTGAAAGATGCCCACATTGAGTCAGTCTCCAATGAGCATAAACAAAGCTGAGATACAAGTGCCAGGGGGAAAAAAAAAAAAAAAAAAATTGATTCTGTCCACGGTTGTTGTTTTTTTTTAAATCAAGCTTAAAGGGATATTAAGGGATACTTTCAACTTGCAGTTTCTGAGAATGGACTGCTTTTCTTTTCCCTCTTGATACTTACAAGGGGCTCTTCAACAAAACGTGGGCTGCTGGGCAAACGGGCCATGCAGGAGTAAACAGAGAACACTGATGCCAAGAGCTGGCACATGAACTATACAAACAAGCTGAAAACTACACTGTTTGTTTAAAACATTTTTAATTTTCAATAATAAACTAATACTGTCTAGTTTTAGTAGCATACTTTCCTCCAGTAGAATTGAGTCTCTAGCACTAGTCAATCATATCTCCAGCACTTTCCTCATAAAACTCAGTCATTTTTAACATGATGAGAATAGTATTTTCAGCCTGTCTGCCCATTACCATGAAGAGTCTGAAAAAGTTCATGAAAACATCCGTTCGGATAGCCAAGGTACCTGTGGCAGAAGCAGTTGTTTAACGACAGTCTCCCCTTTTGGTTTTGCTAGTTCAGCAGCCCTGTAACGCCTGTGTTTTTCAATATATTGTTTCAGGTACAGAGAGAATATATTCAAAACAGAATTTGGATTGGTTTGACACGTGCTAACATGCAGTGGAAAAGATATGAAGTAGAAATCTTGTTACAAAAAATAAATAACGAATAACGCGACAGCAAGCATGATCTCATCAAAGCCTTCATCTGAACAGAGCACAGTGGCAAAGACCAGAAGGCTCTTGTGTGACATTGTTATCTAAAGTCCTGATTAGATTTTCACCTCAGAGTTCTCAATTTTGGTAGCAATCATCGCAAAGATACTATGGTGACTGGCACTCTATAAATACATCACACAGACGGGTAACAGTATAGAAGACGGCTATCAGATAAGAGTTTGAAGCATTTGAAAATTCACCCCTGCCATTAGGTCTCTAACTGTACTCATTTTTACGGCAATAGAAATGCGATTACAGATAAAAAGGTAGGATTAGTGCTGTACAAATTCTTCTCCTCTTAAATTAGATCATCATCATTCAATAGCATTAGTTACATGTTTAGGGAGTGTCAGAATTCAACAAATATACAGGCATGTATTAACTGTAAATTTAATAAAAGCCTGCAGCGCAACCCAAAGGTCACAGTTTGATCGGCCTCGCTTTGCCGAACACTGCAACAGACGAGCCGCACAACTTCAGTCAACACGAGCTACTCTCCTCTCAAGTATCTGCCAAAGAATATAAGCTGTTATTTCCTGTGCTTCTATTTCGGATTTTATTAGAAAGTCATCGTAATTCATGACAGGGTTAGGCTGGACTTGGTACCTCTGCATGAAATACAATGTTTGCCGGCGATGCTGTGGGAATCAGGCTCTTGTCACCCCAGTGGATTTCATCAGTATTTCCTCACTCTAGAGCCAGACGTGTGAGTGGGTGTCCATGGCGTGGTGTGCACACATCAGAGTTGTGATTGCTACAAATTATCATTATTTTAAAACGCACCCACTAGTCATTTCCACACATACCGTAAGTACTCTAGATTACCTCTAAGCATTAAACTCAAACTCTTCACATATTACCGTACATCATCACAAGTATCTTCCTAATACAATTGTAACCCATTGCAATGAAAGTGTCTAAAAATAGTTTTAAAAATCGACTTCTACTAAGTATACTTTGTATACAACCAACTCCTTATATCTTGAAAACAAATGGTACATTCAGTGTAGGAGCTGCATTATTAGAGCAACAGAAAAACCATACACTGCACAAACCAATTAGTATCACCATTATAGATGCTCATTCTGAGCAACATAGGTTCTTGCAGAGTTGCTGCCTTTGGCATATGGGGGTTTCCTTTCACAGCTACCTCTTCAAGTACATCACGAAACCTGGGGGATGATGGCTCCCGAAAAACAGTGTAATGCAAGCCATGGTGATGATACAAATTATAATTTGTATTCTTGTGGACATACTCATCCGATTGCTGCACTTCCTCTTCCAAGCACTGGGAAGCATATATCCAACACTTTTAGTGCTGGATGGACAGCCAAGTATTTTGGGAACTTTTTTTGCTCCCCAGCAGTAGTTGCCTGCATAGTCCTGAGGCTTTGAGATACCAGAGGCAGGGGAGGGCCGTTCTGGGAAAGCAGCAGTTCAGCACACTTGCCACATGTGCCAGAAGATCAGTGGGAAATACTGAAGATAAAATGGCATTTACTGAGCTCATAGCGCAGCAGAAAGTTCCCAACCCCTTACTTCCAATTGTCTCCAGCAAGACCCATGCTTGTGTCTCTGCTTATGAATCTCTACTCTCAACTTTGTGGGAGCTCCTTGGTGCTTTCTGGCACTCTCCCATCACCCGGGGCCACCTTTGTCACGGTCAGGCTGTAGGTACACACAGGACCACAGCACGCATCAGCTTCCAGTCACCAGAGACTAGCCCGTCTGCATCGGAGCAGAGCCCAGATGTAAACTAGCATATATGCAGGGCAGATGATGAGTGAGCATAGAGCTTTCCATCTTAACAGCATACACGCACCCATTGTCTCTCACCATCTGGTATATGAAAGAAAAACCTATGCATATATAGCCACACTAAATTTGCAAGAAGAGTAATTTTCAATCGTTTGCATAACTGTAATCCATTTTTCCCTAACAACACACGCTAATAGGAATGACTTATAGCCCCAGTTTAGCATGCTACTAAACTACTGCTGTCTTTGCTTTACCTCTGGAAGAACAAGATAACCTTCCTGAGCTTCCTTTGTAAAATGCAAAATATTTCAGCCAAAAACATCAAGCTCTGACATTCACATATGTATGCTAGTGCCTAAATTAAGGTATGTATGTTTGAAATTTGTATCCTTCAAGGACAATCTGTGTAGAAGAGATAAACATTATAAAATGTAGACAGCTAAATAATGAAGTAAGGATTCTGGATTTAATATAATGATATTTTAAGCACCGAGCTGAACGTGTTTAGGTTTTGGAGTTTTCTTTTCCCTTTTTCAGACTGCATTATAAGAAATGTGCTTCCTTTAACAAAAAAAATGTATTTGCTACGATGAATAGTAGTTCCCTAAATATTTTTAGTACAAGGCGTGTAATTTACTCAGTAAGTGAAAAAGTTTGTTTAGAAAAAAAACTACTCAACTATAGCGAATGTCCAAAATCATTCTCCATCTGCAGAACCATAAAAAGGGCTCAGAACAGAAGCAGAATGTTTTACAACAGCTGCTCTCTTTCAACTTTCTGTAATTTTTATACCTATTTTTTTGGTGACTTTTTTTTTTTTAGTGCGCCACAGCAGGACTCCTCTAGAAACAGGCAGACAATGATTTCACTTGTGCAATTCCATGAAGCAGAGGTGGATCACTGTTATGCTGAACCACCAGCAGCCAGACACATGCAGGGTCAAGTTATGTACTCTCACACCAGCACTGAAAACTTATCAAATATGGCCCTGATCCAGCAAAGCACTTAAGCACATGCTTTACTTTAAACATGTAAGTAATCCTGTTAGAGTAAATGAGATTCAGCATAAACCACTGGACTGAATCTCAGAATACCTTGGTTGTGGCCCTGATTATGTCAGTGACCGACTGCATAACCTTGGACAAATCGCCGTATTTCCATATCTTGATTTCCTCTTTTGCCCTCTACTTGCGTTTACCATGTCGCATACCGTCTCAACAAAAATAATCCCGAGCCGGAATCTTCTAGAAACTGCTGCGCTATAAATAATGGCAGGGACATTTATGTACATCAGTCCGTTTTCAAACGCCTGTCACCTACTCAAAACTAATGCTCCCCCCACCAAAAACCCCAAGATGACATCCCTTACCCTTAGGCCTACTTATCCAATATCGACAACCAATTTCAAAAGCACGACATTGCTCTTAAAAAGCGGTTGTGGAGAAGGAATCCAACTGAAGGGCACGTGCAGGTATGGGCCAGGACAGCTCCCAAGCACGCGTGGCTACAAGCCCAGGACTCGCGCTGCAATTCCCCTCCCACCGCTGGTGGTCCCTCGCTCACAGGGCAACGCGAGATCCCGAGTCCTGCCTGGGGATTCACGCGGCAGCGTGCCACGTTTCTGCCAGCGCTGCACCCGCAAAAGGAAAAAAACCGTACAGTCCTGGGAAAATCTGTTTAAAGCATGCAGGTGGGAGACAGCATTGTCTCGCAGGGTGCAGTGTATTTACACTAAAAGGCTTTATGCTCGGTATTTTTAGACACTGCGATACAAGACACGGGCTTCCACAGGTAGGCCATATGCCGTCAACTCTATGTCTTAATGATCCTGAGAATATTTTCCTATAAATAATGCCGGGTTTGCACATATATACAACCACGCAGCGCGTTTACTCTTGCCATCGCACTTCCTGCTTCCTGGCAGTTGTCAAAGGCAATGTCATTGTCACAAAGAGAATATGGATTCAGTTCCTAACAATGAAGCAGGCACGGATGAGTGGGCAGGATACTCAAATGAGTTTCAGAAAGACTTGAGGTGAAATACTGTCCCTAGTGAAATCAATAACCGTTCTCCCATTTACTTCAGCAGAGTAAATATTTCAACTCTTTTTTCCTATGCCTCCTGGTCATCCCAGTCCCTAACAGAGTAATCATTTATTTTCCTTAAAAACACAGGGAAAAGGACAGAATGGATGGAAAGCAAGGGAGGGAAGATTTCAAAATAAAGGTAGTCTTTTTTTCAGAATAATTAAGAAAAACCAAAACAACTTACAATGACTCCTGTAGTTACAGATTATAGACAATGCAGAAAATGAGATTAGATTAACACAGTTAAGATCCTCCTTTCTAGGAACTCCTTCACAGATTCCCCTTCTGTCCTTGAAACACCTGTACACCACATTGCTACTTTCCCAGCTGAACCAAAGAAGAGCTCACAGCAACAGCGACACAGTTTCCCAGGCGTCGGTCTGCTCTGGATCAGGCCTTTTGCATACAAAGATATCTATTATAAGACACATGCATCGTGAGCTGGGCTCCGTTAATTAAAATATTTTCTGCTGCAGATTGGAAGCCTGGCCTAGAAGACACTTGCCAAAATTACATTCAGGAGCACAGCGACTGAAATGCGTTTCTGAATAGGTCAAAAGTTAGTTACTTTTGACTTTTTCTGAATGCGTGCTCTGTTCTCATTGTATGATGAAGGCAAATACAGTCAAAAGGTTATATGTAACTGTGCATTTACAGCAAGTTAATGGACACAATAAACTACTAGTTTTCAGAAGACATTCAAGATTTTGGACATTAAAAAATAAAAAAAAAAAAAAAAAGAACCCATACAGTAACCTGTAACAGAGCCTGAAAAAACGCATGCCATGCATAACACAATAAAGTCACTGAACAAGTGAAATTTACAGTAAGCATGCTGTTTGTCAGTAAGTGTTGCCAAGTTTCCAAAATTAGTTGGCGTATCAGACAACAGTGAACATTTACTATGCGTTTCAGAGCTCTTGAAGTCCTTAGCAGCATTCAAAGTTAAGGTTGACATTTCATCTTTAATTCATGCTCCTGTGTCTTTCTATATTAACTACTAACAAAAGCAGCATGCTAATAGCCTCAGCCCAGAGAGCATGCGCAAGGCAGGGACTGTGCACGCTCCACGGGAACGCTGGTCTGCATCTCCAGTGAAAGTAAATCTGCGCCTTTCGACAAGGGAGGCAGCCACCAAATCAGTACTGACAAACCTGAACATCGAGCAGCTCAGATGGAGATTATCATAAAGAGCAACAGAGAAGTACACTCATGACATCTATTCAGAAGCAATTTGTCTAGGAGAAAGTTTTCTTCAGCTCCTGAATCCCTTCATTTGAACCCACATTTTTCTCTCTCTGAAAGTGATCTTCCTATTTCATCAAACTTTATCAACTCATTTGGACAATAGTCTAAAAAAAAACAGGTTTTAACAGAAGTTTAGACTTTGTACAGCACCCTTCTTTTCCCCAGCATCTCACGAAGTGCCTCACAAAAGGCCCCAGAGGTTGGACAAACATAGCACCAGGAAAAACACAGTGTGAAAGGGATCTTTATGTGCATGTGTGAGGGCCCAGTGCTAATAGCTCAATGTGCTATTGACACATCACAGTGCAAACAGCTAAGTCTTTTTCAAAATAGCATGAGTCACAGTGTCATTCTTAACTTTGCCTTTCCCAGATTTGGGTAATTTGAGAAACAAATCATCCCCGTATTATTAAAGCACATTTTTGTCAATGAAGGTAGCCACTGGGAAGCGACTACTGCTTCTGACTGTAACGTTTACTCCATGAACTACACATGCCGCAGAGAAGGTGCGAACAGAGAGAAGCGGTACCGCAACTTCTCTGACAATCCTCGTCAAACCGAAACGTTTGTTATCCTCCCGTGCGAGCAGCTGATGTACTTTTAGGTAATGCTCCTGTTTGGTATAATCCTTTGGTTAGAGGCTGGCCGTAATACAGCCGGAATCATCCGAAAGAGCAGAGCAGAGGAGAAGAGAAGAGAGCAGAGGAGAGGAGAGGAGAGGAGAGGAGAGCAGAGGAGAGGAGAGGAGAGGAGAGGAGAGGGAGACGTCCCGTCCCGTCCCTTCCCCTCCCCTGCCCTCCCTCGCCGGGACGCCCGAGCTCCCGCAGGGCTCTGCCCGAGCCGCGGCGGCTCCAGCCGGGCGAAAAGTTCAGCAAGTCCCGGCCCGAGCCTCGGAGGGCTGCGCGCTCGGCAAAGCCGCTGCCTTTTGTTCCCTGCCCGCGGGGGAGAGAGGGACCCGCAGCCCAAAGTTACTCGCGGGTCTCTTTGGGCTTCGAACTCGACCGAAACGCCCGAGCGCCGGGCCGAGGCAGCGGCCGGCTGCGGCCTGGCGGCCGGGCCCCCCCGGGGCCGGTCCCCCCGCGGCCGCCGGCAGGCGGGGGGGGGGGTCCCGGCGCGGGGGTGCCGGCGGCTCCGGCCGCTCGCCGCCCCCAACTTTCCGGGGACGGGCGTCCCACGGCCCCGCAGAGACCCGCCGGCGCTCCCCGCCGCCTCGGGCTTTCGGGCATCCCCCGGCCCCGAGCTGCCCCCCCCCCCCCCCCCCCGCCCCGACGGAGCCCGAACTCCGGCTCTCGGGGAACCGGTCCCGGCAGCAGCACGAGGAATTGACCCACGCGGGAATAATCACCTTGTTGTAGTTGTAGTAACCCAAACACTGGGCAAAGTCCAGGTTGGAGGGGTCTCCGGGAAGCGAGCTGCCCGCCGCAGCCGGGTAAAATCTTACATCCATGCCGGTGCTTTGGTCCAAGAAGTGCACTTGGAGAGACCGCCGGGAGGTTTAATAGATCCACCTTCAGGTGTCTTCCCCGGGGCTGGGGCGCGGGCAAACGGCCGAGGGACCGGAGCTGCGGGGCGCCGAGCCTTCCCGAGGAGCGGGGACGAACGAGGGCCGGGAGGCGGCAGGGGACAGCGGGGGAAAGAGGCGGCGGAAAAGTGCAGGTAAACAAGGAGAGGAGAGGGAGAGGAGAGGCGAGGAAGAGAGGAGAGGTGGGCGGCGGAGCCCAGGTGGGTGCCCGTCCGCCTCGGCGGGAGGAGGGGAGAGGAGGAGGGGGAGAGGGGGAGAGAGGGAGGGAGGGAGGGAGGGAAGGAGGGAAGGCTGTTGTTTTTTAAAAGCTCGGTGCCAAGCCACGGGCTTTGCCTCCGCATTCAGGAGCAGCTGCTGTACACAAAGGAGCCACGCGCCCGGCGGGGATGGACGGACCGACCGACCGACCGACCGACCCACCGCCGCTGCCCGCCGCAGCCTGCCCGCGCCGCCGACAAAGGCGGGGTGGGGGGGCGGGAGGGGTGGCCGCCGCCGCCGCCGCCGCCTGCCCGCGGGGCCGGGGGAGCAGGGCAGCGCGATGTCACGGCCGCCCCGCGGCTGCCGGGGAGGGGGCAGCTGCCCCGGAGTTGGGGGAACGGGGCTGCGCCGGCCGGGGCGGGCTGCGGAGCGCGGGGCGAACTGCCGAAAGAGCCGGCGCCGCGCTGGCAGCGCTCCTCGGGAGGAGCGAGCGGGGCCCGCGCCCCTCCCCGCCCCGCCGCCGCCGCCCCTCCCGCCGCCCGCCCGCCCGCTGCCGCCCCCGGCGGCCGGTGCGGGCTCCGCGCTGCGCGCCGCTGCTCGGCCGCCCGGGCCGGCGGCGGGGCCGGGAGCGAGCGGCTGCCGGCCCTTCCTGCCCATGGCTGTCCTCGTTCCCGGAAGGTTCTAGGTGAGGAACGCGCACCGCTTCCACCAGTCCTCCGGCTTGGGTTTTGGGGTAATGCGCTCTCTTGATTTGCACCGCTGCCTTGCGTGTGCCACGCAGCGCGGTGGCAGAAGGAAGGAGATTTGTCCGACGTGCTGTCAAGAGCAGGACGTGAAAACACAGCGGCCTGCCTCTCAGAAGCCTTCTTGAGCTCGGAGTCACTGGAGGCTGATGCAGAGCAATCCACTAATAATCCAAACGGGCTTAGTCGCTCGTAGGCGCTGCGCGGCTGTATCTGCTGCCCTGCGCGGAGCGTTCCTGACCCAAAATCTTGCTCCAGAACTTTTGGAGGAAACGGCGAGGCCATTTAACCTCACGACTTGTGCCCTACAGACAACAAGGTGCAAGGAAGAAGGATGAAAATATGCCCTTGGCGCGAGGCTTCCGCGAGAGGGAGAGAACTGCCGTTCGGGTCTAGGGCCGACTCCGGTGCAGTTGTAACGCAACTGGAAATACACCCCAGGCTGCCTTTACGTTTACTCCGTTTGGTTGCAAAACAGCAACGACAACACAAGTATGCGAGGTTTAAGTGTGCAACAGCAGCAAGACCTTCTCCGAAGGTCTCCGCATCTCTGCTCTGGCCGCCGAGGACATTTATCCTGGGCCTGTGCTGCCGTCCCGCCTCGCACCGAAGCCTGCCTCAGGAGCTTAATGCCCCACGCTTCGTACCCAGGCATGATTTTGCACTGTTGAGGTAGATTGGGAGAAAACTGTAAAACGGTCAATAGCTACACCACGTAGGAAGGGAACACCTTCCCAACTCCTTTCCTAGAAATCTTATTTTCAATGTTTATGGTGGCTCAAGTGGCTCCTGCTAGCACAGGCAACACCAGATCACCCTTATTCAGGGGACTGATCCTGAAGTGTCACAGTTTGAAGCAAAGAAAGATCTCTAAAGTGACGTTTTGCGCTAAGAGCAGAATTAAACGTAGCGCAGATACGCATCAGTATTTACATGGAATATTTAGAATTTAACTTTCTAGAAATATGTATATGAACTGCTAAATGCCTCAGCAGAAAACAGGCATATTCTGTCAAACAGCTAATCCAATTTCATATTCATTGCATCAACCATTTTTAACCGAAGGGAAAAAAATGCAAAATCTACTCTGTTGCTAGAAGGGAAGCGGTTGAGGAACATACAGCGCAGAGTGTTCACACAGGCACACCCCATACCTGTGGCAAAAATTATTTATGCTCCCGAAACAAACTGTTCAGAAATAAAAAGACGTTGAATCTCTTTCAGAATGCAACGCTGCATTAGGGCATTCCTCCAAAGCAGTGACAGAAAAGTGGTAGTGTATAGGCACAGCAAACGCATTTCAACCTTTCAACTGAGGTTAATAAAGTAATACCTGCTTTGTTTTACTCATTGGGTGACAAACTTCTCTGTAAAGCCGAGTGTCTACTTTAGAATAAGCAGGTGCTCAGGTATAGGAACAGATCGTTGGCGCCGAGTTCTGAGGTGCTCTGCTATATAAATACAGGTACTTTCAGACTGCCTCCCTCTGGTTCTCTACGCTTCTAACGAGATCTGAAAGCATATTCCTGTTGAATTCAGGGGGGAAATTGCTTCAGGGAGGAATGAACACCAAATGATTCCCAGTTTAGGATTTGGTCCCCTTGCCATATTGCAAGGAGCCCCTGAAAGGCTGCAGACCTATGCCATTTATGGCTTCTGGGCAGCGCGTGGCCTACAAAGCAAGTTGCCTGCTGCACAATTCCTGCCTTGGCTGGCGAGGGGCTGTCTGTCGGGCCACAGCACACCCCAGGCTGACCAGCCCAACTCGTCCCTCCTGTCCCACGGCCTCGGCAGCGGTCTCCGCGCCAGAGCCAGAAACACGAGCCAGTAGAGCAGGAGGTGGCCGACGGGAAGCACCCAAGGTGCCGCAGTGGGCGGGCGATGACCGCCTCTGGGTTAGAAGTCTTAAATTCAGAAGGTGAGCAAATAACGGTGATGTAAACAATGGTGATTTTGAGTATTCTGATGGAATATACTGTTTCCAACACAGTTTCTTCTGAAAACAAAAGAACAGGCACAATAGGAAAACCCCCAAATATTCCATCTTGATGTCACTGGTGCAGGAAGTTAACGTAAAATTGAAATGGAAGAAATCAGAATTAAAAAAAAAAAATAATTAAATTCCAGCTAGGCACAACACTTATCCCCCAAATATTATTTGGTGAAAAGTTTTGAAATACTCTCTATTTATACAATTACAAACTAAAATATAGAAATTTGGTGACATTTCCAACCAAAGAAATTCCAGTTCCTGACTATAATCTAACTTTGGCACCTCTACCGAGTGCCCAAATTAAGTCTTTTGCAGAACTACTAAGACTGCAGTGACATTAATGAGTCACTTAAGGGAAAACAGAAGAGAAACTGGGATATATATGCTAATTTGTTTTTCTTTTTAAAGAAAATATTGGGGTTTATGCGATACTGTGCCAGAGAGAATTTTACAAACTAAAAAATTAGGCAAGTGTGTGTTTTCCTTTCTCAGCACCTCTTCAATGTAGTTTATTAAATAAGTAAACTTGAGTAATCTCTGCTACACTTTAAATCCACATACATGACGTCAAATCTGTCTGTTAGTAACAGTATTTATCTCAGGAGTACTTTAAAAATGGAATATAAGCCAAAGTATTTATATCTTTCTGTACATATTGCTTGAAAGGAATCCAACAAATTCTCTCAAGCTATTCTCTTCAAGGTCCTTCAGTAAAACTATGGCTTTGGAATTCTTGTATTGGTTTTGTGTGGCAAGGTTTCGGTAGCGGGGGGTGGGGGGGGGTTACAGGAGTGGCTTCTGTAAGAAGCTGCTGGAAGCTTCCCCTGTGTTCGAGAGAGAGCGAGCCCACACCAGCCGGCTCTAAGACGGACCCGCCGCCGGCCAAGGCCGAGCCAATCAGCGATAGTGGTAACGCCTCTGTGATAACATTTTTGAGAAGGAAAAAAAAGTTGCGACAGGGAGAAACAGCCGCTGGAGCGAGGAGTGAGAACATGTAAGAGAAACAGCCCTGCAGACACCCAGGTCAGTGAAGAAGGAGGGGGAGGAGATGCTCCAGGCGCCGGAGCAGAGATTCCCCTGCAGCCCGTGGTGAAGACCCTGGTGAGGCAGGCTGTCCCCCTGCAGCCCAGGGAGGTCCACGGTGGAGCAGATCTCCACCTGCAGCCTGTGGAGGACCCCACGCCGAAGCAGGGAGATGCCCGAAGGAGGCTGTGACCCCGTGGGAAGCCCGTGCTGCAGCAGGTTCCTGGCAGGACCTGCGGATCTGTGGAGAGAGGAGCCCACGGAGCAGGTTTTCTGGCAGGACTTGTGACCCCGTGGGGGACCCACGCTGGAGCAGTGTGCTCCTGAAGGACCGCATACTGTGGAAGGGACCCATGCTGGAGCAGTTCGTGAAGAACTGCAGCCCGTGGGAATGGCCCACGTTGGAGAAGTTCGTGGAGGACTGTCTCCCGTGGGTGGGACCCCACGCTGGAGCAGGGGAAGAGTGTGATGAGCCCTCCCCCTGAGGAGGTGAAGCGGCAGAAAATAATGTGTGATGACCGTAAACCCCATCCCTGTCCCCCTGTGCCGCTGGGGGTCTTGGTGGAGAAAATCCAGGAGTGAAGTTGTGCCCGGGAGGAAGGGAGGTGTGGAGGGAAGGTGTTCTGAGATTTCGTTTTATTTCTCATTACCTTACTCTGGTGATTTGTAATAAATTGAGTTAATTTTCCCAAATTAAGTCTGTTTTGCCCGTGACGGTAATTAGTGAATGATCTCTCCTGTCCTTATGTCGACCCGCAAGCTTTTTGTTATATTTTTCTCTCCCCTGTTCAGCTGAGGATGGGGGAGTGATAGAACGGCTTTGGTGGGCACCTGGCGTTCAGCCAGGGTCAACCCATCACAACTTTTAATTTTTTTTTTCCTTTGGAGCAGTTGGAAGTATGGAGTACTTGCAATTTTGAGTAAGTATCCCCTTCTTTTCTGCTGGTTTAATAAAACTAAGCATCTGTCTACAGTAAGTGGAGTACTCCAGTAATTTCCCTGGTCCTGGGTAGCCTTGATTTCGAAGAAACTTTTTGAAAAGCATTGTTCCATAAAGATTTGAATGTATGCCTACCGATGCCAACAATTATGATTCAGGCAGTAACACACAAACTGTGACTTTGTTCCATCTTCAGCTATACTTTGCTCTGACTCATCATCACAATTCAATTTTAAAAGCCATTAAGAACACTCAAACTGCTTTTCTGATGTAAGAGCAGAAATTGTATTGGAGTGAATCAGTCATATAGAAACTTAAAAGTGTGCATGCACAAATTCTCACTGCTGCCCAGAAACCTTTCAACTTGCACAGGTAAATACTAACGTTGCAGGCCTCGCTGATTCCCGCACAAGCCTGGCAAGTCCTTTTCTTTCTACCAGGAGGGAACATGTTTAACGGTTACGGCTTATTTGCTTTATCTTTAACTAGTACCCTTACAGCCTCTGCAAACTACTTTGCAAACCCCGTGTCAGTCTTGCAATCCGTAACATGGGTACAGTACCAGAGGCTCAGTGACATTTTCTTTCTTTTTACGATACAGAAGTCAAAGGCACTGGGAGATTTACTCCAACAAATAGCAGAGTCAGGAAGAAACCTCAGAGATAAGAGCAGACACACCAGCTCCCCAACATCCAAATGTTCAGATAGCCAGTCAAGTCCCCCACAAGTACTGCAGCTCAACAACCCCCATGGCTCTGGCCTGACGGTCCCCTCGTTGGCAAAGACAGCAAACATGAGAGGGGGCAGGAGAATGAGGGATAAGGGGAGAAGGGGTGGAATGAACCAAGGCTGGCCCGAGACTCTTTGCTCCAGTTTCACAATGCAGAATCAACATTAAAAAAGACCTGACGTTCATTTTCACAGTGTACGGTCCACCTGTGTTGGCTCCTATAAGAACTGGGAGGAAGAAGAGGAGATGGAGGAGTACAACATCCCTGATTTCACCTGCTAAGGAACAGTGTCTTAGCCCCTTCCCCTCAGAGCACATGTGGAGGATGAAAGGGCACAAAACAAAAAGGGTGGAATACAGGAGGAGAAAAGAAAGACAGAGCACCAACCAGGTCTGGTTTAGAAAATAATCTAAAGCCTCCTAGAATCAATAGGAAGTCCCTTTAATTGATTGCAATGGGCTTTGAATTAGACCTATATTCTACTTATCAAGTACAGCTGCTGAGAATCGATAATATTTTGACTTCCCCCTCAAAGCAACAACTACACTGGTAACTTTTGGCTAAGAAAAAGTACAATTAACAGCATATTAATTCATTAGAGTTTCTCTCACTGAAGTCCCCTTCTCATCAGATTGTACAGTCAGCTGGCATTTATAAGTGATCATGCAGGCATGAATGTCCTATATAAATGAGGCAGTAAAGAAAAAACTTTTGTTCTTAACATTAATTCAGATCAAATATTCATTGATATCTACATTTCTCAGCAAGTATCTCAAGCAGAGATCAATAAACACTTATTAGTTACTGACCATGTTTCCTGCAGTAAAGGAGGGAATGTCAGCCAGCAGATGGGAGCAGCCAAATAATCAGGGGAGCTGGAGTCTAGTGCTTGTCTGCCAGATGATCATTTACCTTCTCTTTGTCTCAGTTGCTGCAGCTAGAAAACTACAGATCAAAGGATTAAAAAAAAAAAAAAAAAGGTATTTTTAATAGTCATTCCTTAAAAATACAAATCATTATTTCAAAATACAAGTATGGAGTGTTGCAGGAAAAAAAAAAAAAAAAAAAGAAAAATAATCACAACTTAAAAGTTTTGGGTTTGTGAAAATTCTATTTCTTTCAGGCCCAAGTCAGGAAATGCACTACTTTGTGAAACTGGGAAAACCAATATTATTAAACTTTTCAAACTTTTACATGTGCCTACGTTGATGTTTCTGTGGATTGCTGAAGTCTCTTCTCTTACCTGAAGTATTTGACCACCTCAACTCACATACAACAATTTTAACCATATTCTAGCAGAAAAACAAGTATTTGAGTTGTTTACAGAGCAGAGATAGCCACTAATACTGTTGAACTATGTTACAGCAAAAAGGTTTCTGCCACTTTAAAGAAAGTATTCCACAACCCTCCAAAATAACCTGTGTGTAATGGACAATATAGGATTACTTTTTGGCAGAGTGAATATCCTATTTCTATTGACTGCAGTGTTACAGTATCCTGACATACTAGTATACAGTTATTGTGAGATAACGACCACGTTGAAAAACAAACTGATTGCAGTACTGAAAACAGAAAAGGAACTGTCCAGTAATATAAAAATTTAGTTCTTTAAGAGAACAATGACGGGAACAGTGTTGCTTCTAGATTAGCATTAAAGAATAAAAGCTTTAACTGAAACTACGAGATTGTTGCAATGTATTCCTTTCTTCCAGGGATGCCATTTTAAAGCAAGACAGGAAAACTTGGTTAGAGATGGCTCTCTGTGTGTGCATTTATATCATCTGTTGATACAAAGCTGTGTGGTATGTGTCTCTTTGTTTGGTTTTCCCCTCCAGCCGTCTCCACATTCATACATTTGTTGAATTTAAACTAAAAGGATTATTAAAAGAGAGCGAAAAAAGCTGCTGGCATCTACTTTTTAAAGGGAATTTACAAGGACAATGTCTACAGAAAGAAAAACATGCTCATCATGAGCAATCCAAATTCTTCTTCAAATTTCTGTATTAGTCTGGAGGATTTTGTTGGGCAGAAACTTTAATTTTACAGGAGAACCAAATCTAATTGCTGAAAGAATTATTTTAATGAAATGTATCTGAAAAGTCTTAGTGAGATATGGCAAAGAGGTTTTCCAGGTGAGTAAGGTTACATTTAGTCCTTGTATCTGCACCAGATTCACTCATACATGTTTTTCAGTTTTAATTTCATCCAATGTGCTATTAGGTAATTATTTGAAATATACAGCATATAGCTATATTACCTCTGATACATTTCAGGTGCATACATTTCATTATGAAGCAACTGAACAAGGAGGTGGTGATGTTCCTGGAGCGATCAAGAAAATATTTTCCTGTGATTTTGTGGGTTTAATGCAATAATACTGTGTTTCCCCAAAGAGAGGGCACACTTAACCTTGAGAGCCTGCGTGATTCCCTGGGGAGATGTGAGCAGCGGTGCCCTGGCTGTCCCCAGAAGCTATGGAAGCGGTTGTATGCACTCTCAGTGACCACAAGGCACATCTTTTATCGGTGGGTGTGGAAGGGAGGGGCTTTTGGTCATGGCTTGGAAGCCACTGAAGGACTTGACGAGACACTGCCAAGATTTAAGGTAAAAAGCTATGAATAGTTTAACAGTCATGCCTTAAAAATAAAAGTCATTATTTAAGAATGCTGCTGTTCTCATGTCCCTTTCAAATGTTACAGTGACTTGCTGGGATATTCATGTCACCTTCCACCAGCACAGGTTATAACATAAAATAATTAGTGACCAATGCTAGAGAATATGCGAAGATACACAAAAATTTATCCATGTTTGATAGGAGTGAAGACATACAGCTTTATTTGGATAGATCGGATCTGTACAATAACTGGGAGTAGTCTTCCAGAGGACTCATTACTTATCCTTTAGGTCTCCTAATTAATGATGTAGTCTTCTGAGAGCATATTAATAACTCTGGTATTAATAGCAGCATAATTCTAGCTGAGAATTAAAAAAATAAAACACTATTTTATAAGTACTTGTGCAATAGAGTTTGGGACTTAGTGATAGACACATACATAAATTCATCAGATTAAAAATTAACAAACAGATTTCTAGAAGTGTGATCTAAGGACCACAATAACATCTCCAAAATGAACTGCTATACTTTCATTCAGGAGACTTACTTTCAATTTATAGAGCTGAGCTCTTTTTTTTGATGCTTCAATGGGCTGGGTTTTCAACATTGAAAAGCTGAAGACAGATTTCATCCCGTTCTCTAGACTATTTCCCCAAGCTCATAAACAGTATGTGCCAAGCTGTTCTTAAAGAATCAGCCTTCATTTCCATGAATGGCTAATATTTAATAAAACATCTGATCACAAAAGCAAATCTAAAAAAATCAGTACTAAAATAACACTCCGACTTGCTACTAAATGCAATGTTCTTTGATAGAAGTCCATTTCAACTCCATTTATTCCAGGGTTCTACAGCAGTCAAAATAATCAATGCAGAATTTTCCATGTGATTTACACATTGCTTTTCAAAATGAATTGACTGAAACAAAAAATGCTTATTTCTGCTGCCTGGCTTGTTTTCTAAAACATATTCTCTTTCTTTTAAAGTGAGAGAACCGACCTCTGCTTCAGGAACAATTTTCTGAAACGGTGTGTTTATCAAATGGCTTCTCTGCTTTCATGAAAACAATTTATTTTCACTGAACTCTTCAAGATAAGCATTGAAGTCAGGAAGAATGTACAATGACATTTATAATTACATTCAAGAAACAAATATTTTGTTAAAAAACGGGTTTGGATTTTTAGCTTTTTTAAAGATACAAAATATTTTCTTTCCTCTAACATACCATTTAAAGATATTTTCTCCCTGAAATGACAAAGTGTATTTTCATATGCATGGAAAGAGAAGCACAGGACAGTAATCTTCTCATAGAAAGGCTACAGTATGCATCCTAAACAATGAAAGCTGTAGCATAATCCTTACAACCAAATTGCCTTCCCTGCCCCACTCTTAGGAAATAATCTGCAGACAAATGACAGGGAGAGCGGGGGGATACATGACCTTGCAGATCCTCCCCCAAACGCCCCCCATATGCCCAATCTTAGAAAATGGACAAAACAATTGTCCCTTGGAATGGCACTTCCATCTCTCCAGCTTTCCTCCCACATTTCCCCCTTGCTCACAGACAGTTTCTTAAACCCCAGTGCTCGCCTCAGAGCCTATGGACATAGGGCATGGTGCCTTCCATTCTTTGGGGAAATAGAAGATCTTGCTGAAAAAGCTCCCTCCGTTTCCCTTACGGATTCAGCCCCAGACCCATTCTCAACTATCAACAACAAAAGCTCAGTCATGCCAGACAATTACTGTTTCCTGCTATATTCTGAACTGCCCCTAAAATCAAGGTAGTCCACAATGTATCTCGTCTTTCAGGGCAAAACAGCCGCAGATTTAGCCATATAGTGCCTGTATTTTCAAATGCAAATTCAATAACTACCTATGCAAAAGCTGCCCGTGAATGTATTTAGGAGTTCCGTTTGGGCTGCCTGGAAACGTGGCTCTTACTGGATTAAAAAGACATATTACTATCACTCCAATGAATGCCCTTTAATTTGTGGGAATTCGGTTTAGAATTAAAAATTTAAGATCTGGTTTATTCCTTGTCAGTCAAACATCCTAGCTTTTCATTATTCTGGGTTTTTTTCCAGTGCAGGGAGGTAGTTCTCATCATAAAGATTGTCTGATAAAGTTCTCCTCCGGAGACATACTCTTTTTGTAGGCTCAGCTAGTGAAGAAATATCATTCATTTGTAATACTCATCAAAGACAAGTGGAAAAAAATCAAAAGCAGCTGCAAAGAGATTGTATTTCACTAATATACACCAAGGCTTTATTTAAAATATACAATGTTAAATTTGATCAAATATCAACCCACTATTCAGAGTGAAATAATCTCTTTTAATTTGCATGTATCTGTGTGTGCCAAAGAGAAGCGTGTTTGCTTTCAAGCAGGTGCACATCCTGCTATGACTAAATCTCTAACTCATCAAATTGCTTTACCAGTGTGGGACATGCCCTTTTTTCTGGAACAGCTTCAAGCATTTTCCCCAGCATTTCAGCCACCTGTTTACTGAGTTCATACTCCAAAGGAGATGCATGCAATTAGAAACAAGGAAATGAAAATAAATGACCTTGTTTGTTATAAATAACAAAGAGACTCAGCAAAATTAATGCAGTGAAGCCTGACCTTCTGACCTGAAAGAAAGAATCACCTCATTCCTTTGTAGCAGGCTCACAATGCTCCAGCACCAGGCATTGTTATGCAGCTTTGCCTCTTTTGATGGATCTTAAAGGAGTATATTCTAAATATTAAATGTTTTACAAGTTAGATTAGGAAATTTGCATTAAAAAGCATGTTGAAACAAAGTCAAGGGAGCAATGATAAAGATTACACTGCTTTATTAAAGAGCACAGGTAAGCCTGCGTATGTTAGTTCACGGTAACACAGTTTTTCAGCTGAAAAAAAAATACGGCATTCCAGGTACTAAAGAGCCATGGAATGTCTCCTTCGGTGTTCGCTGAATTGATCAGGGAGAAAGTTTTTAATTACCCAACTCCAGGAAAAGGAAACATTTTTCTTTTGTAAATTGTTTGTGCTGTGATGATCTGACTTCGGAGAAAAAAGCAATGCACTTCCACAACGACTGCCAAAAAAATAAAATTTTTTTTTGTTATCCTTTAATTAGGCAAGTAGAAATGCCTTCTTTTGTACAAAGTCTACCGAATAATGTTTCTATGGGTTACATTTTCACTTTTGAATGATTCATGTCATTCTGGAACAGCGTCCAGCTGTAATGGAGGGCAAGGTGTTAGAAATTTGTTTCGCTGCTTGTCTTTGGAGGTAATGAGAACACACAGTTGTTTTTATGGCAGTCCTCACAAAAAGAGCAGTGTGTAATTACAGTGCTGGTTCCCATCTTGTCACTCTCCAGAACAAGTCTGTTATTAATGAAGCAGCTCAGAACCGTTGCAGAAATGAAAGGATAACCCATTTGTATCTCGCTGAAAGCCGTTCCTGCAACAGGTATTGTTTGATGAGGATTTTTCCAAAACTTGTTTTGTGGGGTTTTTTATCCTTCTCTCACTGTCAATGACGTCCATGCAGATGCTGAGGTAACGGCAAGGCCCTTCACAGCAGTCAAGGCCTCGGCTCTCAAGTCTCTCTTCCGCCCACAGTGAATTGAGTGGGGGACAGGGGACGGTGGGGGCAGCTCTACCTGCAGTGTCCTCGGGGTGACGGGCACGTCCCCAGTGACCCTGCTGGCCACCGATGCCATGGGACCGGGGGGTGGGGGGGGGAAGGCAGGCAAAACAGTCACAGAGAGGTACTGTGCAATTGGTCTCGTACACAGGAGGAGGCATCGGGGCTGGGCCAGCCAGAGGAGCCGGTGACCATAGCCCCAGTGCCACACCACGACGTGGAGGACCTGTGACCGCCGAGTGCTTTGGGGATCAGGAGCATGAGGGTGCAGCAGCTCTTCTCCTCCCCACCCTCTCACCCATTCTTCCACGTTCTGTATGCGATGGAGCAACTCCACCTCCTTAAGGACTCAGCGTGACTCACTCCTGCTCCCATACTTTTGCAGTAAAAGGGTGACTCGAATGAATCATTTCCAGCAGAAAAAAACTTGGTGAACACAGCCTCCCCATTCATGAAGTGTCATGAACAGGTTGTGGTTTTTTCCAAAGGTATGTATCATTAAGAACTAAACGGCCCACATGGCTGAAGGTAGGGATGTGCTTAAGTGTTTGATTGAATCAGAGCCCTTAAGAGTACTGTCTTCTCAGTAAATCTGCATTTGTTCGCCCAGATTGAAACCAGACCACTCACATTTCCAAGCGCTGATCTGTGAGGCCCTGTATGACATTTGAGGAAGACCTGCACAACAAACAGCCTTCTGAGAGCTGAGCCCGAGTAGAAGAAATTCTGCTGTTGTGGAACATGAAGTCATGATCTCTGTCCTGCTCTAGGGCTCCACGCCCCCCGAGTGGGCCTGCAAATACCGGGGCGGGAGAGCGGCTGCGGTTCTGTGCTCAGCCACCGTTGCATGATATGCAAGGGCTGGAAGAGGGTGGGCAAAGCTGGGGATCCATTAGCATGTCTCATGCTCCAAGCATGAGACCTTCCTGGCCTATATTTCGTGAGTATTTATGTGAATATCTATTGTGGGATGCCTAGACTGGGTTTCTTTTGTTGGCTTTTACTGGCTTCAGCATGTATAGTTCCTCTTCTTTGTGAGGCATAAGTGGAAATAATTGATCGTCTTCTGCAAAATCTCATTTTTATCCATTCAGAATAAATTCTAGATTAATATTCTCCAACAACTAATGTAAAATTCACAGGTTTAATATTTGTCCTGAAACTCACTCATTGAAGGATTTGTGGTAATTCAGCTTAAAAAGCATATCATTCCAGGCAGAGCGAATTCAGGGCTCTCAGGAAAAGTCTATTAGCTCCCCCACATTTGCTTTATTGCAACCTCAATACATGACGTCTTAAATGGGGAAAACAGTACTGCAAATATTCTATTTTTATGTATTTATTCGAGACAAAGCTTCCAGATACCTGCGAGCTGCCTGAACAATCACTGAGTGGAAATATTAGAAAAATGGGAATGGATAACGTTCCTTTTTTTTTTTTTTTTAAATTTGTATTTAAATAATTACCAGAAAACTGACACTGAAGAAAGGCACTTGGTACCCCTCATTAATAATGCACTAAGTCCCCAGCAGCTCCAGAGCAGTTACTGCAGGTAGCTAGTGACTTCCATAAACACTTTCCTGCCCCTTAAGGAATCCTCCTCTCAGGTCTTTCCAGATTTTTTGCATTTTGCCATCATATTCCAGCCTTTCCTGCCCATGGCGTCATGGCACCTTTGTGTCCTGCCAGCTGCACATTGCCAGTGCCTGCATAGTATATCATGCATGTGACAAAAAACAAGTCAGAATCTCATAAAGGCTGGGCGTCAGCCTATGCTGAGAGCTGCATGCTAAGAGAAACTGCAGGCCATTCTGGAATGAAACTCTGCCTCCAGCTGCCTCTGTCAGAAACCCAACATTTACCTACCTACAGCATGTTGCTACCATAAAGCTAAAGTGCCCGCACAGGGATACCATGTGGCCAAGCCTGGGCAGATAACACCACTCCTGGAGTTCTGCCTCATTTGCCACGGAGCTAAACTCAGGCTGCACTTGCAATTCAGAGATGAGCCACACTGCCTGCAACATCCAAGGCTGTGCATCTGCTCAGCAAGCTTTGGTAGGCTTTGTTTAACCCACACTGTGGTTCAGGTTCCCAGAATATTAGAAAAACTATACTGTCTACTGCAGACTGAGGAGAGCGATTTGAGTGTCCCCGATGACAACAGCACAGGACAAAAGCGATTTCCATTGTTTTCAGGCCATATGGATCTCAAAGGCTAAAAGCTGTAATTTCAGTGCCACCTTGGTATTGTTTGCAGACAGAAGAAGAGTATTAGTCCTGCTAAATAAATTTCTCCCACTAATGGAAAACTTGCACGGGCTATTTAGAGATGGCAGGCAGCAGAACAGAGCAAAACCGTTTCCTGTGTCATGCGAGCAGTGTGATCGTCTGGCTCAGTAGTTCTAGCCCCTTTCGAACTGGTCTCTGCTCTAGCGTATGCTTTATAACCAAACTTCAGCTAAGACAACTGAATACATGCATTTTTTCCCTTCTGCAAGCTTCCCAGACTTACGATGCCTCCTTCAGCTCATCACCTTTATTTTAGAGCGGTTACTTCCATCCCACAATTCCAGCCAAGTTTACTGCAAATTGTGCAAGCACAAAAACCATGCTAACGTGCAGTTCAAACATGCAAGCTGGTTGTGCAAGCACAACCATTTGCTCTGCACCACATGTCTGAGTGTCCTTGAGTTACATTAGTGAGACACATCTCACTGCTGGGAAGAGTGGTCTTGCTTTTCCATAACAATAAACTACATATTAAGAAAGGCAAAGAACGCAGCAGTGTTACATTCAAGAATCAGTGCTACAGATGTGCAAATAAGAACAGTATTCCAAAGGCTGGAAATGAGCAGTGTCCAAAATGAGTGATATTAGAAACTGGGTTTAAAAAGCAGCAATTTTCAGGAGCACTAGTTTACATGAATTAGGTGCATTAATGGCTTTCAAATTCAGCTGAAGTCAAGTCCCCCTGGAAAGCAAATGGTCTATTTTTACTCCCTGGCTGTTTCAACTATTCAGGAAAGGTAGCTACCCACACCAGAACAGGAGAGCACATATTTGTTTCACAAGAACACCGGAGGCACATGCTGACCGAGAAAACAGTTGTGGAGAACAGAATTCCTACACGTAAACCAGGGCTCACCAAATTGCAGCCCTTGCAATTAACTATTAAAGGTGCCACACGGTCAAAGTTATTGTCACTAGCACTGAGGAAATGCTAAGAATTAACAAAAGTTTCCTTTTTTTCTTCCTCTGAAGGGGAAGTTACCTTCCTTCCATCTGAGGAGAGGGCAAGCAATACCACAAACAGTTCAAGAGGATGACGATAGCGTCAGGGCCAGCGTCCCCTGTCTCAGCACGACAGTATTTACTAGCCATGGACCTGAGAGCTACTGCTGAGCACGTAATGATTTTGCACTGAAACACTAAGCCAGCCATGCTCTGGACTGAACAACCACAACTCTAACTCATTCCTTCATTAAATGCTTTGCCATTCCTTGAGAATGAGAGGTTCTGTAGAAAATCACATTGTCCTGTATTCCATCGGTAAACAATATCTTATATATATTAAACTGGTTTATAGTAGTCATCTGTTCTTTTCAAGCTGTGACAGGACTTTGAATTATTTGCTCTATCACCAACTGCTGTAGTAAATTCCCCAGTTATGCTGTGCATAGCAGGCTTGCGGAAACACCCGTGACAATGAAGTGAGCAGAGAACTCGTACATGACGGAATCCACTCAGCAGACTGGTTTTTGGGGACAGTTAGGCCTCAACAAACAATCCTTTCTTCTCGGTCTATAGAGGAGCTGCACTGGGGCCTACTTTGGCCATTAGTCTAAGGAAAGCCTTTGTTGAACATATAGCTGCTTCTCACATTGAAAGAATAAATCACATTCTTATTCTGGGTATGTCTCCGCTGCATTCACTGATGTGAATGTTGTTGCATGGCTGAAAAACTGGGTAAACAGCTTGCCCTATGCCGGCTCTGTGCTGCTGTGGCTACATTACTAGCAGAACAACCTAATTTAAAGCCAGCTTGGATGTGCTTGTAAGAGTGGCAGCCCTGGCATAGACCTGTACCGCAGACAGCGTACCCCCTCTTTTCAGGAATATTTCTTCTTCAGGCTGGACTACTGGGATTTGAACCAATTTGGGACCTGCTTTGCCTAAGAAGGGGAAGGGAGAATTCTATTTTTGTTATGAGCTTAGTGAAGCAAAACCCAATCTAGTCATGTTTCAGGAACGGTTCTGAGTCTATAGGGTTTTTTAGGGTTATGCATGTATATTTCAATTCTTAAGCACACATACTAGAAGCACATGTCCTGGATAGTGCATGCTCCCCCCCCCCCAACCAATATTTAAAATCCACAGTAATCAATGTTCCTAACTGCTTTAAAGTACAGGAATTCGATATTCAATCATCTTTACAATCATACGCCACTATTCAATTTGCTTCATTTACTTCATCATTTACTATTAACTTACTTTTTGCCCATCTTCATGTCCTCAAAGAAAAATGGAAGATCCAGGGTTTGGCAAACCATAGGGACCTCTGCTCACAGCTTCTACACAGAGGGTCATCTCCGGATAAATAGAAGTGGTCTTGCATGATAACTGAGCTTCAGTTATTCAAGATGAAGATTTCTATCTAATAGAGTGAATCTGACGATCCATCATTGCCCTGGCAGAAAGGCTCCCATTTCCAGGCAGGACACTACAGCTTCATCTGAGCTTTTGAGTGACTCCTAAGTATAACAACAAATATAGCAAATGTTAGTCTGTGGCACCTATAGACAGAATTCTCAATTTTGCCATTTAAACACGAGTTTGTCTCTGGTGAAAAATTCACGTGTCCCTTTTACTTCACATTTCAGTTAGCACTTTTCCATTAAGAGCTGTGCTACAGAAGAGGACCATGGCTGAAGCATAAGGGGAGCTGCTGGTTAAGCAGGGAGGCTCTCCGGAAGCACCCATCCCTGAAGTGCTCTCACAATTTTTCTTCAGAGCTACAACAGGCAAATTCCTGAATTGTGTTTTAGCTGTGTGTGCATTTGTGTACTCCTGTGCACAGACGTAAATTTATTTTTTTTTGAAGAAACAAATAACTCCTCTGATGACACAATCCCATCTGCTATACATGTTTTCAAACAAGGTAAATGGTAGACACAAAAATATATTTAGTGGAGTAATTTTTACTCCCTCTTTCCACACAACACACTTGTGCTGCTGGGGAATCACTGCAGAAAATTTTCCAATAACCAGAATTATAAACACCTCTAAATTAAAATTTCTGCTTCAAAGTTCTTTTGCCTTCTTTCACTGTTTATTAAAATAGAGCTGCCTTGCAAAAAGATTATGTGTAATTATTTGCAAAGAAAACAGCTCACTGTAAATGCTAATGTTAAATATCTATATTTTTTAAAGCTTAGATACACTAACCCTTTAAATTACTGTTTCAATTATTTCTTCCTCCTGTTGCCATTAGTGAAATACGTTATATACGCACTTGCTCCTTATTTGTGTAAGAAATTCCAACTAAATATTTTTGCCATCCACTTCTTTTGGTTCACACTCCTTTGCTCTTGCATCTCAGAAGAGTTCGACTAACTTGGTAGCATTTATCCTGTCTATTCCCTTCAGAATTATCTCTGACTCAATGAGATGACCTCTTAATTTCCTCTTTTCTACAGACCTGTTTTCTCTAACTTTAACGAATAACTAAGGTCTCTCTGCCCTTGTACCACACTAACATCAGTTTTGAACCTTGTCTGTTTGTACAATAACTTTTTGTAAAAATAACTAAAACCAGAGACTGGTCTTTTGAGTATTACCATAATACTGTCGTCTCTTACCAAAGTCAGACTACATGAAGCCTCTGTATTTGCATTTCACTGTTTGCTGTGATTCTTTTTGTCGTTCATTCTTTTTTTGTTGTTGGAAACTCTTCAGCCTTACTGCCATCCATTGGTTTGTGCTCTCTTTGACAGCATATTTTATACATCCTTTACTTGTCTGTGAGCTCATGGTCTTTTCTTTCTCCTAAGTACTGTTCATTGTGTTTTCTCAGATTTTTAAGTGAGCTTCTGAAAATTACCCCTACTTCCATCTAAAAATGTCCCAGTATATGTCTGTGTTTTCTCCTTCTAGGGAGGATTTATATATACCTAGTGGTTGGAACTATATGGGGTGATGATGAATAGGATACATATTACTTAAGACTGTATACAACCCAAAACTGACTGGTCCGAAACTCCAAACATCTGATTTTTCTTACCATATTTATAACAGAAGAATTTAGGCTAGATTATGTGTGGCATTGTTGTGGTTTAACCCCAGTCACTCGCTCACTCCCCCCTGGTGGGACTGGAGAGAGAATCAGAAAAGTGAGAAAAATCATGGGCTCAGATAAAGACAGTTTAACAGGTAAAGCAAAAGGTGCACACGCAAGCAAAGCCGAACAAGGAATTCATTCACCGCTTCCCATAGGCAGGCAGGTGTTCAGCCATCTCCAGGAAAGCAGGGCTCCGTCACGTGTAACACTTAACTGGGGAGACAAACGCCATAACTCCAAACGTCCCCCCGTCCTTCTCCTTCCCCCAGCTTTATATGCTGAGCATGACGTCCTATGGTCTGGAATATCCCTTGGGTCAGTCGGGGTCAGCTGTCCCGGCTGTGTCCCCTCCCAACGCCTTGTGCCCCCCCAGCCTACTTACTGGTGGGGTGGGGTGAGGAGCAGAAAAGGCCTTGGCTCTGTGTGAGCACTGCTCAGCAGTAGCTAGAACATCCCTGTTATTATCAACACTTTTTCCAGCATAAATCCAAAACATAGCCCCATGCTAGCTACTATGAAGAAAATTAACTCTATCCCAGCCAAAACCAGCACTGGTATGATGAACACAATCACTAGCAAAGCACTGGGAGACCTTGCTTTGGCAGATTCTTTCTTCTCTTTGACTGCTCTACTTGTTAAACTTGCCATTAAATACCCTAACTCAAACAGAATGAGGATGTGGCCTCTCATCACTGCTCCTCCGCATCAACCTCAACTTGCTCCCATTTTGGTGCCCTCCTCTCTACAGCAAACTAGAAAAAAAAAAAGCACTTAGTATACCAGGATAATGGAAACTGCTATGTACGAAACTATTCTCTTGTAACCACAGACTATCCAAAACATCTGTCATGACTTGAAATCTGCCAAGAATTAAAAGTCTTTGACTATACTTCAAGTCATCAGACATTTCCAGTCAGCCACTATTTCCCATGACATGGTCAGCATCTTCATGTCTCCTGAGTGTTTTAACTTTTTACAGAAATCTGGGTTGAATTTGAAAGTTCTGGATTTTGTCAGTATTCAGAGTCTATATTAATTCTTTATTCTTTTTCTGTTTTTTTCTGTCTCTCTTATTTGTATTATCCTTCATACTATCTTCATTGAGAAGAATGAGTCAAAACGTTTAACATAAGAAAAATATATTTCTCTCAACCAAAGGTGGGTTACCTTTGCAACATCCCAAACTTTCTCCAGTGACCTCATTTCTTCTGTATTCAGAAAAGCACTTATTTACCTTAGCCCTTTGCACAAACTTCTTTTACTTTGTTCCTTTTGCTTACACTCTTCCCTTTGTTCTGTAATCTTTCAATCTTCCCCACCAGCTTTATCTTACAGATGATTGATGTATGCATTTCAGCAGTCTCAACTGCTATTTTATTTATCCCAAATAAATATCCATGCTGGATGGCAGGTATAATTCTCTAGCTACAAAACTTTAGCTTTGAAAATCTCCTATTTTATTTTCCATCCGTACCGTTCCATGATCCTCATGCTTTTTAAAGCTTTCCTTTCTTCATGTCCTTTTTGATTTAATTATAAACCTAACTTGGTTATAACACCTCATAGCAAGATATTCTCCTATCCTCACATCTCCAGTTGTGCTATATTTATTATGCACACCTATGACAAGGATTGTTCCCTTTTTAGTCCAACTTTTAAAATTGTGTAAAGAAGCTATAGTGTAGTGTTCAGTCTGTGATTTGGGCTACACACCCAGACTGAATTAAAGCTAGATGGAGGGCAATTCAGGTATGTTTTGTGTTTAAAGGTCTCTGTGTGGAAGAAAAAGAAATCTATAATGTTACCCTCAGGATTTCAGGCAATGATATTCCAAGTCTGAAAGAGAGGGAATAAAGAACCTGAAAAAGGATACACACCACTGACCAATCAATTGAAAAGTATGGTAAATGGAAAACAGAAACCTCCCTGGATCTGCCTGTGGGATGACAGCACTGGCTTTGTATAAAAAGAGAGAGCACTTATGATCCACTTTATACTTGAGACATATAAATTAGTTTTTTGGAAGGTGTAAGCCACCACACCAAATTCTAAGGTGGTGTGGAAAAATCCCACCACTCGTCAAGACGAAGACTAAATGATGCTCTGTCTTCTGTGGATGCAATATCTCCTTGGTCAGGCACAGCCTGTCTCTGGGAAACTCAAAAGCTGCGGAAACGTGCCGGCCTTTACTGCAAAACTGAACCGCACTGAGGACGATTGCAACCTTTATTAAGACTCAGGAGACTTTTTGGTTAGGCTTAACAGTAGACAAGTTGCAAAAGGCTCCTGTGCTTTGTGTTATTATCTGTGGGAAAGAAGCCTACCTACAGGCTTTGAATGAAGAAGAGAGGAGCTCCCCTACGTCCTAACATACAGAAACTTCCCAACGCACAGTGCCTCACCACTGGCAGTCAGCTTCATCTCATTTTACTGACACAAAGTCCACCTCATTACTTCTGGACTTTAAATAGATCTTGAGAACCAAAATTAGTGAAAATAATACATGAGAGAGAGACACTATCTGGGGCAGAGTTCCTCAAGTACCTATTACATGGCTGGAAAACTGCAGAAGTCCCAAAAGGATCAGTGTGGCATGTAGTCTCAGACCATAGCAAGGGACAGAGAGAACTTCTCAGAGAATCAGTCATTTTAGAGCTGGGTGGTGATGCAGGGAGCATTCTCTGACATATTTTTAAATACGTGTAACTCCGTTCATTTCTCCTCCTGCTTCTAATTTTCTCCCGCTCCAGGAGTATTACGGTGGCATGTCTCCTAACATACTAGGCTTTATAATGTTGTTAAATAATCATTAGCAAAAGAAAAAAGAAAGACACACTAGAACCAAAAAACAGTGAAGTCAAGCCTGTCAGTCAGGCTTCCTGTCTCCTTCAAAAACTTCCTTTGGAAACATGGTACAGAACAAGAGAAGCCTGCGCAGGCAACCTGGACCATTCCCCACTCACTAGCAGTTCTCTCCAACCAAACCAACAGGTACATTTAACCTCATCATGACTTCTCAAAAATCCGAATCATGATTATTCATCAGTAGGATTCCTTGCATGAGAAAGATCATAGGAGGCTTTGCAAGTTCAGTCCTAAAAGACAGTAAGTGAAATACTCTCCGCTACAACACTTTTTTCAAACAAGTTGAACTTATTTTGCCACCCCACGACTCGCCTTTTTAGTACAGGGACACTTCAAGCCATAAAAGTAAATAGGCAAATACTAAGTAAGGCGACTCAAAGATTTATGCAAGCAAAGCCACTCTTATTTTGCCAGAAGACAAATAAAGTTCAATGTTAGCAGAGTTTTATAAGCCATCACTTCACTTTGTTTTTCCACTTCTTTTTCACGGCTCAGACTTGAAAAGCAAGGTAACCTTGGTGACTGCAGAGGTCGCACACAACTGCTCAAGATTGTCCCACTGTTCTCAGGACTTCATACAGTCAGGATATATAGAGGCTAACTCCTCAGCAGGTACTGGGGTGTCCTGGTTTCAGCTGGGATAGAGTTAACTGTCTTCCTAGTAGCTGGTACAGGGCTATGTTTGGAGTTCAGCATGTGAAGAATGTTGATAACACACACGGATGTTTTCAGTTGTTGCTCAGTCATATTTAGACTAAAGTCAAGGACTTTTCAGCTTCTCATGCCCAGCCAGGGCACAAGAAGTTGGCACAGGACACAGCCAGGGCACCTGACCCAAAGTGGCCAACGGTGTATTCCATACCATGGGACGTCCCATCTAGTTTAGGAACTGGGCAGTGGGGGCGGGGAATCGCCGCTCGGGGACTGGCGGGGTGTCAGTCAGCGGGTGGTGAGCAATTGCCCTGCGCATCATTTGTACATTCCAATCCTTTTATTACTACTGTTGTCATTTTATTAGTGTTATCATCATCATTGTTAGTTTCTTCTTTTCTGTTCTATTAAACCATTCTTATCTCAACCCACGAGTTTTACTTCTTTTTCCTGATTTTCTCCCCCATCCCACTGGGTGGGGGGGAGTGAGTGAGCGGCTGCGTGGTGCTTAGCTGCTGGCTGGGGTTAAACCACGACATGGGGGCAGCAGGAAGCAACATAGCAAGTGTGCATGTTGGGTATGTGATTGGAATAACGAAAAGATCAAACAGAACCCCAGCCTTTCTTTTTATTCCTGTAGAACATGCATAAATTATACACGCTGTTTCTTAAGTAAGTCCAATATATAGAAAAAATGTAAAAAAAGAGAGCCTGAGGTAACTTTGTTTATATTACAGGCATTGAAAAGTCCTACCTTGATATCTGAGTCACATGATGGTTTTGCTACTCAGGTCAATTGCTACCAGGTTTCTCAGAAGCTGGAAAGAGACAACGGAAAGTTAAATTCTAATGGCCTGGATAAACATCTTCCTTTGAAACAATGCTAGAATTGTACAGGGGCTATACAAAACCTACTTAATTTTAATGACAGATGTATGTCAGAACAAATCAGGTTTTACTGAAATGCTTAGCTTAGCTATTTTAGCTTGTGACTCTTGCTCTTCTTGTGTACAACTTAAGTGATGTAACTTGATAGGGAAGACACTGAATGGAGACTGGAAGCAGATAGCTCTGTTCCAAAATGAGGCACGTAAAGGTTGTACGAATGGTGGATAGTGCCCTCATTCATTACAGAACGGGATTCATATACTTACACAGTGAAAAGCACGGATTAGGCACACAACATAATTTCCATTATGTTAATGTTGCTTTAAAATATATTGCACGGAGTGCTGCAACAATCAAATTATCAATTATAATGTCTACTCAGAGTAGAAAAGTGTTGCAAACAGAGGGCTGATTACTGCTTCAGTACTTCCAATCTGCATACTCATTGTTTAGTACAGGGAAAACAAATTATCTTGTGTTGGCCCTAGTTCAAATTTAATTAAATGAGTGCAAAGCAATTATAATAAAGTACAATAGTATAGTAATGAAAGGAAAATAACTCATTAACCTATTAATCTTTATTTATGTTCCTCTCAAATAAGTATGTAATTTCTTTATCACTGCATCCCATAAGAAACAGCAGGCTCTCACTGCTCATGGCCTGCTTTAGCGGGGCTTATTTTGCTAAAGATCATTGTATGACTTCACTGTTGCTATTTATATAGATTTTATTTAATGCGTCTGATTTTTCTGCTCTCTCTTACACAGTATATTTTAAAACCCTTTCCCACATATCTGTGATGTAGATTATAAACCTGTTCTCACCCCTCTTTTCTTTTAACACTTGTCAGTTCTGAAAGGTAAACCTCTCTAGGAGCATTGGTATGCTTCTGTCATTGCGTAAGGGAGGGAGCACTCCCAGAACATCTGCTATAAAAGACGGTCTTACATTAAGACATAAGATGAAAGCATATTCTTTTTAAGAGGACCTGACACAGCTATTGCTTTACAATCTTTATGGGTATAACAACATACCCCATATTTTCAAATGTGATTTTTGGTTCTTCATTCCAAGTTTCATATGGGTTGCTGAGTTGTTTTGTTACTCTGACAAATTTCAAGTTTAGGGACAAACAATATTTTTAGACGATTAGCCAAATATTATACTGTGGTGTATTTTAATCATGTTTGCTATATACTAGCTATCATTATTACTTTATCTCTCCAGAACTGGTTATGTTTTCACTGACATCTTACATTCTAGTGTGTACATTTAATGTCACACACCAGTGCTTAGCTTATTGCAGCCAGTCAGGGTTGACTCTGTCCTTTCACTGAGCTGAGATGCTCAGAAAAAAAACCCCAACCAAACAAAAAAAACCAAACCACCACCAAAACTAAGCTGTGAAGAAGCAGCAAGATTATGAGCAAATACACATTTAAAATTTTTTTACTAAATTGCACTTTCTCTTTTTTAGGCTGAGAAAACTAATAACTTTACCATTAAATTTTTTTCTGCTAATGAAATGAAGTAAAGGTGGTACTGTACCATAAGCAGTGACTAAATATTATCCTGAAAAGTAGGCAAAATTGGCAACTGCTATATAAACCATAAGAAAATTAAATTTAAAATATAGTCTCCACTTCTGCATGCACAAGTATAATTACTGGCACTTACAGAAGACCAGAGGTACCTGTGTAAAACATATAATCAATAGAAATAAAATTCTGAATATGCTTGAAGGATGAATGAAGGCTCCTTTTGAAAACTGGGAAATAAAACCGTCACAAAAGAGTTTGCAAAGTCAGATGTCCTCAGGCTTTTTCCTTTCCATGTGTGGACCTTGTGCAGGCAGGGTCCAATCTTACTGACTTATAAGACTCGAGCAGAATAGCTTCCAAAAAGTTATTAACAGATTCTCTGAGAGGATTGTAGAGGTGCAAATTTACAGCTCAGATGGCTGAGAAACATACAAGTTCACCATATCTTTCCTCTTCACACATAGCAAAAAACTTCTGCCTTGTAGAGTATATTTCTGGTTTCACAATCTGCTGCTGAGAACTCTGTTAGCAAGAAATGGAACTCTTTAATCTTAATGACACTTAATGAGTCACTCTATTCTTTGCACATTTTTAACACTCAGTTCTTTATTTCACACTTACTGCTCAATTCTTGCTTTTATATTATTGCAGAACTAATACTGCATTAACACAACTATGCACAGAGCTGTGTGTGGCTCTATTGTGTTGTGTGGGACAAATTGCTGCTGACCTGTTGGAGAGTGATCAAGAAGTGCAAAGCCATCACCAATAGGTGGCACATTCGCATTTTGCAGAGTATAGTGCCATAATTCTTTTTGTTTGTTTGTTTTTGCTTGTTTGCTTTGACAATGATTCATGTTTTAATTACAGTATTTCAACATGTGAAGTAACTAAATCATTATAAGAGGAAGAAAGACAAAAAATAAATTTTGCTATGTACAATCATCAGAATCTCACATGAATTCTCATCTTTTTCAGTCTAGAGTTAAATACTTGTCATCAAGCTAAATCAATGTTTATTCTCTGTGTAGAGCAACCACTAGAGGGGAGTTTGACACTCACATTGCAAGTTCACAACTATATGCTAAACTGCAGGGAAATGTAGAAGATCAGAAATCCACAGTAATTAAAAAAGACCATCTTGCCAAACCCACAAATTCTCACCATCTTTCCAGATTACTGACTGAGATGATTTTTATCTGACTTAATAAAAGTCTAAATTCTGCTGCCAGTTGAGCTGACTTCATCTGGCTTCCTGATACATAAAATGAAATGAAACTCCAGTGAGCTGAGGAAGAGACTATGAAGCATGCTCAACAATGAAGACAAATATAAAATAGAATTGCCTGAGATGAGACTAGACTTCACAGTCACTGGACTATGCAAGCCCTAGGACAGTTACACAGTGAAAGACTTTTTCTGTCTTTCTCCTGCCTGCAAATCACCGGCCTAATGTGGTATTCAGTGAAAATACACAACTTGAAAATATACATTGTCTGCCAATGTCTGCTGGCTGCACCTAAAATCTACTCCTAACTACCTACCCTGGTTTCAGCTGGGATAGAGTTAATTTTCTTCCTAGTAGCTGATACAGTGCTGTGTTTTGGATTTAGAGTGAGAATAATGTTGACAACACACTGATGCTTTAGTTGTTGCTAAGTAGCACTTATCCCAAGTTAAGGATTTTTTGGTTTCCCATGCTCTGCCAGCAAGCAGGTGCACAAGAAGCTGGGAGGGAGCGTGGCCAGGACAGCTGACCCCAACTAGCCAAAGGGCTATTCCGGACCCTAGGTCGTCATGTTCATTATATAAACTGGGGGGAGATGGCTGGGAGGGGCAGATCGCTGCTTGGGCATCGGTCAGCGGGTGGTGAGCAACTGCATTCTGCATCACTTGTCTTCTCGTGTTTGGGGTTTTTTTAATATTCCTTTTCATTACAATTATTGTTATATTTTATTATTATTATTATTGTTAGTATTATATTTTATTTTAATGTAGTTATTAAATCATTCTTATCTCAACCCACAAGTTTTACTAATTTTTGATTCTCCTCCCCATCCTGCTGGGAACAGGGAGTAGTGAGTGAGTGGACATGTGGTGCTTAGTTGCTGGCTGGGGTTAAACTATGATACTACCCATGATACTACCCTTAATGTTTCTTCCTGTGTGTATCTTGGTTTTATTTAAAGTGAATTCCCATTGTACTGTGCACCACAGGGAGTGACAAGGTCAGATTTTCAAAAAACATCAGTTCTCCCTGTGCAATGGGTATAACACATCACTGGTGAAATTTTCCTTTAATGCGAACAGAGAGAGTTTCACTCAAGTCAATTTATACCTGCAAAAGATTTGGCCATATCTGTATAAATCATAACCATACCTGCCAGAACATCAGACATGTTGCAGAATGCTTGGCTGCGGTGGGAATTAGGACACAACTCCTCAAGTGCCTGAGCACAGGGAAGTACAACCAATGCATGATGACCTCTCCAGTTTTGATCCTTTGTATACCTAACTCTTTAGCCAGAAGGAATATTTAAAGCCTAATTGACTTATCCTATTAATCATATGCGATCTCATCATAACACAAGACCTTGTATCACAGTATCATATGGAACCCCTCTGGTAAATAAAAACACCACCACAGTCTGCAACTTCCTTAAAATTGTAGTTTGTATGACGGTGGATATTTTCAGGTGCAAGCATATATCTGTCACAAGCAGAATATATATGTATATGTGTGTATATATATACACACAGACACATCATTTTTTCATAACTGGGTCTCAGATGTACTTCTGATCTTCAGAATAATGGAAGAGTGCAGATTCAAAATAATAAAAAAGATAATATATTTTCTAGAAGAAAGAAGTGAATACACTGCACATTGCTTGTCACAAAGAATGTACTTAATCCATGCTCTTATTTATAGCATCAAAATGTTTTTGACAGTAGTAAGGAGAGTAAAAAGGCAACAAACATGAGACAAAGACAAGAAACAAAACTGTACTCAGTTTAACTCAAACAGTATTTAAAGGGACGTTGATCATGTAAGAATATATAAAGTATATATTTAAAAGTTAAAGCTGTCGCCTATTACGATGACACTCCTGTTGTGCTCCATAACATACTATTCACCTAATTAATTCTAACACCTACCAGTGTAAATCAGTAGTTATTCCACTGACAACAATGAAATTTTTCTGGCATACAGTTGATGGAAGTGGAGAATTTGACCCTATATCTGAAAACCTTCCATTAAAGAAATAATTAGTGTACACAGGTGTTGTTTTTCCCTAGTAATTGATGTGCAAGTCTAACCACTTCTAAAGGCTGGCCATTTGCTTGACAGGCAAGAATTTATTCTCCTCAGTAATGAGCACAATTTCATATGGATGGGCTTTCTTTTTCTCCACAAAATAGAAAGGCAATCTATATTTCAGCATTCAATCTTTCTCGTGCCAAAATCTCAAATGGCCTCTAAATACCTTCTGCAACTCCACTGAGTTTATGCAAGATACTGCAACTAGCCCTACTGCAAGGCACCACCTTGGGCACTGGAACACACTAATTCCTGAAGATTTGGAAATGTGCTGAGAATACCAAACTCTTGGAGACTATTGCCTTCAGTGTTCATACTGGAAAGCTTCCAGGAACGCCCAAATAGTTCAAGGCAGGCACCAGAAACCAAAAGGCAAAATGACCAAAAGGCATTTCTTCATGTTTGCAACTGAATAATAGCAATATTTTGCATGCCAGCTCTCCCTCCACAGGCACGGCACAGTTAAGACAGTGAAAGCAGGGACACAATGCCTGGTGATGGGACCAACCTTAGAGAAGTGATCATGCTTAGGCCTGCAGCTCTTCCAGCAGAGAATCAGTACTTTTGTCCATCAAAAGAATTATCCTTCGTAGATTAATTCCCAGCATGAAAATTAAGAATGTCTACTCTAAAATGAGATTTCAACATCACAGTGTATTAATTGATCATGAAATGACTATGAGTCTGCAGTGTAACACTGTCCCACTGCAAAGGCTTAAAATGATCCTAACAGATGATGTGAAAATAGGCTGCCGTGTCAATGTTTCCAAAAAGGTGCTGCAAACCCTGCATCTGGAATATTCTGCAGGTTATATTCTGTTCGGTATTCTACATATCAAAGAGGATCATACACATGATAATAGGATGAACGTGGACATCAAGACCTAATCTTACAAGGACTGCTTAAGAATTTGCCAGCCTCACAAAACAAGTAGCTCTAGCAAAAACCCCTTAAAGTCACTATTTACGAGGTGTGATTCATCTGTTTAATGGTGACAGAGAATTCAGTATGTAGTCCAGATGGTCACACAGATAACAAATCTAGCCTGGCTTTTTGATGCTATGGACAGGCTGTCTGACTAGCTTACACTAAGTTAGATAGATTGATAGATAGTTAGACAAACAGACAGACAATGATCTTCTCTTCTTGAAACGGTTTTGCTGTTAATACACATTTTGGAATAAAAAAATCCAGCTATGCATAGACGTCACTAACCTACAGAACTAGTACAGGGGAGACCTGAAAACATAGGCAGACTTTTATTTTAAGTTTACAAGTTCAGATGTTTCTGTTGTCCCCTTAGGAAAGAAAAGGGCAAGGACTGAGTTTGAAAACCTATTCAATAATAGATCTTAAGCTCTTAGCTAGAACAGGACAATTCTGGCCCAGCACAGTGATTCCCCAACAGCTGGTATATATACTTTGTAGTACTACAAGCTTTTGGCAAAGAAACTCAACTGACTCTGGATTCTATTCCCAGTGCTGCCTTTCCCCAACTTTTAACCCAGGGCAATTTACCTAACTTCTGTCTGTTCCTGGTTAGCCATCTGGTAAATAGATAATATAATTGCATCCTTTATAGGTTCATTGTGGGGCTTAATTATTGAACGTCTTTAAGATATGTCAAGGTTCTCGGTGAAGAGTTGTGCAATCCATTAATAAATAATAAGGGGGGGGGGGGGGGAGCATAAAGCTGAATTGTTGCATAGGAGAAACCTTAGCCAAACTGAAGCAAGAGAAATACAGGGAAGTGATTAGTTGACATGATGTGAAGAGGAAGGGAGCAAAATCACTAAATTAATTGCACTAGAAAATGTAGAGAAGGAAAATGGGCTAAGTTGAAATGACAAAAAAGTAAACTTGGACAAATAGGAAAGGACAGACCTGGCAAAACAGAGTAAGCTGTATGTCACTGGAGAGGTGTCGAGATAGGACTGGGCCAGGAAGCTTAAACTGACTGGAAGGAGAAGTTCTCCGTGCTTTACAATTCATGTTTCATTCTGTTCCAGTTTGCTCATTTCTTTACTGTGTAGCTTACACAGATTGTTCTAATGGATGGCACTGCCACGGGGCATATGCCCGCCTCTATCTCATCTGAAGTGGGTGGTACCTCGGGGACTTGACAGCTTCTCCCAAATGTGTGGCATTTCTGGGACAGACGTGTGCCCAGACATCTCCCTAACAGCCTAAGGGAAGCAGCATTGACTCCTTTCACCAGCCTGATCATCTGCAAATTACATCATAGGAACTACTTTCGCTTCCTAAGCATAATTGCCCTAAGTGATCCATTGATTGCTATCTGACACTTAGCTTTTGTTTTCATTTCCCAGATGTTTCTGGTTTTCTCATCACTCTCAACTCCATTTTCTCAGAGATGTGACAACATATATTGAAAAGACATGCCCATACTGCAAAGAAACAATTAGATCAGAGAAGTACAGTAGAGAATCACTGTGTTTAAATAGGGTTATCAGGAATTTAATAGCTTGTAAATGAAACACAATTATCTTGCTGTTTATTCAGCTCTCATCAGAAAAGTTGCTTTCTATACTGGGTTTCTTCACTGCAAAGGCCATGCACTTTAGGTAGCATGGCAGTAAACAAAATCTTTTCCCTTAATTTTTTGACGTGCCCTATTTTTTTTGAAGAGTAATAGATATTTATTTAAAGAGCGTTTTTTCTGCAAGTCCTTGTCTGAATTGGAAATCTTTGGATAAAATTAGATTTATAAGACGACCAACTTTATCTTCTTTTCACATAATTTTAAGTTATTGATTCTTCCTACCATAAATATAGCGAGCACCCATTGGAGCTATCACTGGATTCAGTTCTCCAGCCCCTATTTACATTTAGTATTATAAAAGAAACACACTGATGTGAACAAGGAGATGAGTAGTCTGCACAGTAGGAACTCAAAGATTTTTTTTCCAACTTTTTCTGTAATCAAAGCAAAGCAGGGACCTAGCTCTCAGATTTATTTTTTAGGAATTACCTTGTTCCTGATTTTACAGAAGTAGTACATTACGTAGACAGGGTATTTTTATGTCAAGAAAACTGAGAGATTGGAAGACAACCAAAGTCCACAAAAAATACCCTTATACTAACATTTTACTATGGCGTTCCTCCTGTACTTAGAAGCTACAGTCTAGTTGCGGGGGTAGGGGGGTGAAGACGCGTGGACCAAAGATCTTTTCTACCAATGTGGATGGGCTCTTCTTTAATAGACAAAGATAACCTGTGGTTTTCAACAATATTTTAACCATACCAAGGATTGTCCCTCAAAAAAACCCATAAAGAGTCTTTAGGCATACCATAAAGAAAAACATCATCCAGCAAGAAGGGGAAAAGATAGTAGGAGGAGGACCTCACAGTTATTTTCTATATTGCTGAGTCCATGGCACACACCCTGAGATATACTGAGAAGTTAAAATGATTTTGTTCCACGCAGTAAATTTTGAAAAGTCATTTGGCCTCGTCACTTGGTACTGAGCACTGAGTCTTGTTGAATCTTGCTCTTAAAAGTATGAATGACTCAGAAGAATTCCATGCCTCTTAGCAATAAAATATTGAATATGAATATTGAGCTTACTCACTCCACTACTCATTTGCTTACTATTGACAATGAAGGTGTGTCACTTCCAATAAAACTTCATTCCAGCTTTCATGTTTTTCTTGGAAAAGATAAATGCTATTTTGTTCTAGTCTGTCTGACTAGTCTATCAATGACAGTCATTCATCTGCTGTGGAAAAGCGAACAGTCCACCATGAATTTGCTAACATTGCATCTGCCAGTACATGTTTCTTTGATAGTAAGTGAGGCATAATAAACCTTGATCTTTTTTATACGCTGTTTTTTGTTTGGAAAGTGTGATTCATTGGCTATTTGCAACTACACATTGTTCCTCTACAGAATCACATTCTACAGTCACAACAAATTTCTTCCTTGGATTCAACAAAAGCCACTATTTATTATTCTTAAAAAATAATAATATAACAGAAAACTCCGTGTGAAATTTTAGGCCCGCATTTTCAATGCTGACACCTGCTGAGTGATGCATTAGAGAAAGAGGGCCTATTATCACCATAAGAACTCAAGAAAATTATTTCAGAATTCCAGTAAATATCCTCTTTTTCAGCAGCTTATTCGAGATATATGAATGTGATGAAATTCTGTGATCTGTGTGAGTGAAAGCGTTTTCATTTTCATTCAGCAAATAACAATCTGTAACCCCCACTGACATTAGAAACAGTATTTGTCTTTGCAGTGCTCCATGGAAGTTGTTTGAACACCTCTGTCAAAACTTTACAGCCTAAAAGCTACGTTGGTGATCATTTACACACACACAATTGATCATTTAGGGGCTGGAAAAGTCTTCTTAGACCTTTCATTGCCTATGCAATGGTATTTTCCTAAGAGTACACATTTCAGTAAGTCTGCTTCACAAATAGAGTGTACCACTGAGCTGCATTTTGCCTACAACATACTAATGATTCACCTTCTCCTATTATGCTTCTTCCAAAAGAACAAATAAGGCAAGGAGAGCACCAGTCAGCTCATGTCTTTCACCAAAAGTAGATGAAAAACTATTAACGATATCACAGATGGCTTGCTTTTCAGACAACTGTTTCTTTACATAGTATTTATTAGCTTTCCTCTACGAGCTTCTTCACTTTTTCAAGAAAGGGAAGACAGAAGGAAGAGGGGTTCCAAACTAACATAAATACAAACAAGCCTACACATTGGGTGTAATGTGATTCAAAGAATGGGTTTCAGCTTGTGCATACTGCTGTATCTCACCTGAAGTTAATGGATTCACAATAACAGACACATGATGAACCCAACCCAGTATGTCATCTGTACATAGATGAAATAACATTCATTAAATAAAATCACAACAGAAAATAGCAGTAATGTTCCCTGTTAAGTATATTTTGCCTGTATGTAAGAAAGCCAGTATGAAGATTACTTTTGACTCCACAGCTCTTTCCAATGCTGAGATGCATGAGAAAAAGATTTTAAAAGAATATGAGATGGGTTTCTCTCACTCCAACACTGAGATTCCTTTAAAAAATAAGTGATTGGAAACATTCTTGTATGAGTAAATATTACTTTTGTTTTGTATAAATTATTATAATCCCCCTGTTTTTTCATCTTGATGAGTAGAAAAATTATAATGTAATATAGAAACATAACTTATAAGGAAATAAAACAAGTAGGTACATGACATGCTGAGTAATGCAATGTATAATTACTGGATATGATACAAATTAATACACTTTCTATGTTTCATGTAGGAAACACTTTTCCAACACTGTGCTAGTAATTTCTTGCCCTCCAGTTCTATTTTGTCTATTCCTTCGAGAAAATGTCTCTTCTCATGTATACAGTCTCTAGAGGGAGACTGCAACTGTATTTATAAGTACACAAACAATGATATTCACTGATACACTATATTCTTAATTGATTTGAGTCAGGAAAAAGATTTGGAACAGCTTAACTCACACAGTAGGTACATTATGAAGCAACTTCCACTTATTAAAACACTGAAACATAATGATCATTTAAACAGTAACAGGCTTTGTTTGCTCAGTTAATATTAAAATTCTTTCATGGATTCACCATAAGATATTTCAGTTTTTCCTTTTATATATCAGAAACTGGTGAACTCTTTTTCCCCAATGTACCTTTCCATAGTCAGAGCAGCAGCAAGAATAAGACGGAAAATTGTCTTTAGAAACTGAAGTCATCACCTGACTTATATTTCCAAATTATTATAAATATTGTTATTTAGCTTTCATTTTATGGCAACACCAAGCAAATCAAACTCTGAAGCAGTTCTCCCTTCCACAATGCCAAGTACAACAGCAGCAAAACAATCCTTGCTCCAAAGCTATTACATGTAATCAAGTTATTAAAAATAGCAATACTGATCATTATGGTCTGTCTGTAAGACTGCATTTAAATTAACCAGCAGATGCCACATCAAGCACTATGTAATCATAAATTATTATATAATCTGCTCAAGGACACAAGACCAACACTTCTGATCCACAGCTATGGGACTGTGACTTCATTGAACAGTACTTGAGAAAAGTGAATTCACAAAATGCTATGGTATGGGCCTAGCTCCTCTTCTGTTGGAGTAAAGGCAAAACAAATATCCTCTTTCAAGAGCACGTCACTGAAACAGTCTTTAATTTTAAGGTACACAAACCTGAACTACCTTACATTGTAACCAAGTTCCTAGAAAGGGCTGGAGCTCATACGTTTCCTAATTTCCAGCAGATGTGCAAAGTTTTACCTGAATAATACCATTATCATCGAGCTTCACTGCAAAAAGTAAAACAAAGACATATTTATATTCTTAAAATAAATCTTGCTACCTGAGTTTCAGAATAATGTGCATGCAATTCACACAGAGAGGAATTTATGCATTTTATTTTTTCATAGTCATCTTAACTGCACAGCCAAACATGGTATGTGAACTAGGTAGACTCCATAATAGTTATGTAGAAGCTCAAATTCCATGCTTGCTTGTGCAGTTCTAAGGCTTTGACTCATAGTTTCAAAATGGTTTTTTTTTTGTGTAGAGATTTATACTAATTTCTCACCACCAATAAATAATATTTCCTTAAACAACACATTTTCTTAATTTACTAGGCTTTTCACATATAAAGGTTCAGCCATTAGCCATTCTCACTTCAGTAACCCTGTCATGGGTTAATAAAACCTATCATCTAGGCGAGCAAAAGTACACTGTTAACACATTCAGCACCCATCAGTTTTGAAAATGCTAACATACAAATGGTTTGCTATAAATGTATAAGTTGAACTAGATTGAGAACCTTTTTTAAGCTTAAGAGGAAATGTGGTCATAAAACTGAGGAAGCTTTATGGCAGAAGGCTGTATTGATATCTGTATTTACGTCCTTATCAAGAACAGGTCAAATAATCCTTTCTTGGAATTGCACAGCGATGAGTTCAGAAAAAGAAACCAGACCATGTAATTCATAATCATAAACAGTAACAATTAATTTTCAGAAGCTGTCTCCTGTGAAAGAAAGCACTGGTGTTTCGAAGCCATGATTATTTTAGCTCTGATTTACTCACACTGCAGTGTGTATTGGCATACTTCTGAACAGACCTGGAAAGCTAAGTAACTAGGCCTATAAAACTATACTCCATGGATTTCATATGAGTCTAAATGTAAACAGCAGAACTTACAACTAATTGCCTTTTAGATAAAGCTGACTTAAGCAATTGAGATAACAGAATCCTACAATACACTGGATGAAACATACTAAAAATGTGAATTAATAAGTTAGCTGATATTGAGCTCCAGATGTTTCTTACTCTGGCAACGTTCCTTAAGTGATGATAAGCAGATTTACATACTTAACTAATATGTTTATTTAAAGAAAATTTCCAAATCCAGACTAACATCCAGATTTCTTATTTGGCTTCAGATCAAAAGACATACTATCAATAAGGATGGCATCCAGGAAAACCTTTTCAACATCTGCTTAGAACTAAACAACAGATATTTGATTTTCTGCAAATTTAATTTCAGGCAAAATTTTACTCCATCCAATATTTTTTATATCCTCAAGACAGCCTGACCTAGTCATTTTGTATATTCAAATCTCAGAATACAGCTTGTACACTGGCAGAGACAGAAGTTGCTAAGGAGAAACTCTGTTAGTTTGTAGTTCACATTTAAAATGCTATGAGCAATTTCACTTAGAGTGAGAAAAAAAGCTTTTTGGAGGCAAAGCCCTCCCTTCACCAATAATATGAGTGATTTAAAGGAGCAGGTTCAAAAATGTTTCATATGTTCATTGTAATCTAAAGAAACTTAAGTAGTTAACAACAAAACCTGAAGCTCTACTGTTTCATAAGGGTGAGGAATAGAAAATAGTTAATATTACTGAGTCATAGTTAGTATTCTTTGAAACGCTCTCATGAGAAATGCTTATTGTTACATTTAAGGCAAACTAAGAAAAGACCAACTCAGAGCAAAAGCTTCAGAAAAAATACTTGGCAGAATGGATACTGTTCCAAATTTCTTCCCCGGTTACAGAAAACACAAATGTACTGTTCACTGGGAGGGAAAGTGTGTATTCCAGGGCTGACCAAAAAGAACTGACCAGGAAATATAAAATATGGACTTCGTTTTCAAAATTAATTATTTTTAGAAGAGAAATGAAATGAAGGAAAATATTTCCAAACAAGTTGAATACTTGCATAAACTTCTACTGAAAGCCTAGGTAATGATTATATAAACATAAAAGAAGTAGATGTTAAGCAATGCATTATACCACTAGACATACAGACAGTCTGAGGAATGATGCCAAGGATTAGGAGACATGAGAGTAAAACTACCCAGTGTTTCTCATTGTTCTTTGGTGTACTCGAGAACAACAAACATGCCTACCAGGAATTTGGGACAGAATAAAATCTTCTGGATCCAGATAACCCTGTAACGTGACTGGTCTGTAGTATCTCACACCCACAGCTTTCAATCTACTTTGCTAAACATGTAAGTACAGGAAAATTGTTAATTCAAATCACCCTGCAGGGCCATGGCAGAATCAGTAATATAACATAAGAAACAAGAATGCCCTACCCACTGAACACACTGATTTTCTTACATTAAAAAGAGAGACTATAGTTCTACACTTCATTTGTTGGGGAAAAAAAGGCTGAAAAATGCAACAGGAGTGTTCCCTAACTTGTACTCAGAAATCAAAAGGAAATAAAGGGAAGCCAACATTTATTACTTCATTAAGAATGTTTTTTGGGTTTTGGTGTTGTTTTTTTTTAAACTGGCATCAAGACTTTGGAATATGTGGGGTTAACAATACTGCTGTCAGATGGTGTCAGACTTTCCCATTGATTTGTCTTTGTAGTTAAGTGATAACAATCAGAAAACTATTTTGTATTAGTTTGTTAGTGAAAACAGTGACAATCTAAGGTTTTGGAGATAGAATTCTCTACCATGCAAGTTAGCTTACCCCAGGTGATGACAATCAAACATGTATGAAAGAAGGTGAACCATTTCACAATTCAAATTGTAAATAAGCTTAAAATGGTTACATTGTTAATAGCTAATGATTATTAAGGTGTTTTTTTCCTCTATTAGCATCGGGTCTCTGCAGTTCACACTTCTAAATTTTCCTAATATTCACAATGTCCACCTAGGAAGATATACTCCTTTTCAAATGAGCTGAGATGGCAATTTAATGATTTGTCTCCAAGATGTGATGCTTTACAGCAGACATAGCAAAATATGTCCATGCTACTCCTAGAGGCAAAAAGGCTTCTCTTGGATCCAGTAAGGCTAAGCCCTGCTCACTGCTGTTCCAGCCAAGGAAAGAGTCTGGAAAGAGCCCATGGACACAGGAGGAAAAAGGAGCAGCAGCAGCAGCCAGGGCTCAGGGTGAATGCTGGGGAGTGACCCAGGTGCCCAGATCATTTCTTATAGTTTGAACTATATTAGGAGGCACTGATCCAATGCTAGGCAATACCTTACCCCCTTCAGCTTCAGCTAGCCCCTAATATAACATACCACGTCTCTACATACTTTCCTAATTCCTCTTCCATTTACTACATGTCTTTTGGCACTGTCAGGCTCTTCTATTTGTTTGTTTGTGGGTGTTTTTTTTCATTATATTCCACATGTAAATAAGTTTGTCCCTAATTCTTTCATACTGGCCTTTTTTGCGGTAGTAGTTCACATATTTACCTGTATTTGCCACAAGTACAAAGTGCCTCGTAATATCAATGCTTTCTGTTCCTTCAGGATTTTAAATACACCAGTAGAGTCACCTTTTATTTTCTTTTTTCGTGGATTTTGTTTTCCTGATTTCCCTTTCCGTAATTAAGTTCCTCAAATCCCTGAACCATTCCAGACTGCTCTTTTTAGGTCCTCCTCCAGCTCTGTAGTATCTTCTAAGCATAGTAACAAGAATGGACCATGAAATGGTATTCTTCATTTAAAAACTTGTTTTGCCACCGAGTCCTCTCATTCCATCCTCTTCCACCTTGACGACCATGGATTTTCCCTTCTTAAAATTTGCATTCTGTAAAAGACATTATGATTTAATGTTTTTGGTATCACGATTTCTTCTTTTACACTGCAGAAGAACCAAACATGCACAACTTCCACTTTTGATTTATCCAACTGTTAGTCTCTTTGCCGTATAATTTTAATTCCTCTTTGCTCAACTGTAGAATTAACGCTACATTCAACTTCCCATAGTATATCCAGCCCAGTGAGACCGAGTGCAACAGCAAACGTAAACCAGTAAGGAAGTTTGCAAACTGTTCAATTATTACACAAACTTTAAAAAGCAGTTTCTTTTAAGATTAGTTCCCCAAACGTGCTTCATGCAGCGTCACAAAGGCGGCATTGGCACATAGTCTAAATCTGACCATGGAGCAATTTGGGCTAAAGCCTGCGCAGTGCTAGTGCAGGCAGAAATACAATGAGACAAATTGGTGCCTCCTCTCTTGGAAAGACGTGCTCTGCTCCAGGATCTGCTCTTGTGTCCAAGATCCCTGTGAGGTTTCACAGAAGCATGACCTAACTGGCTCATGAGAACATCCCGCTCCAGTTCCTACCCCATCCATCAGCTACGCTCTTCCATCCAATGTGGCACCAGCCTTCAATCCCGTGGGCAAACATCAGGCCAATGCTGCCTGGGCTTTGCTGTTTCCTAGGAGGCTATGCCTGCTTTAGCCTACCCCTTGTACTAATCTCCTTGGAATTATCCCCTCGCAGGGCAATCAGGCAATAATGCAATTTCGTATCTCAAAACCTTCACCAAATCACAAGTAAAAATTAAGGTAGCACACCATTGGAAAAATGTCCCTTCAAGGAAAACTAGCCAGCCCTCTAGCTCTTTTGCTGTTTAAAACCCTCCAAATGCAGGTAATGATGCATATTTTAAAAGCTTTGCTTATTTGAGTGCACCCCAAGACATGACGCTGCCTTTCCGTTTTGCAAATTCAGTCAGAATTCAAAGATGCGTAAAGCCACATATAACGAATCTGATCAAATGCGTTATGGTACCAGAGTCATTTATCTTCTCATATCCAGGCCTCACTCCTGAAAGAAGAAAGAGCTCTGTTCATTGTACACCATAAAATATTTCACTCTAGTTATCCTGGCACCACTAGACACACTTGGTCTCTCATAAATTAATGTAAATCATGTGAATATCATTTATCATAAAACATACATCTGCAAAGCACAGTAAAACCTTCTTCTCTCCCTTCTCAGGCAACGACATGCATTTCAGTTGGTACAGTTTAACATTGGCCTAATATTTAATGATCCAGCACCGTGCTAGTCTGTACTATTACAGACAGCTGCGTGTAAACCATTCAACAGGAACACATAAAATAGATTCAATGGAAGAAACAAGAATTGGTATATAACATTTCCAAAACTATTTAAGTTGACATAGGAGCTGCATTCCCACTTTCAAAAGTGACTTAGGTAAATAAGAGATTTTGAAAACTGCAATAATCTGACAATAATTAGGCATTTGTGTGAATTATACTTTCTATCTCCATTTAATTACTCACTTGTACTCACTTCTGTAATTAATTAGATTTTGTTTTGAAGCAGTAGTGCATTATTCCTAACAGCTTACTATAAATGATATACTAACTACTTGCAGTGTAAGGAGGTTTATATAAGTCCCTTGATGGGGCTCGGAAGAAATCCAGCCTGTAACAATTGCCTGAGGAGTCACAGCAGGCAAAGGTGCTTACAGGGGTGGTCTTCTACCCTGGAGGAAGGACAGCTGTGAATCAGGAGCAGGAAGCCCATAAAAACCCAGCGAGCAAGGAGAAATACTTTTTTTGTTGTTTTTTTTCAGGTTTCTGTAAAGGAGGGCTGGGGGTGCTGTTGCTTTCTAGAGAAGAAAGCTATGCAGGAGCTAGAAAGAAAAATTTGCTGTTGTCAATAAAAGCAGCTTTGTTAGCTACCTCCTATGGGAAATGGGCAGTACGAAGGCACTTCAGCCATCTGATCAAAGAATCAAATATTCTCAAGAGGAATTCCTGGCATAAGTGGCAGATAAATTGAAATGAGAAAGGGTTGCTATCTTGTCCTGAAAGAATAATAGAAAGAAGATTATAAAGCAAAAGCTGGGGCGTGGGGGTGGAAGTGTTCTCCTTCCAGGGCAAGGCAGGGAGATTTCACACTTAAGCAGCTGTGCTGAACTTCAGAAACAAGGCTGCACTAGAGGTACAGGTGTGCTTCTATTCTTGATTAAATCCCTGACTTCTCAAAGCTGCTACACAGTTACGGAAGAACTCTGATTATAGCATGGTATCCCATGTGTTTCTTCCTTATCTCTGTGCAGAGTGAACAAACTTTCTGTTCCTCCCCTGCCTTGAACATAATGCCCTTGTTCTTTCCATTACTTTTATTGCTGTAGGTGCTTTATTGCTGACGAACTCAGAAAGTTTGAAGTGTTAAAATGGAAACGAAGATAAGAATTTAACAAACCAAAGTGATTTCAGTATCAACCTGGTAGTTTTCCCAGCCTGACATTCTAATAAATGAGGGTTCCTTTAGTATGATAAAAGTCATCAAACCATGGTAGGGGAGACAAAATCACTTCCAATCTCACCTAGGGACTTGCAGCTAACAGCACAATTACATACAATACTATGCCAGAAAATACTAAAGCAAATATTAGGAGGGGTTTTATTTATATGTATTCTGTCTATGCAGCAGTGTCAGAGTTGACAGCTCAAAAGACTGCATTTTCCCAAATTCTTACTTTTAATAATCTGCAAGCGTGATTGAAGGAAGCAGTAAGAAATCTAATAAAAATGAATGCAGAAAGGATTAAGGAGACAGCTTCGTGACAATTTAGAGTTCTACATAGCAGTCTCTTGCTACAAGTTGTGATAAGATAAATCTTGTTTACAGTGTGTTAATCCCATGTCCCAATAATGCTAGTGTGCAATGGATTCCAGTCTTCCTTAGAAGAATGGAGCTGCTTTTGCATTAAATGAACAGCCGTGGGTAGCAGCAGCCTGAATGAGAGAGTGGAAGGTCGAGGGTTATTCTAGATTACACTTTCCAATGAGTCATTCACATCTCTTTCCTTCAGAAAATGTTTGATGTAAATTGTTTGGATGTAAATTATAAGTAAAGCTTTATTTGAGCTTTTCTGGGTCAATGATTGACTTCTGTTGTCCTCTGTAGAGCAAAATTTAAAAGTTGGCTGTCGGGATTCTTCATATAATGGAGATTTTATACATTTTTTTATGACTAAAGAGGACTCTTACATTCTGAAACATCTTTAGTCATGAACAGACAGTGTGCTTATGTAATATCAGATAGTCTCCTAGATCAATTTCAACTATGAATGTAAAACTTTGTATTTCTCTTTGCAGAGCCAGTAAGAATTCACAGACTATTACCTTTTTATCTCTGTATAGGTGTTAGGTCCTATCACTACTTATCCAGGTCCAATCACTTCAGAATGTTAGCTAATTAGACGTTACCCAACCTATTGCTCTCAAAAGGTAATGGTTTGACCCAGATCGGACATATGACTGGAACTCAGAAGCCAGATTATATTTCCATATCTGATATTTAATTTTCTGGACACTTTAGGCAGCTCACTTCACCTTCTGTGACTGTTTCATCTTCAGCCTTTCTTATTGTCTGTGTTGACTATAAGAGTTCAAATGCTCACTTTTTTCTATATAGATACCTCTCGTGTTTTGTTTTGCAGCGTCAATATTCCACTAGAAAGGACACGATGATAAAAATAATTTGAAAAGTTACAAGAACCCTGTGCAGAGACTGGTATCTTCAGTCGTGCTTCTTGGTCATAATAATCATTCTTCTGCAGTATTTTACTCTTACATTTGAGAAACTGAAAGCACATTTCTCTATGGGATGCATTATACATCAATAATGAAAAGTTAGTTGTCCTTTAGTCAGCTTTTATTTTCTTTCTCCCCAGCTTGTTCTTAGAAACAATAATCCAAGTTTCTTCTCTTTCTGCCATTTGAGTGCCTGCATTCTGTATCAACTGCTAACCAATCTGAAAGCTATGAAGCTGTATTCTTTTTAATCACATCTGTCATTATAGGAGATGGTCACCTTAGCAGAAAGATCGCTATAATGGGTTGCTAATGGGCTATTAAGGGGCTTTCAAGTATCAAGATGATCATCATAAGTAAGAACTGAGAGCCATTCTTTATTTCCGTGTAAGATTAATTTTTCCCCAGTAATTCCATGGATTAATAATGCAAGGTTTGTGCACCTCAGGAACTGCTTCACGGTTTCTTACCATATGCTATGCAAATTCAATAATTAGCTCTTGATTTCACAATTTAAAAACAAGCTACTACTAAGTCCATTTAGGGATGGGGAAAATATCAAGTTGAGCAAGCATTCTGAAGGAAACAATTAGATTATATACTTAAAAAGGGTCTTGATTTGATCAGTTTTCAGAATTACCTAAACACGTATTCAGTTATAGTCCATAAACATTTTAAAATGGCACAAATGCACAAAATATTCGTAACCTCAAGTCTTGCTTTATCATTGCTTTGTTCTCAGATGGATTTCTGGATACTAACACCTTTGAGAGCTTTGCAGACTATATAGAAATGTTCTACATTCTGCCTAAGCTTGTGCTCTAAGAGTTGATATCTTTTTGAAAGAAAGCAGAAAACACAAAAAGTGGCACTAGACATTCAGATATGAAATACTGAACTCATTTTTGCTTATATAACAAATGGAAACGAAGAAAGTGGGTTCTTTCCAGGCCTAGCTGGTTATACATCTTATAACAAACTGTCAAACAATTTGACTTATATGTCAGATTTTGCTTAGTTCTCAGTTTCTACTGAGTTGAACGGGTACCCTTCACTGACAGTGACAGGCAATAGAATAAAGAGGTTTACCTGCACTTGGATCTTTCAGCTTTATAGGTTACTGTTCCCAAGTTGTACATATATATATATATATAAGTAATATATATAGAAAGATTTTTCTTTTTTGGCAGCAATACACTTATTCTTAAACATTTCTTTCCAGTTAAATACTTCTTTCTGCCTTCTTCTGGATCTGCATCCTGATCAACATGGTCAGTGTGCCCTAGATGTTTAAAATGGCTTTCTGAAGTTGCTCTTGTGATTCTGCCTGTATTTTCTGACAATCCAAAGTCACCCCGTGTCGCATCTCTTCCTTTCCTTTCCTATTCCAACACTATCTTGGAGGATAAGTGTCAGCAGGTGTAAACAGGAAAAAGGAGACAAGTGGCACCATTATAGCGTTGCTTTCACTTGAGAGGGGCTACTTTTAGAAAAGAAAGCACTTGCAGCAACTCTTATTTGATTGGCATCATTGTCTAGTGAAGCTGGCACACCATCTTGTGAGCAGGCACAATGCCATCGTAACAGATGGGCATGTGGATAGGAAGCCAAAAGATAATGTATGAGTACCAAATGTGTGTATTGGAGGGCAAGTTTCCCAGTCAGGAACATCAGAATGGCAGTTTATAAGCTTCTGCACCTATGTTTAAGGGAGATAACTTACACATTGCATCTTTACAATAGATGTGTGGGTAACACACGCTGAAACAATAGAAAGGGACCTGCAAGTACGAAATTCAGTGACTGCAAATTTGTAACTTCATGTAAGTAAAAGAGCCATATAAAACCCAAAGGCAGTATCTTTATAGTCACAAACTAGGATCCTGTTTCTGGCTGTGACATTGACAAAGAGGGGATAACTGAAGACTGGGAACCAGGGACTGTTTGGAGGCATCCTCTCCAAGGTATACCTCCCAAGTAAAACTTTCTGAGCTGAAGTTCTCATGTGGGCCATCGTATTCAATAACAGCTGGACTGAATTCCGTGAATTTGTGTTACATCTTTATGAATCCATTTATACTTTTGGCTTCCACGATACCGTATTTTAATGAGTTCTACAACTGGATTATTCAGCATAAAATGAGTGAGCACTTCCTTTGATTTCTGTTAAACTTGCCGCTTGATCAATGTTACGGGGTAGCAGCATAGTTCTTATGTTGTCAGAAATAACTGCTCCCTATTCTTCTTTTCTATATTGCTTGTCCCCTACTGCACTAAGTTATGTTTGTATTTCATAGCTATCATTTCAGGCCTCCCAGATTTCCCAAAATGGAAACAAGCACAGGCAAATTTTAAGGTCTGGTCTGAAATCCTGTTTTGGCTAGAATTTGGGTTTTATTTACTGTTGTCCTCCCACCACCACCACCGCCATAGCTAATCTGGTCAGCAGCAGTATTATGTGGAACACAATAGAAGAAACCAAATCAATGGCATGATAAATATTCATGTGTGATAACAGTCAATTCAAGCTTGGCAGTATTGCACATCTTCTTTAAATGGGCTTGAATCACAAGAAAAAAACAGATCACCTCAAATAATGACAGGTTGTACTTCAGTATGAAACCACATTCTTTGGTCCCCTATAGCACATGTGCTTCATGAAGCTCTAAAGCGTGTAGTAGTAGTATATAAAAATAACAATGGACTAAGGAGCTAGGAGTTATACCAAGACCTGAGAATGTGTATTTCTCAGCAGAGACACTGCATCCTTCCCTGTCAGCCCATTGCATTACCAACAAAATTACACAAAAGTATCCATTCATATTCTCAACTCATTACTAAATATTCTCTTAACTGTAGCCTTTTTTTTTTCCCTATTAGAAATCAAAGAATAAACAAGGATGTGATTATAATCTGTTTTCATACCACCGTGGGGATTTTTAATACTTCTAACAGGTAAACCCCTAGGCAACTATGGTAGGACACAGCAATGTTCCCCTTTATTCCCAGGAACAACAATGAACAGATAACTGCTCTAAGTGTAAATGCTTAGTATTTTATACTAGTAAAACTTCAACAACTTCGTGCAAGACAGATTTTTTTAATGCAGAGAGCACATAAGTGATACTTGCTTACCTGTACAAAATGGACATCTCTCTCTCAATGTAGCGTCATTGTAGGATATTGCAACACAACAGATCAAACTGAAAATCTAAACTTTCATTTTTTAATCTTGTGTAGTATTTTCTCTAGTAAAGCCATTGGATTTAAAGACTCATAGTATACTCATGTCATTACTTCTGTACTGCTGAATACCTGCATATAAAAACTCTTTGTTTTAATACCTCTGACTTTTTTCAAACCCTCTTTATTATACCTTAAGACATTTTAAGAGACATTATTAGACTTCACCTCCTAAGCTTTTTTTCCCCTGAGAATAAATCCAGCCTGCTCCATTTCCTTTCTTTCATCTATGTTTCCATACAAACACACTGAAGCACATTTTATTCCCAGCCACAAAAACCTGAAAGAGAAAATCTATGATCCTTTTTGGTATATGTTGGAGCATTTTGCTATCTTCTTTAGTACTCACAGTAGAATAAGTGATAATCAATAGCGATATCTGCTTGAATCTAGATGGTTTGATGGAAGTGCTTTTGAAACACATCACGGTGCCTGATTTGCTATAACTTGGTCAGCTCTTTTTACCTCTGCAGTAGCGCTGTATCTAAATTATACCAATTGTTAGTTGAAATCTATTAAAGGTTGTTATTATTAGCATTTCAAAATACAGTTGTACCTAGCTGGTTTCTCTCTTGTTGAAATTGGCCAGCTGGTTTAGCTCTGTTAGCTTGAAATCTGAAACAAACCATCCACAGAGGCCAGATGTAGGTGTCAATAGCAACACATGCAGCCACTGCTATGTTTTGTTTCTGGGGTTTCACTGCAGGGCGATGTTCCCTCTGCTTATAGAGTCTTCCAAACAGCCGTTCGAGTTAGAGAAGTAAATTGCTATTATATTGCATTAAATTATTCCAGAACACACAGAGTTCTCCTTCAAGGCTGAAACAGGACCCAAACGCTGTGGTCCTTGCACCTATTTAGCTTGTTTGAACAGGATGCCTCTGAGCCTGTGGCTTATCGTATATAGTTCATTAGTCCTGGGTCTCTATGTTAGGAGGTGATTTTGATCACCATTTAAAGACACAAGATATCACAAACTGACTAGGGCTGTTTTTCACTCTCTGGCTTTAAGATACTAACAACTTTCTGACCATTTTGTCAATGTGTGCAGACACAGTATTTTGCCACTAATTCTACCAAACCAACATCAAGAGTTTCTGAAAAACAAGACAAAAAATTATTGCAGTAGTGGTTTTACATGATTTATATATACAAATGCTCACATAATGCCCTTAGAAATATGCCAAATGTTAGCATATTTTAAAGCTCAGTGAATCTAGTATATGTATTCAAAACACACTTTCTGTGAGCTTCTCTTCTGTACTAGGTTCACTTTTCCTGGAACATAGGAGTATTAATTAAAAATATTTTTACCGATATTTTTTTCCCAGAAAAATGCATATGTGAAAACCTGTTATTTTTAGAGTTCTCATATTGTTCCAAATTTATCACAGAGCATTCTTTTGTAATAATTCTACCTCTAATGCTTTTATGGGGAACCTGCTTGTACCTAACTCAATTTTAATGTAATGTGAATTTGGATATAGGTAAAATGCTGCTTACAGAGTGCATCTGCCAGAGTATAAATTACTCAATACGAAAATGCCCACCACCTAGAGAACAACTTCTGCAGGTACTTTATAAACAACTGCTGAGGTTACTCAACCTGTTAATTACCGTTGAAAATTCAGCCTGGTATCCAAATTATGTATGTTAGAAAGAATGCTTATGCCAGAGTTGTCAGCAGCAAGCTGCCTTTTACATCCCACCCCCACTGCCACTCTGAAATGCCCTTGAAACTAAGCAGGTACAGTGTCAGTGAAGAATAAAATGAGGAATTCATGGGAACACTCATATACTGTAGGTACACACTCCATAACGACATACTCCTGCTCTGTAAGCAGTTCTTAGACATCAGATGCTCACAACCTAAGTAACACACCTAAAAATAACTGCTTATGTCAGGAGGTTGTAAAGCAGGAGGAACAAGTACTACTTGCACCCAAGTCCCTAAAACCAAATGGATAAATACTCTAGCTTTAGTAATTGCAACAAGGACCATTTCAGAGCACAATTACAATTGATCTACTGATGAGATTGGGTTCAGAAAAGGCTACTGACAAAAATCCACACCTCAGGATAAAGTTAATGAGGCTGTCGAGGGAGCAGCAGGGCCAGATTTAGTGCCAAAAATGCACCAGTCACACTAGAGAGCTGAGGAAGGTGAAGAAAAAGCAGTGCTAAGTGATAAGGAACACTGCAGCTCAGTGACAGATAGATTTAGACCCCTTAAGTCCAATAAACAGATGACAAAGATTGTTAAATCAATTCATAAGAATTATGCTGAATCCTGACTAAGATGCACATCAGACAAATAGCAGAGCATTTAGAGTTAGGAAATATAAGAAGTCAAGAAGGTAATCTATGTGTCACATGAAATATGAACAAGGAAAGGGCATTCTCAGACTTCTTGTAAGCAGTTCAGTGCCTTCTTGCTGAGCTATAGCGAATTTCTACCCTCATGATGATGAAGACACCCTGGCATCCTTTCCCTGGCATTTCAAAGGCAGAATATAGAAACAACTGCAAAGGATCTTGAACTCAGAAAGGACTCTTAATCAGCATACACTCAAAGCTCAACATAAAATTGCCAGTTCTGTTTCCTAAGGTTTTTGAATAAAATTTGCCAGCCATTTGGGGGGGGGGGGGGGGGGGGGGAGGGAGGGGGAGTGTGGGTAGGTGGAAATAAACATGGCAGAATGTACAATAAATCACTAAGTTATAATGGCTCATTTACATTACATATAGTTCAGAGGTAAAGTCCACTCTAAGATCATTGCAATGAAATCCTGATAGAAGATATCATAGCAGCGGATGACTGCTTACAAACCTCAAGTCCACTCTAAGTTAGTCAAACCAGATTGGAAAGTCCATCTTGGGAACTTGTCACTATAATACCGGAGTGATTCTTTCATTTAGTCCCAAAATGCATGTGTCCAAATACCACAAAAGATGTCATTCTGTGCTTCAGTTAGACAGTTATGAAAGAATGGAGATTTTTTCATAATTCTATCCAACTTCAAATCTGTTTGGATTTCTTATTTTGACAAAACACCAATGGTGCCCAAGGATGACAAAATCTAGTGTTTGGTATACTTAATGAACTACAAATAAATAAGGCAGTAAAATTTACAGAGAATAAAGTTATTCAGGTTTCTCAAGTCCTGAGAAAACGATAAGTATCTTTCAAATGGCTTAATAATCTAGGTCAAAGACACTGCAGAAAAAATTCAATATTGATAAATGAAAACTAATGTACATTGTGGAGATAATGGAAATTAGTCATTCATCTTATCAAGTTCTGAGACGATATATTACAGGAAAGGAACCTAACCGATATTGTGAAGACCTGAAGGATGGCCTGTAGCAGGAACAAGAGCTCGTAAAATGAAAAAAAAAAAAAAATTTACTATATAAGGAAAAGAATGAAATAAGGTGGATTAAAAAAACCTGTAGATTTTCTGCATCTCATAATGGATATTGAAGAAATGGGGTTCCCAGAAGCAGACAAATATGATGGAAGCAAAGAAAAAATCTTAGATATGGATAAATTGCTTTTTAAACTCTTATTTTGTTTATTTTGTTGAAAAGAAGACAAATAGGAACAAGCATGACAAAAAGTGTATTAAGAAGTAATGAAAGCTATAAAGAAGGTCAACTGGGAGCTTTTCTTCTTCTCCTCCATAATACAATAAAATGAGGTAGTTATTAAATTGAAATGGGGCAAATTAGGAACTGATAAAAGGAAAATAATTTTTCTTACACAACACATAATTAGATTTTGGAACTCCTTGCCATGGCATTTTGCTAAGGCCATAAATTTAACAAGATTCACAGAGGGATTAGATTTCACATAGATAAATTCTTGAGATACACAGTGGTTGAAACTAGGAATTTTACTTAATGTTGACAAAGAATTACTTGAAGTGATTTAAATCTCCATGCTTCAGATATTAAGACAAACTTAATGAGCTCTTCACAGATGACCCCTATTAGTCAGGATGTTGGACTAAGCCATACTAGAGCTCTCCTTCAGTATAGTAATTCCCAGCTACTTCTGTTTCAAACATTACTCTTTCTGGCTATAAAGCTGAAGGTATGAATTTCCACTACCAGGTAGATAAAGACAAGTTTGGGATCAGGGAGTTGAAGGGAAGGGGAAAACTGGGGGAGCAAACTAAGGGGCTTCCCAGTTACTCCTGTTTGAGGTTTACAGCCACATATACCACAGCTGAGAAGAGGTGCAATACGGAAGAAACCTGCAGAGATTTTTTTTGTCTCCTCCATCTTTACCAGCTATTTTCACTGTCATCAGATCATTTTTTAAATGCTGATCATGAAACATTCCAATATGGGAATTGTCATACTAGAAAGTACAGTAATTGCTTAGTTAAAACCCTGGAAATATGTGATCCTACACATAATGAGCAAAGGTCTGTTACATTGCTTTCCTAAATGTTGAAGTCACAGGGCCCAGGAATGTCATTGGATGTCTCTCTTTTTCAATGGCAGTGGTGCTCCAGAATGACATTTGGCCATTCTAACTAAATAATATGCACAACTTACATTGGTTAACCTAAAGAGCATTTTTTTTTCTGAGTAGAAAAATAAAACACTAATTCATATAGAAAAGGCAGAAAGTAGCTTCTTCATCAATTTATCACAAAATATAAAAACGTTTAAATCAGAGTATTTCAAGTACTGAGAATTCAGCCATTTACAGGGGCAATGGCAAGAGAATTGCATGAGAAATAAATGGGATGGAATCGGAAGAAGAAAAAGGAAAAAGGTTGACAATTGCAAGGACAGATCTGAAACTGGAAAGGAGATTCCATACTTGACAGTTTGACCTAGCAGGAATACAGAACTTTTACAAAATAAAAGAAATGTCTCTACACAAGTGTACAGAAACTGTGTATTAGACAGCCTTTGCTGGCCTACGCTCTCTGATAAGGTGTATGTCCGGTGTTTAGGTCCACAGAATTTCATTTCTTCTTGCTCCTCTAACTTACAATTCTTCACTGAACTTCCATATTGATTTACTTCCAAATCACATACTGTACCTTCTTGCACTATTGCTTTTTAGGTAAACATTAACAACAGTACAAGATGGAGCTCATCCAAAGTGTTTGCTAATTCATCAGTAGTGAGAAACCTACGTGTTTTCAAGCAATGCAAATTGGTTTGGCTTCTGCACAGTTCCTACTTTTTTCAAACACTGATGGCAAAGAACATTTCCCAGGATTCATATCAAGTATTCATTTTAACAGCATTAATTTATGATGTGTGTTATTCCATTCTACCCTGTGCAACATGACTTATTCAAAAAGCAAGCAATTTTCCAAAGTAAATACTCATTTTCCATTCTAACAGTGATGTTCGTTGTGGATTTTAAGAGAAAGTGCCATAGTCTGGAAAATATATCTTCTACACTTTTTGCTCGGGGATCATTCCCGGTACTATTAGGATATTTTAAATATCTATCCCTTCCCGCAGGGTTTCAAAATTATCTGTCACACTATATCTATTGTAAAAGTGGAATTATGAAGTAAAATTATGACTTCCCAAAAGAAAGCTCTTAACTTATTTTTACTGCTATTACTTTTGCCTGCTCCTCTGGCCTCAAAACACTGCAGATCATTATAGAATCACTCTGCTTAAAAAGAATACTATTTTTCAATACAATGTTGAAGTAATTGTCAGCAGGTCACTTAACCTCCCTAATGATTCAGGGAACACGTCAACGTAACTGTGCCCTTTGTGCTGGAGTGAACTTCTCTCCCCAATAACTTAAGATATTGGTTAACTAAACCTACTGCATTCATAGAGGTGCTGGGACTCTATTTTTTGGTCCATGTACTTCCTTTCTTCACAGCGTTAACAGGGAGGGCTGTCAAAAACCAACACTGGCTAACTGGTAGAATTGATAAATAAAGCAAAATGGAAGCTTGAGCTGTTGTTCAAAGTCATGACACAGATGCACGTTCACAGACTGGCATGCCCACGCTAAACATTAACACTGTGAGCCAGCTTTTCATTGTGATTACGATATATAATACAGGCGGTGGGATTTCTGGCCAAATTTGAAGTTCTAGACTTCAGTTTCATCACTTGAAAGACCATTTAATTAAAATACACACAATAATATCGAAATAAAATCACTAACTTGGACAGGCTCTTCAAGACACTGTGGATTTTGAATGCAACAGAAAGTTTGAAAATTGCTCAGACAATTAAACCTGGACAACTGAAGATGCTGGGGTGGCCAAGTAGAGTGCCTGAGGACAAAAACATTTGTGATTGAGAACAAAACAAGGTCTATGAAAATTTTCAGAAAAAAATGTTTCTACTTCATTCCAGAAAAATCCTTTCAAAAATACCTTTTAGCCCTAAATTGACCTTTTATCGCAGTTATTAATTAACTGCCAAGGAGAAGGTAAAATAAATAATTCTGTAGTCATGAATACTCATGTTCTACTCTGTTCTGATAACTAATAATGTAAGGTCAGCTGCTTAAACACCCCCTTAAAATAAATAGAAATTTGCATTAATCTTTAATTCACTCAGTGTTATTAGCATGGTTCTTAACAGAGCAGTGCTCTGTAGTTTATAACTAAATGCGATTTTCAGAAACCGAGCCAAAATTATGCCCTCCATCAGCTAACAGGTAAAAATGTGTGGGTGTATGCACGTGTGTGTCTGTGTAAGGGGGAGGGAGCTCAGTATCACGTTGGTGGTTGTAAATATCACTAAAACACATCTTGAAAATAAAGCAGGAATTTCAAGAAACTAACAATTTTTTCTAGCTCATTGATAACACAAAATAATATGAGTATTTCTACTTGATATTTTACACTAGAGAACTTCAAATACTAGGCAAGATAATTATATACATGAGCAGTGAAAATGTATTATCATGACATGATGAGAAGCAAATCATGCAGCTGTGAAAAGGCAGATGCTAGGATATCTCTACACATAAGAGAAGCCAAGCAGGTGACAACGTCAAGCTCTACTATCACACAGGCTGTAGCGTGTAATACTGTGATATCTGGCATTATATGATAGTTCTTCACATGAATGTCTTAAAATTGGAACACTTAAGCCTCTGCTGCAGTTGGCACTGAAAAGAATTTCTGATTTACTAATTTATTAATATAAATAGCATGCTAATAGAGATTGATAAAGAAAAGCCTTGCATTATTCACATTCAGTGCACTAACACACTGTGACAAAAGATACACTTAGTACAAGAAAGGGTAAAAATGTATTATGGGCATGAAAAATCCGTATGTTGTTACAACCCTTCCACTAAATCTATGAGTAACTGATCACCTATGATGTTTTTACAAAGATTAATCCATTTACCATTTCTCTAACCACATCACTGAGGTCATAGCCACTAATACTACTGTATTAGTAGTATTTGTCCAATAGGACTGAATACTCAGAAACTGCACTGCTGCACTGCTACTACATACTCTGCAATCCTGCAGGCTAACTACTGGCATCAATCAGCAATGTGATCCGCAAACTTGAACCCCCAAACTGGCAGCCTCTGTTCGAACTAACTAAACTGACAAAAGAAACCCTAAATGCATTTGGGATGGCAAAAATAAGAATAAAAGACTACAAAAAAAAAATAATAAATCTAGCACATCAGAACATACTGCCCTGTTTCTTTTTCACAGTAACTACAGCTTGTGTGAAGCTAGCAATATTCAGCTTAAATAACACTTGGAAAAATTCAGAAGACAAATTGCCTCCTGCAATGTGACATCAAGGTGGTGTGAGGAATATTATATACAATTTTTATTTCCTCAAAATATATTTCAGGTATAGGTCAGAATATATACAGGAGATGTGTACAAAAGCAAACCCAACCTAAGCTCATGCATGAAATTATGTATACGTAAGATGACATTTTTGAGAAACAGTAATTTCTTAATGACTACAAAAACTTCTACTCATAATTCAATTAGTATGGCATGTATAAACAAATATCATGTGTAGTTTTAAATTACACTCCTTAGTCAAAAAAATTAGTTTCTGGAAAATGCATACATAGTAGCATTTGCAAATATTAATGGCAGCACCTTTCAATACGTGTTTCAAATTTCTACTCAGCAAAACCAACTATCTCTATGTAAAAATTCTTCTCTGCACAACCAACATTATTTTGTTCATTTCTAGTAAAAAAAAACAGACTAAGCAGCTTGCAACATTTTATTCCCCATACTTTTTTCCCTGCTTTTAAAAATACTGGTTTAATTCTATAAAATAAAAGTAGATTTTGCTCAGCAGTGTTTGCAAAAGTGCACACTGAAGGAACTGGTTTGGGCTTTGTCAGCTCTTTTTCATCAAAGAAACAAATGAGAAATTAGCACAGTTAGCTTTCCTTTTAGAGCAAAATCCAAACTATTTAATAAAAAGTATTTCAATATTCTGAGTTACGTGCAGATAGTATTTCAAACCACTTAGATTTTCCTATGAAAGAGCACCTTTTGAAATAACGTCTAAGAAAACTCTCACTCTCCAGATATTTTTCTCTTTAAATTTAATTCTGACCTTGAAATAAACTGAATAAATTCTATGTGGATCAAATGGTTACTAAAATAACCCATTTATAAAGAGGAAGCTACATAGCCATAGAAATATTTATAAATAGATGTTGCATATAGAAATATAAAAACTGATTTTGCAGAAAAAGCATGATTTTAAGAGATCTGCAGCTGTTCTCAACCTTTAGCATTGCTTATGTGAGCCAAGAGATTTTTGTCTAGTACTGAAGCTAAATTAACTTCATGGCTTGTTTTTTATCCCCTTGGGTAAACCCCTGATGTACACAGTACCAGGCAAAAAGCTTACCCTCAATTTCATTTTCCCAAAATTGAAATGCTTTAAAAAATAAGCATAAATGTATTCCAAAATCCAATTCCTTTGGCCCTAAATCTAGCTTTTCTTGGCAGAGTGCACTTGTTTTTAATCTGAATGCTAATATTTTGCAATGTAGCATCAGATATAAAATACTAATTTACATTCTGCCAGAGATCTATAGTATTGCAGTACTAGTCAATCAATAAATGATTAGAGTAGTGATTTTTTGTTTCAAGGGAACATTATTTAAACCATAACATAATGCTGCAAATTATTCTGTAGATGATACGTACCAAAACGTCTAGAGCAGAACAACTGAATTCATTACAATTGTCACAAAGAGAGGGGAAGGAGAGTAGAAGAAAGAATTGCATGATTTCAGATCAATCTGTTAATTATGTGTGAGATACATGTGTGCAAAGGCTATACTAAAGGAAGACAAGTCTCATGAAATTCTGAAATAAGATTAAGATCTTCATAAATACTTTGAAAAACTTTGAAAATTGGAAGTATTTGCAGACTTGGAGCTTCAATTCCAGCTTTCATTACTGCCAGCATATGTTAATATAAGTGGGGAAATAATTTTAACTTGTTTCGCTATTATGTGAAATATATTATTTATAAAGTTAGTCCATTTTGTATGTGTAGACATAGGCAGAATTCCTGACTGGCCTTTCTTTTTGTAGGACTGTGAAACAAGCTGTAGTATTAATTCTTGGATGTTGGTTGTTTTTCTTTAATATGTTAGACTGTATTTGATTTATCAGAAATAAGTAACCTAATACACATATCAGGCTAATAAACCTTATGCAGTCAAAACTCATGCTACAAACTGTGCGAACTAGAAGAATTATCCCACTTATATCAGGGAAAAGTACAACTTCTAACCAGGCTTTTAGCTTTCTCACTAACTTGAGAAAATGTAATGAGAAAGCTGAAGGTTTCTTCTATTTAAGCAAAATGGTTTTCCACCCACTAACAGATTATTTGCATGTGTTTGAATAGCCAGTTAAAAAGATAATTTTGAAAACATATTTGAAATCGCTTTATACAAGAAAACCCTTTTCAGAGAGTTCACTGCCAATTTTTAAGGAGGTAAAAATTTTAGCAGAGAAAAATATATACATTTGACAATTTTCCAGCCAATAGGTTTTCTTAGTCCTTCAGGTTTTTGAATCTGATGGAAAGACTTGTCTTTTCACAGTGGCCTAGATGAACTTTTGCATAAATGAACTGATACACTACTACTTGGAGACAGCTTTTTAAAACGAATTACACATTTTTCCTTCTTTCACCAGTGTAAGCATGATATCCCCAGTTACATTCTTTAATAAAATAATCAGCTGGGTACTTCCCCACTTACTGGACGGGTGCATTTCCTGCCAATATAGATTTCCACCCTACATCCCCCAGAACTAGTCTAAACAGATTCATTATTCCAAGCCAAAGCCTTCATTTTCTATTAATCCAAGTCTACTGCCTTTCCTACTATTATTTACCCCAATACGTCTCCTGAGCTGGTACGGAGTCTCCATGAGATGTTTCCTGGATCTGCCATACAGCTCATGAAGCCAGACCGCAGCAATCTTTTGGTTCAAGTAAGGAGACTCCTTTCTGCTGTTCCCAAGCCCTTCCCTCACCTTCCCAAAAACATGAGACCCCACTCACTAATTCACATAATGAGGTGAGAAGGGAGGGTGTGGCTGAGGGAAGGCTGAAGATAATACTGCAAGGGCTACATGGCCCTCCTGTGCCCACCCATGCAGTGAAGGAAAGGTGTCAACTGAAGTCTGTAACAGAGAGAAAACACACAAAGAAGTTTTTTCGTGGTAGCGTATCCTCTTCCCTTTCAAATACTGCATGTACTGGGAATAGCCGACTCATGCTTTATAAAAAGAAAAGGGCCAAAGGCTGTATTAAATAGTGGTGTTACAGCATAGGAACATGAGATTAGCACAACCTGCATCTTTCCTTGACTTCTGCAACCATAATTATTTAAGAAATCTACTTGGGGGATGGGGGTGGGGGGGGGGAAGGGGGGGGGGCAGTCATAGTGGCTATGAAGCATTTAAACATTTGATGCTGTTACTGGAGCCAAAGACCAAATTCCCCCAGAACTTGAGGAATGGCTATTACATATGGCTACTAATTTTAATACCAGAATATACATATTTTCCTTTTTCAAGTCTTATATTTGAATTTTTCCATTTCTGTAGTCTTTTCATTTTGCTATGTAGGGATTGATTTACAGTATACTTTATAATATAGTTACTATGATAGTCCTAACTTACTCTATGTGGTTTATATGAAGTTTTACAGAGCAGAAGCTTGTTTCTTTCATGTCCTTTTACTGTGGATTTTTATTTCAATACTGGGATTTGGTTTAAAAAAAAATTAATGATCTTGTAAGCCCAAGTAGCTGACCAAGGATTACTGAGCACAGAAGGAAGAATATTATCAGTTCACTGCAGGATCACAACTGAACAGAAAAAATCGCTGGAAGTTTTAAAGGCTGTCTAACGCTATAACCATGAATTTACAAACAAATTCATCTTGCTGCACTCCATCTGTAGAATGTGTACAGGGAAACAGGTTTTTTCAGTGGTTCTTTCATAAAAAAGCTTTGCCAGTTTTAGTAGTGCAAGAAGTTAGGTTAACTTTCTTTTGATTTCCATTTCTTATTGTGATGTATACACGTATTCAGGAAGCTAGTTTAGTTTTAGTTCAATTGCACAGTGAAACATCAGTAATATGTAGAGCCCTGCTTACCTCCTTGTATTCTCTCTGCTTAGTATTACTATATTTCATATTTAGTTTGCTGATCATAGGTATAAACACCTGATTTATGTGAGTCTGAAAAGCAGTAGAAAAAACATCTGGCTTGCTGATAAGCCAAGGGCCTGCCTAGCTCCCTCTCCCACCATGTAGGAATAGCTGGTGTCTTCTGGAGAGTCAAAAGCTTTAACATATCATAGATGTACATCGGGGACAAGATAGAGTGCACACTTGTGAGGTTTTTATAATGGAGTTGGAATTCCAGTTATTGATGGAAAGATCAAATTCCAAATCAGGGGAAATTTAAATGGCAAGAGAATAACTTTTTACATTATTTTTAGCTCCTATACCCAATGTGTTTCTTAGTTTATTGACACAATTCTCAGGGCTGCCCCAAGCAACAGCACAAACTGCTGAGGCATAAAAGTTGAGAAACACAGTAGTCCTTGGGGAAACTTTAGCTGGAAAGGTAAGGGGTATAACAGAATTTCTACATGAAGAGGTGGCACTTCTCTCCCCGAGTTGGTTTTGATTCAGTTCTCTGTTTGCTACTGGACAATAGAACTATTGTGTAAAGCAATTCCTTTATTCTATATCTTTTACTTATTCTTCATTATTTAGTGTGTTAGGATGTGTATTATATAACATGTAACATATCATGCATTTCCATTCATAATTACATACAGTATATGTTAGCATACACTTAACTTTTCCATATATATCTCAGCTAACAATAAACTCAAAGTCATTGTGTAAATGGAAAATCAAGGACATGAAACAAAAACATAATCAAAACTGAAAAAAAGGCATAGAAGACAGATAAAGCATCAATACTGCAAAAGTGGAGTGGAGTGTAAAAGCAATCAAGGAAAATAAAGGTGGAAAATAAAAGGAATGTTGTAAGAGCAGTTGAGATAAATTATTACATTTTTAAGTAGAAAGAAACCAGAGGTTATTACAGGAAACAGTATGACTTCTTAACGACATGGGTATTCTGGTGACAGAAGTAGTAAACATACAGTAGACACTCCTTCTAGAAAATGACATGAATCATTCTGTGAAGAAAGAATAAAATCTGCAGGAAATCAGGAGCACTGCAAAAACTGAACATCTGAAGACTGACAAAAATGACAACATCAGAAGGCTTCTAAAGAAAAATACTTCACAATCTTGGAATGATTTAATTTTAAGTGGCAAGACACAGAAGAAACATTAAGAAACATCTTTGAAAGCAAGACGACAGGTGACAATTTCTGGCTGATAATATCATCTCTCAATGACTACACGCTGCCATAAATTACTTCTATTTCCTAATAAAGGTTTGTTTTAACGTAAATAAAAGCAAACCCACTATTACAGTAGTTTATATATGCAAAACACTGTACAATCCACAACCAAGATTACTTGCATATCACCTTGGTAGTCTAATATTAATTCATCTCAGACCAACCACTGAGTCAGTAGCAGAAACTAAAAATTCAAGAACTGATAGTTCATTTCCTCCAGTCAGTGAATTTTAGCCTTCTCCATATGGTACCATCATCTTGCAACAAAGAAAATGTAATATCTTGGTATAAAGTATCGGAAGTAATTGCAATCCACAGTTGCAATCTCCAAGTTAATATCCTACGCTGTAAAAGTGATGAGCGTTTTGGACTGGTATTCATAATAAGCAAATTAAACTGGCAGGAAATGTGGACAGGCTTGAATGCACACCCCAAAGCCTGAAGGTAGACCTATAGCTTACTTGGGCTGAGATCTTCCTATAAACCATGCCACTGGAACACAGAGAAAGCTAAACTGAAAAATAAGTGCATTTTTATATACCTTTTGCTTTTACACTGCATTCTTACGCTCCAGCTGGTTTCTTTTACAACCTATATCCTTAATGAAAATTGACAGTTCAGGACTTTTATGATCTTGATTCTCATTTTTATAATTGACTTCTTGAGAAAAAATGTTGGCTTAGGACAATCTGACTTGCCAAAGTATGGCAGACCCAATGTCTGAATCAAGCATTCCAACATGTGATTCATGTAATGTTATTACCAGTCAAGAGAACATTCTTCATACTTTCAGGCAAGACAGCAATTAAAGATTGCCTTCTGTGTTTAGAAACTGAAAGATACCCTTTTTTGTGACTGCCATTTATTCTGTTGCATTAAAAACCTAACTCGGTGTCTATCTCACAATTTGAATGCAGTGATTTCGGAATTGTACATCAAGAAACCCCTCCTATGTTCTTGCAACTTCACTGTAAACTATCTTACAGTCAAAAATAAATCTGTTTTGTTATTGTCATCTTACTTGGGATTTAGACATTAGCTATTTGCACATATCACTACTAAAATTTATTTTTTCATTGTTACATCTGAATATTTCCTGAATCAGCTTTCATCCTATCTCTACTTATGATTTCACTCAGAAACCACCTTGTTACAGAAAATATGCAGCTCCTTGCAGACCTTGTGCCTAAAATAAGGCACAAATGCATCCTTTTTATTGCTTCCATTTTTTGATGTTACTTCACTTGAGACACCTAGAGCCATAGCAAATCAATTCCACCCTCTCTGAATCAGGCCCTTACTTTGGCTCTAGTATGATCATAATCAGGTTGTTGCCATTAATTACACAAAACTCTGATTAGAAACTGACATATTTCGAGGTGCTTAAATATTTATAAAGCTCTAGAGCAAAAGATACAGGTGGCATTTGCCTTACGTATAGGTAATGGAAATATGCACAGAGAACACTCTGAACTCACGAGTCATCTGAAAAGTAATACATTTTGTTTGTTTGTATTTTCTAAAAAAACCCTATTGCATTATGTTAAATACCCTGAGGGCTCAGCATAAAATGTGACTGGAATGAATATAAAGAAAAAACTTTCTGTCTCATTAGATGATCTGAGTTTCAAAATCTGTTCTAAAAGTGTTGTAAAGTGTGTAGTGTTGTAGATTAATGCACTGAATACATTTCCACAGTGCTTGATGTGTTTCATAAAAGGTCCATTTCAGAAGTGTGCTGTATTATAGGTGAACAGTCGCAGTAAATAATCTTGTTACAGAAACCTAAGCAATTTTTACAAGGCGTATTTCTGGCTGACTGAACAATTTATTCTCCAGATGTCACATTGTATTTTTCCAATATAAAATGAAACAGCTTTTTTTTTTTTTCTTTTTTTTTTTAAGGCAGACTCTTTTGTTTGGTGAGACTGGATCAAAAGGTACTTCCTTAAAGAGAAAAAACTATTATTAAAACCTGTTGTGGTATAAAATTTATACTATATGTGATTACTATATGTAATTTACCATTTAATTTGATTTAGAGGGATAAAAGACTGCGCCAAAGTGTGAACATGGCTGAAGATAGCTGTGTGCATTTTAAAAATAGGAATCATTAGCTCTCAAACTGATCATCCATGTTGATCCTAAAGGTTGCAAGCATCTTGACTAGCTCTATGTATAGTTAAAACTGTGTCACTTCAGATGTTACCCACTAATAAACCCATATGCCATATTATAGGCCCTATATATAAATAGGAAGATTACATGATAATGTGATATGATAAGAAATGCTTCTCTAGAAGGCAAGGGCAATTAAAAACATTTTCACTAGGCAGACATCATCAGCAGAGATAAACAGGGTAATTTTCCAGCATATATTTTCTTGGCTCTATGAAGGAAATACTTTCATGGGAAGCTCTCACCCAGGAAAATTCACAGACTATCAGCAATCTATTTTATTGATGAAGAGAATGGAAAAATAATCATATGTACTAGCGAGTATCACACAATTCTATTTTCTTGCCCTGTTTTCTTGATTATACACATGGAAAATTAGTGTCAAAGGAAAATTGCTAGATTTTTAAAAATATTCCCCGTTTTACTCTTCATTGTCTTTTAATCATATGTTTCCGTTTCTCTTTCTATCCACCAAGCTGTGTATTCATATAGACCCACAGGAGTGCCAAACAGTTGAATCCTAGAAGCATTTGTCTATTAATATGTCTGCTTAGAGAAAACTGCGTCAGAACCAATAGACATTGGCTCTAAAGGGTGTTAGAGTTCCAAAAGCTGCTTCTTTAAATGAAGCTGGATTTTACAGGAAACAGACTCAAGACGAAAAGCCTTTCTTTGATTCAATCCTGTCTTTGGTTTTCATATGTCAGTGCCTTTTTATGAACACTACAGACATATCTGGGTTCGGCTACATCCAGGTTCACACTGGAAAATACTTTCTGACTTGTATCAAATGTTTTTCTGCCCTTCCCACCCCATCCAACCTTTGGTGAACAAATCCTTATTCAAAGCCTGCCAGTAGGCAACAACCCTAAAAAGCAAAGAAATGGCCAAAGGCATGTATAGATATAACACTTAAGTGAGCCATTCCTTAAGTTGATCTCTCTTTGAATAAAAAGGTTTGCATTGGTCTAATGTCCTTCTGTCCACATGTGTTTGAGTGAGTCATTAACAAACCTCTTTATGTTAAGATAGATAGATAAAGTATGTATAACTAACATAAGTACAGCTAGGAGTGAATGAATTCTGGATACAACAAACCCTTAAAATCTAAATTTTCCCTATGGTATACTCCCATGGCTATCTCCTTGGCTAATACAGCATGCATTTCCATACGAAACAAGAATTGATCTTTGTGCTCCCATGTTATTTTTCCACACATTCTTTATATGCATATATCTCCAAAGTGTGTTAACAGCACTTTCAGGAACACGTATTAAAAATAACTTTAATTGAACATTCTTGAAGATTTTAAAAGTTATTATAATCATTTTTACATGTAAATGTCTGACTACTAGCATTTTTAGAGATACTTACATGTGTATCTACCTTTCAATTGCTCAAACTCCTTTAAAAATCAGGTCTCCCATGAAAAAAAAGGCAGGTGGATTACCTAAATCCAATTCCACCAAACATTTAGGATATTGGTTTTCCATTGAGCGATTTGTTTGATCTGAGACCTAACTCCCTATTCTGTATTTAGGTTTTTGAGGGGTAAGGGCCTCACAGCAATGAATTTCAGATGGTGCAGAGGCAATGGATATCTGGCTTCCATGAGGGATTTTATATGTGCTAACAGTAAAAAAAATTAGTTGTGATTGTGAACAAAGATTTACCTTCTAAATAATAAAATAAAAATTCTTGTCTGAAACTGCATGGACATGTCAGACTCACAAGACATTCTGGGTTCTTATCTAAGATAGTGCTTAAGCAATACCTTGAATTGCAGCCCAAAGGATTTAAAGGGGAAAAGAACCAAGTTGCAACACAATAGGCAAGTAGTGAAATCTGCTTATCATGAAAATTTATTTGTCTCTGTAGTTTTTTCTATTCTTGTTTCAGACGACCCTTCAGTGATACATGAAAACACAATTAAACTTATTTCAGAAATTAATTTTCGCTGAGTCTTTATTTTTGTGCTCTGTGTTACTTAGTGAAGTTAAGGTCAAAAAAAATGTATCTTGCACTCTGAGTTGCTGGGAGGAGGTTTGGGCTAGTTTTTTTTCTTGCTTTGAGAGAGTTCACAGCATAGTCCAGACCAGCTACTGAGAAAATGCAATCTTTTCCAACTGTCTACTTTAATCCTGATTGTGGAAAGTTCATGTATTAAAGAAACACAGCACTGAAGATTTCACCTACATTTCTGCAATTCAGCTGAAAGGTGACAAAGGTATTATAAACCAAGGCAAGGTTTTTATATTCCAGGATAGAGGGGAATTTGGCTAACCAGTGATGACAGAAAATGTTTCTTGAGCTGCTGGTTGCAGGAGTTTCGTATCAGGGAAGAATCTCAGACCAAACTATAGACTGAGCTAATTTCCTCACATGCACAACTGAACTCTTCCAGCTGCTTTTTTCTGCTAAGGATCACTTTTAGACCACTTAAGATAGTGCAGACACAGAATTTGTTATCAAGTAGGTCCTGAAAAGGACCAAATACAAGACTGATTTTTGAGCACTCCACAGTTAAGAAGCTTAGGGGAAAATGCGACCAGCTGCATCAAAGTTTGCAAGAAAGTATGTTCCCCACAGTTTTGAGCCCCACGTCCTGTATGACAGGATCCTCTATGTACGGTTTCTGTTCACAGTCCAGCCTAAACCAACATTATGCCAGGCTTGGGACATTTGCTTTAGTTACATCATATTAACTACCTTCTCTGTAAGATTATTCAAAAATAGATTTAAAACTGGGTAGTTGTCAGTTTGTAATGCAACGTCAGTATAGCCTCTGGGGAAGGAATTCTTCATTTCGTCTCACTCCCATAACATTTGTTTTTTCTCATTGTCATTTGAATTCCTACCCCTGCCTCTCATCTGGCAACAGAGGTCAGAAAGATTGAGAGAATGCATGCAACAAGGAGAGGATATTCATTTGAGAACCACAGTGTTGATCATAGTACTTACTGCTGGCTAGTGTACACAAAGGCCAATGTACAATGATGACAGTTTACTAGCTTCTCAGCTTCTCATTCACTTCCAGTGTCCTTTCGCAGGCTTTGACATTCCATTCAAGTCCATTATATTTTGAGGCTGAATCAGGGTAATTGGTCTGGTCTCTCTTCTTGCCCGAGAGCTAGAAGGTCTCTGTCTTCTTATTAAGGTGATAACCTGTCAAACACATGAACGTGCTATGATATCCTCAGTCTTGACAGACAGTCCCCTTTGGCCTACAGTGGGGGTTGTATCAGAGTTTCCCCTTGAAAGTCCAAGGGACATGAATGAGGAAATGAGTTTGAGGCTTTTCTATACATGACCTATTATTCATATTCACATACTGGTAAGCACCATGAAGAAACCTTTCATTGCTAGCAACCTATGAATGGCTAGAGAATAGCTACTTTGAATTTTGCTTTTTACTTAAGTTCAAATGGATTTGAATGAGTTTTTCCTCACCTAAGACAGACCCAATTAATGATCAGGTGAAAGTAAAGCAGTACCTCCAGGATCTCTCCTGGTTAGGTCTTCAGTATGAACATCGGTACAAGCTGTGTGGTTTTGTATTCCCTGCTGCTGGTTCATCCCATAGCTACTTGATATATCAGATACAGTTACTTTGGATGGAATCCTTTTTTTCCAGGGATACTCCCCTTACACTAAGAACAGCACAGCTGAAGGACTGTGTGGGCAGAGGAAGGGGAGATATCTATCATGCTACACAAAAGGAAGACCTGGATCCTGTGAGTCCTGAAATGAGGCAGAGGTTTGGAAGTTATGAAGGGTGCCAGAAACACAGGAGTTACACAGTAAAGGACCGGACATCCTAACAACACTCCCAAAGCACAAGCCAATGAAATTAAACATTCTTATCCTTAAAATAAGCTCTCTGGGTTGTCTTTGCATGCCTTTCCTTCTTACTTGCTTTGGAAGAGGTGTGGAAAAGAAGGCAGAAAGGCAAAGTTATATCTGTGAAGGGTACTACTCAGCAGCAGATGGCATGGACGCCAAAAAGAGCAGCATTACACAGCTGAGGGATCCAGGGACCAACATGGTGGTCTCACTTTAAGAAGTTTTCCCTCTGCTTCCAGGTTTTCAAGCATGAAAATCAACCTGAGGCTCCTTCACTGCTGTTTCAGAAGCCCAAGAAACTGGCTGGACCACAAGGAACATGTTCTACCACCACATCCCACTAGGGAGATGAATATGCCAATGTGAGACGATGCCAGTAAGAGACTGGGAGCGTGAGGATCAGGTAAACACAAGTTTTTAAAACTTAAAAGTAATTTAGCATCTTCTTGCCTTAAAAGTTTCCAATGAGAAATTACTGAAGTATGAACTGAGGGACCATAACATAAGTTACGATGGCTAAAGTATTGAAACATACTTATTAATTAGTATTTCTAAGAGTATTCTTAAGGTAGTGGGTGAGCTTGTAAAATAATAGAAAACTTCACACTGAGGCAAATTGGAAGGCAACCCTTTCACAAAAGTACCTTTAATTGGCCATCATTTCCCATGCTCCTGTTTTCTCCAACTAAAGACACCCGTGTCCCTGTTAACTCTGCCTCCCACACAGTCCAGTCTTTCTTTTCCCTAATCCTACAATGAGGCAAGAACACTGAGCTCATCAACTATCCTATTACCATAGAAATGATAGCAACGTCACAAATTCAGCAGTCTGATTCCTCGACAGGGTTGATTAGGAACAGATGATGAGCTGGAGAAAAGCTGAACCCTTGATTAAACACAAATAGCTCTTATAATGAACAAATATGGGAATAAAATATATTTAAAATCATGTAAAGAATGAGCATCTTCATATTGTACATGAGAAGTATTTTTTTGCATTTCACTGATTTTTTAGAAATGTTTGAATTTGTTTGCAAAGTTCCCTAATTTATTTTTAAATCCCATATATATATATATATATCTGTAATTAGTAATCATATGTGCTCCAGGATTCACTAAAAAAATCAGTGCGGGTACAGCTTGTAAAACACTAGTTAGGACTTTCCATTTTTTTCCACAATAAATACATTTAGTATTACAAATGCACTATAGGTAAGCATACACATCCACACAAATACAAATAAACTGTACACTTTTATTATTTTCAACCAGATCTACTCGAATTCAAAGGATGTGTTATTTAGGGGCCTTCCTGGTAAGTTCTGACCATTCCCTCAATAAAACCACCCCCCACAAGGTGTTCTGCATCTTGGCTGAGTCCCAGGAAACCACTTTTCCCTTTTCCCAGGGAAGACCTTGTCTCAGTAGGATACCGAAACACTCCTCTCCCACTGCTTCAATATCTTAATGAATGAATCAAAGCTAGACACTTTATTGTCTTCTGAATCAAGACCTGTATTGAGTCCACAGCCACTAGAGATGGAAAAGGATTATTTGTATCATTCCAACCATTCATCCCAAATGAAGAAATATTATATATGAAAATAGAAAAGTGTTCCAATACAGTTCACGTTCAAGAGACTGTCTTTTCATTTTAAATTCTCACACCAAGCATAAGTGCTAAATCCTCAATTCATACTTTACTGGAGACTTGACAACTCTGATTTCAACCACAGTTTATTTTACCAGTAAAAGTGCAGTAGGGTGTGCATACCCATTCCAGGCCATCTCTATTCTCAGGCCTGCTGCAGTGTTTCTTCTCCTTCAGACTATTTAGTCAATGCTATTAATCAAAATCCTATAGCAGAAAATGCATGCATAAGTCCTACACATTTATTGCCATGGCAACAATTCAGGCTCTTGTTCATATGTCAAGCTACATCAGTGGAGATAAATTCTATTGTTTTCACACTGACAGTTCTCTCTGTGTTGGACTTAATCCATGGAAAAATATAGCTTTGCCTCTTATTAAAATAAAAACACAGACCACCCAACGCTCCAAATTCTCATTCTTCACATAGTATAACTGAACAATCTGAATAGTTACAAAATTATAGTTTGATGTTTAGGTTTGTGATTAGTAATTAAAAGTGTAAAAAATGGCACAGTCCTCATGATATTGTTTTAATCTGTGGGATTGGTTCAGAATTTAATTCTTTATGAAAAGATGAGCTCATTGCTGTGAAGCTAAATAGCTATGATACCAGAGCACTGTGTTCTTGAATTAGATTGCAGTACTTTAAAAAAAAAAAGCCTTTAAGCTTTGAGTGAAGTTGATGTAATTCAGTTTCCAACTTAGCTGTAGATACTGTATTTTTCATAACATAAAAATTAATGATTAATGAATAATATCCAGAGAAAAATTTTATATTCCATTTAGCTCATGACAAAATACACTCTCATGTGGGCGATTCACAAGCGCGAAAGAAAGATAAGCATCATTTTTTGTGCATAAGCCTCTATAGATTTACTTGTATATTCTGTATTATGAGTACGTCTTAATGCCTGACAAAATTTTACATGATTTTACTGTGTACTAGACCACAGTTTTGATTCCTATTATTTCCACAGACACATCATCTTTCTCATTATCACAGACTAACGAGAAACCAGTCTCTCGTTAATAAAATACTTTTAATGCTTCATACTCTCATTATTTCCTGTGTACGGTACGTCATGCTTCCTGGAAAGGCAGAAGCCTCATATCGCCACTCAAGACACATCCTTTTCAATCTGACCCTTTTTTTCACTTCCTCATGCAGATTTAAGTCCCTGCTTTTACAGCATGCTTCATATTGACAAAGCCTATTACCATGATATACTATACTGGAGTTCATTTCAACTAATATCCACTGCTACATCTGTTACTGTCAGTACCCAATCTAAGTTCCTGTGTCAACGAAGATGAAGACAACCATTATATTTACTTATTGTCACGCCATGTTATGCCAGTATCAGAAACTGCTTCACACACATGCTGTGTGTGACTTGCATCAAATATATATATTTTTAAATGGGAGGCTTTGTGTAATTTGTAAATATCCTGTGAACTTCATTCATATTAATGAAGCAGCGTTTGCACTTTACTGGCATTTTTATGCAAATTACAGTAACTCTCTGTGTGCCATGCCTCTATACGTGACACAGGCCATAGCTTCTAAAGCAAGACTGTTATTTCCCCGGATGAGCAGCACAGACCAGGTACAGACCATGCCTTTTCCGCTCACATGAAAGAGAGAACCTGGGGTTCTGAGAAGGTTAAGCACAGAATACGTCAAATAACTTGTCAAATAATTTATTTTTGAACCTTGCCATGTTCTTAAGGAGAAACACTAACCAATTATCTTTCAGGGTCCGAGCAACTGAGAGCAAAATCTCTTTTCTGAACTCCAACAAGTAATGTTTTACAGTTTTTTCCTTGCTCCAATTAAAAGCATCATGTTTCTCATTGCTTCTAAAACCAGACAAACAGTAGCTTCAATAGAATAAATATATTTTTAAATAGTAATATTTGAAGCAGAACAAAAGGAGCTTTTCACACACACACACACACACACACACACGAATTACACATCAAAGTAAAATTTTGGTTCCCAGTTTAGCACTGCCCTCTGGTGATACGTATCTTGGGCATGTATATGACCCATTTCATTACAGTGTATCAGGTCCAGATCTGGACAAGAACTAAAATAAAATGTAGGTGTTTAAATCTAAGGCAGGGATTCCAAAAAGCCTTGTTTAACCCCTTCTGCTGCTAACACCTCAAAGATGCTATACTTCTGTCCACTAAGTCCCCCACCCTGAAGCTTGCTTGTGCATAGGCAGAATTACTACCATCTTGGTGGCTTTGGAACGGTTCCATCTTGCAGATTCATCCTGTCGCCTCCTTCAGGAGTCCCTAACGCAGAACTGGGTTCTCAGCTCCCTAACATACATCTGCAGGAGTACTGACAACCTCAGCCGTGCTTTGTCTTTGAAAGACTTAGGTATCTACTATCAAACAAGTGTTTTAAGCCATAAATCTGTCTCTAGGTGATTGTATCTAAGTTGCAGGGAGTCATTTTAATCCCAGAAGGCTGAAATTTATGAACCCTCCTTTCAGCAGGCGGTTTTCTGCAACGTTTGCTGGCTGTTTGCATATCTCATTAGGAGGCACCAAACCACCATACTATTATTGTACAGGTCAGTGGTTCTCAACCTTTTAAAATCCATTAAGCTGTAAACTTTTTGAAAAAGAATTCTTGTACCGTGATGGATTTTACTTACAATTGCATAAAACTAGGTTAATTTTCAATATTCATTTATTACTATTTAAGAATATAAATCTCCAACACTAACCTAGCATGCTGAAAAACATTTGTCCATTGTTCCTATCATAAGACTAATGAGCAATGCTCCACTTACAAATGGATACTGTGTGTATCTGTAATGAAAGGTTGTATGGAAAAAGGTCTGTCACTTCTTGGTTATCTATGTTAAAATCCTTTTCAAGGCTCATTTAGGGAAGCTATCGGGTGCTGGGCTTCTTTGAAAATCTGGCCTTTCATATGGGCGGGCAGCTCCTGCTATTGTTGGAGACGCACCAACAAGAAATGATACAAGGTGGGATACTGAATATAATATTGTTGCAACAGTTGACAAATGTGAGATTCCTAATGAGATATCATTTTAAATATAGGAAGTTTCTATAATGAATTTTTTTTAACACACCAACCAAAACAATTTGCGAATCCAAAGTCAGGGTCATAGTTGTAGCTAAATGGAGAATGCCACAAATATATGAACCTGATTTGTCTCCTTAAATGACAACCAAAACAAAAAGAATGAACTTTCCCTCTAAGTTCATTGCGCAATACTTCACATTATTAATCAGAATTACGTTACAGGATTATTGCTTTGCTTAATAATGTGTTTAATGTAAATTTAATGTAAAAGATCCATGATAGAGGCAGTCAAAGCTCTATTAAAATCCTTTTGCAAAGTTCAGCCACTGCATTAGTAGCTTTAGGCTAATAGCCTAATGTTAATTTGGATTCCAATCTATTATTTTGCATGATATTTAATGTGAGTTTGTAATTAGATTTTTTTTTTTTTTTTTTTTTTTTTTAGACAAAGCAAGGAAAAAACCATATAGGTCAGAGTGCATGACTGTCATTAACTACAGTGCATTTCTGGGACATGTATAATCATAACACAACTTCTGCAATGAAATAGCATAGATTATACTCCAGTCAACAACCTATGTCTCATCCTGCAAATGGAAAAAAAAAGAGATGACAATCAAGTGATAAATACCTGCAGCTGTTCACACATACTGTTCCAATTTAAAAGGTTCCTACCCTCTTAGCTGGTCGAGAATATTAATTTACATATTCATCCCTAACTCTAGTTCAGTCAAAAATGAATTAGACTAATACGTCTCTGATAAACTCACTTCACTCCAAATGAGAGTTTGAGAACAATTACATGATTAATTGTTCTGGGAGAAGCGATGATACTGTAACCTCCAGGAAAAAGGGCACAAGTATATTCAGGACAGGATAGGTGAACACAGCATGCCTCAGAAGTTACAGACAGAAAGAAATAAGGGCCATAATAATAAAGAGATGCATCTCCTTTCCTCAACTTTCTTCTAAATTCCCAACAGAATTACATTAATCTTAAAACAGTGATCTATAATAATAAAGTATTTGAATTACATTAATCTTAAAACAGTGATCTATAATAATAAAGTGTTTTTTATTTTCTCAAACTCTCTTAAGCTTTAAATTGGTTTTCAGTATGACAAATTACTGTAAAGTAGAAAGAAAAGTTTATGATCTAAAAATCACTCTTCAATTCAGGTGGAGACTTGGTATCCTTAGATAAAAGTTAAAATAAACTTAGAAACATGAATTAAAGCAGCATTAGTTTGCTCTTATTTAATTAAATGGGGAATAAGTACACATTGCTTAACTTTTATCTTGCCTATTCAGCTACATGGCTAAATCTTGCTCTTGCCAGCAAATTTTATCAAATTTTCTCTCTTCAGTGGATTGTCCTACTAAAAATACTGAAGAATTATTTCAGTTAGGCTCCCTGAGACAAATCACAGCCTAATCTGATATACCTTGAAAATTTATAGAGCTAGCAGTACAGAAAATAAACACTTTTAGGGAGCTCCAAAAGCACATTTTCCTTTTTTTTTTCGGGGGGGGGGAAGCTGCAAGGAAATTCCTAGTTATAGGCTTGTGGCTCTAAAAGCTGTTTTGTTTTCATCAGGGACATAACCATACCCTAATATTAAAGTCACTGATTCCACTGGAGAATGTGAAGACATTTTTTGAAAAAAAAGGTTTTTTAAATGTTTTTTGAACAAAATATATAAGAAATCTAAACAACAGTAAATACCAGAAGTAACAATTTTGTATTCTTCATTTTAAAGTACTGAATATTCGGACTTGTTTTAGGGTTCTTTATTTTCTTAGTACTTGCTTAGGGCTCTGTACATTTTTTGCCTTGAGGAAGAAACTAGCCTTATCTGAACAACATTCAACAACATTAAGCTGGCAGTCTGAACATATTTGGGAAAAGAACAATACTGTCACTGTCATTCAGTAACAAAAAAATACCCTGATGGTACAGAATTTTTTTACAGAATGGAGCTCTGGAATATCATAAACATATACTACTTCCAGCTGTCGATATATTTGAGAAAGGTTTTCTATCAATGCATCATGAAAAAGGCAGCTGCTGATAAGAAGCCTGTATCATTCTCCAATTCATTTCTCAAATAATTCTCCCCCTGCTAGTGTTGCTGGAATAGATATGGGACATTTAATTACTTCATCTCCCTTCCCCTAAAATAGCCCTAGTGACAATGAAAATATCAGGCCTGGCTACAGCAGGTATAGCAGCAGTGAGTTTTCTTCCGATAGGTCATTTGTACCACACTTAAATATCTAAGATTCAAATCTTGTGTCCAAACACACAGTCTAGGTGTTCTCACATTCACCTGTTTTTTTGCAAAAGATCACAAAAGTGGTAAATTTTATTTACATTATATTTTCATTGACATTATATAATGTGACTGAACCATGAATAGAATTTGGCATCCTAGTCTCAAGTCTACTGTATTCACAACTTGGCTTAACTTAATATACCTTAGTTTACAACTAATGAAAGGCACTGATACTGTTCCCGCCCTGTAAAATTCATTTGTATCTGTCAAGGGCCGAGATGCTGAGACACTTTGGTAAAAAAGTTCCATATAAATGCCTATAACAAAAATAAGTGATTACACTGCAACTCATCTGCTAAAAAAAAAAAAAAAAAAAAAAAAAAAAAAAAAAGGATCACTTGCATTTTTTCTTAGAGATTAGTAAAGCCAGCAGAGAGATAATACATCTTGAGATAATTTTCACGACTCCTAAGTTCTCTGCACACAATAAGATCCAAATGAATGGGCTCTTTGTCAGGACACTACCAAGAAAATAGTAAAAGAAACAATACAGACCCATAGGACCTATGACGTTACACCAAATTGAAGCAGAATCCCAGCGCTCTTGAAAGTTTGCAGCCAGACTGTCAAAGAACAGACACTATTGACAGTATAAAAAAAAATTGTTCTAAAGTGAGATTTGAAAACTAAGTATTCCACTAGTCACTCCAGTAATAAAAATTATGCTATTTTGTCATACGTCCTGTTGCCCCATGGCCATGTTGTCCTTCAGTTATCAATGGCTGGAAGAAGTAGAGGAAAGAAAAAAACACTTCTGTCATACTCTGTCTCATTATGCAAATGTCAAAAGTAATCAGATAGGCCAGAAAGCCTCCAGAAATATTTCTGGGATGGAACAGCAGTCTTGGATATTTTGTCTTCAGTGCTTTTAAATTCCACAGTCACGGACCCACCTAGGTTTCTCCCTCCCCAGATTATCTTCTAGAGTCACTGTTTCTTTGCTGGTTGCAGCAAAGGGATAGATTCCCCCTTATTCTTGTTCTATGTTCCATGCAATCGCAGCACTTCTGTTGCAGTGGGAATCATCTGAAGTACCAATAACTACTGGCAGTATTTCAGCCATTAGGAATATGTTAAGTTCTCCTTTTAAGAGAGCTCATACATTTTCTGATGCTGTTTATCACTTAGAATTAAAATTGCACTTTATAAGTGTTTTGTATTGTACCTATTTAACCACACAACAAATCTGGTGGAAAAAACATCATCCAGAAAACAATCTTTCAGATAAATACTTATATAAAATCTAAGCCTGAACAATGCCCAAAGGCTGGGAGAGGAAAAAAATATTCCAGAGCTAACTGTGCAGTTTTTCATAAAACATAGTTAGCATGGATATAATGTAACTAAGTCAAGCAAGATATGATTGATTTATTATATTGGAATCCATTAAAAGTATTCCATTGCAGTTTTAAAACCATATAGTCATTAAATATCTTTGAAAACATACATTCTCTACCATCATTATAAGATATTCTTGACAGCACATCATTTTTAATGGCACCATTATAAACAGGATTCATAATGGCTCTGTTTAGTATGTAACAGAATTGGAAGTCAGTAATATACTGACTTGTATTCAACATAATCAGATAACAAAAAGCACTGAAGGAAAGATGAGTGCACAATTAATATGTGAATAATTATTTTGTGTAAAATGAAACGCATTTTAAATAGGGTGTCAAATATGCATTAAGATGGGAAAAATGGAACAGTGGAATAGTCTTGATGTACATTACTTACAAGTACAACATGAACTACTGGTGCTGATATATGATCTAAATAGGAGAGGAAAGATTATGCCCAAGGCTAATTGAAGTGATTATGCTGGTTTCTAATTGCAGCAAACTGTTATTGCTTAACACAACTCCCAGATCCAGTACATGTGGCTTAAAACATGGCTTCAACTTAACCCTTGCTTTTGTTTGTGGTCCTTTCTAGTAACAGGACATTTGAGGAACCATTATTATTATTATTCATGGCTTTTGTCCCTTCAGGTACATTGGGGCAATTGCTCTTCAACTCTCATTAGTCAAGCTCACAGTAAGGAAATCGTGAAACCTAAAGGATCTCAGGAACATTAAAGTTTACCTTTAGTTAAGTTATAGTTTAGGGACCTGGGCACTTGAAATGAAAACCAAGTCCTAAATTAGGCACACAATAGGCAAGACAGATTTATACGAGGAAAAAAAGGAAACGAGAGTTTTCCTAATGCAGTACAAGCCCTCACTAACAGTGGTATCAAGAGAAGAAGTCTCCTGACTCACCATAAAAAGTAACAGGACTGCAGCAACACTCATCAGCACAATCTGAGGCAGAATACTCGCTCCAGGTACCTTCTGGCTACAAGGCCTGGCAGTTGAGGGAAAAGGATTAATAACTGACAACGAGATTCCGCAATTAAAGTCTCTAACTGACCTCTCTTGCAACACAGACACATTAACATAAAGACCTAGGGTATTTGTAATTACTTCTTACAATGTATGAAGACTTAAACTGACATCCAGGAAGATCCTAACCAGCCATGTAACTTGTCATAACTAAAAAAAAGAAATAAGAACATCCTGTAAAGGTCCATTACTCCTTCAGTAGAAATTCTTGGCTGTAATATCCTCTGGATAAAGTCTGCTCCAAACTCTAGTTTGCATAACCCCTTGTACAGCCCAACTTCTCTCTAGCTGATAGTAGAATTTTACAGAGAAAAAAACCCCTCTTAAGATAGAAAGGTCCCAATTTTTTGTACTGATGCTTAAAAGGAAGAGGTAAAAGACATTTTATGCCACTGTTCTATTTCTCCTTTTCTGGACTGGTGCCAATTCACATCTCAGAGCAGCACCTTTACTGCACTAAATCAATTGTCCCAGTGGGGCTACTCCAGCCATAAGTATGTATACATACGTACGTGTGTTTGTGTGTGAATATATACATGTGTAGGCATATACAGATAGCACTCCACAGAACCTCTAGTACTTGGGAGGAAGCATAGAGTTATTAAACCAGGTCTCCACAAGTTTCATTTCTTTCATTATGTCATTTGCAGCAGTGCTGCCCAAGAAAAGGAGGAGGTGCCTACATAAGGCAATAAACCATTCAAATTGACAAAATTTATTACATACCTCTGTATTTGTAAAAAGCTGGCTTATAGCCGTACTGAGATAATCAATTTAACAGTACATTTATCTACAGGTACTAATGGCTGCATATATTTGCATATTTGTATGGTTTTCTGTGATCAGTTCTTATGCAATCTAAAATAAGGAAATACAGACTTACTTACAGAGCATCACCTTAACTAGTACTGATACTATGTTGCTCTGATTTTCCTAAAGTAGAAAGGATGCCTGAATGTTTAAATTCATTATAACATGTTGGAGCATTTATTTTTTTGGCTTGTGAGCAGTACATGTCCATTAAGACTAAGGTTTTTTGCCTTTTCTACCATTAGAAAATTACCTTTCTATGTAATTAGAAAAATATCTTTTCCCCTTCTAAGCTAATTATGTAATAAGACAACATACAGAAAAACATGTCAAACCTGAGATTAATGACGTTGGTAATAAGTATGTGAAAGTCATTTTGTGTCAGTACTTTTCTCCAAACTCTAGTCAGGCATAGCTCTCTAAGTTCTGTTTGCCATTTTGCCCTTACTCCCCAAACTTTTTCTCCCCTCTGCCACATCAGCTATAAGCCTAAACATTCTCTCTTGCATATGTGAGGATCTCTGCATTCTCTCTGGTGTTATTACTTTGCACTACTATTGAATGTCCTATACAAATGAAAAAAAGCACTTTTCTATCTGTAACACTGAAAGTATTTCTACTTATTTGTACTTTTCTAAAAGTAATGTAAAAATGTCTGTACAATATGAAATAGCATTTACTTTAGCAGTCTAATTCTGTCAGTACCACCAGAACCTGATAGCTAACACAGCCAAGAGATAATAGCCAGTATGTACTCCACCATAGCGGAAATCTATCACACAGGTGAGAGGTATAGATCAGGTACAAAAATGTTAACAGTCACATATTAGAAGCGACAGGGATTCTGATAACCACGGAGACTAAGATGGAATGGTAGTTAGGATGCAAAAGTTGAAGGGCTAGGGACGTAACTCAGAAAGAGCTACGTTGTCCTGCTTCTGCCAAACTGGCCTGTATGTTGCTGCCTAAATAGCAAGGTTCTTCCAAACCAAATTTCCCAGAGGATATTGCTAACTGTGTGCTCCTCAATGTCAGAGGCTCAGTTCCCAGCATGAGCACATTCTGAGCCAGGTCTGCAAGAACAATGCTCTGAACAGTTCAAATACCATACCAGGTCAAGGACTAGGAAAAATCAGGTCATGGAGGGTTCTAATTTTACAATCCACAAAAGTATCAATCTTGCAACAATGATTTCTCAAAGTTTTAGATCCCTAGCTGCAAAATGGGATTACTATTTAGGGCTGTTTTAAAGCAGCATTTAATCATGTGCATGAAGTTTTCCACACTACAGTGATAACTTCTACAGAAAAGCCAATTAGAATTATATTTTGTCAGAATTATAACTTTTTTTGATCAGAATTATTTTTTGTTAGAACAGTCCGAAATAAATACGGTATAGAAACTTACTTATCTGATTGAAGACTGCATCATAACACATATGAACTATATAGCCTCCATTTGGATAATCTGTAATTTTTGAATGCTTGACTTTTTAACCTTAATAGTGCTTTTCTGGTATATACCTTTGTTGCACATGTAGTATATAACAGAATGACCTTCACCCATAGCATCCTGTAGTATAACAGAAACATTGACTATAGATTTTATTATAAATGCCTTAATGAAATTCTAATCAATAATACTTTAGAGAATGGTAAAGAAATTGAATACATTCATAGGTAAAAAGAGATATTATTATCTCAGTTCAGTAACTATGAAATAGAAAGATGAAAAAGTCTGGTTTTCATATTAGAACTGAGCACAGCTGTACAGTTATATAATAAAGTATTACTTGTATCCATGGCAATAGGGAGTAATTGATGCACCACAGTTATTTTTATAAACCCAAACAAAAAAATTAAACTGCAAATTTCTTTGCCAGTTTCTTGGCATTGTATGTTTTTTATCTGTACATAATGTACAAATTTATAGCCTGAATACACTCACTGATCTGACTCGTTGAATAAAACATGCTGGGGTTTGCTGCATATTAAAGAAGATGGGGATCTCATACCCAACAACCAGGTCTTTCATGAAGGATTTCATAAAAAATATTTCTTGGAATAGGATACATTGTTAACTTAAATTCAGATTCCATTGGATTTGGGATCTATTAACCTTATGAATTTTTTTTTTAAATTATTAAAATGTTTTTCAAGTGTCTTACAGTGGTAAATTTAGGAACACTTTAGTGAAAGTAGTAGATGGCTGTAATACAAAAAAAAAATAATGGAGACCCAAAAGCTTAGTATATATTGTGTCTTGGACCTTTACTGATATGGTTAAATCTCTTGGTCCTCCTTGAGTAAAAATATGTCAAAATACATGCTGTTTTAAAGGAAGATCCATACTTTCCAATAGCTCCACTTACTCCTTGAAATTATACCAGGAAAGGATATTGCTAATGTTTTGCTGGGTTTTTTTAAAATGTATATATGCATCCACTGGACAACTAAGAAAAGAATCAGGTGCCCCCCCCCCCCCTCCCCCCCCCCCCCCCTTCAGCCTATTAATAACAATCTGGTCTACAACAGAAGAGAAAGAACTTCAATTTTCTTTTTTTTCCCCCCAAATGCAGATCCATCTACACATAATAGGTTGCATTTGCAATCACCAATGTTTACTTTACTTGTAAGGAACTACACAGACAGCGATGTTTTGCTGTAAAGACAAGTATTCTGTCAAATGCAAACCTCTTGAACTTTTTCCTTGACACATTCTGTTGCAGGATTAATTTTCCAGTGGCAGTCAGATGGCCATGAGAACAGTAGCTCTTTTGGTAAACTTTTTTGATTTTGCCTTTTTAAAAAAATTTTTCAAGTCAGAATTCTAATCGTTGCTTCAAACTCAAGATGATATGTGCTACTTGGTTTCTGTTTTTAACTGATTTCTGCATCTTCAAGACAATGGACAAGCAAGATGTCAGGACATATTGTTAAATGATAAAGCATTATACATAACCCCCCCAAATATTCCACAGAGTATATGGAACTTTCAACTATGTATTCAGTCCTGTATCCCCCTTCTTTACACAGCATAGAGTTATCTCCTTTTCTCATTTCTTTCAGTGCTTCTTTTCACTTTCCCCTTCCCCAGTATCTGTACAAATCCTTTGCCTGAATTATCAGATATGTACAACCAGAAGTCATTTGCTTTTTGGAGATTAAAAATAGGTAGTCTCTTAGAAATGCCAGCTACTGTTGTTTATCAGGGATCCTATTACTTTGGAAACTCTGCATCACCATTTGCTTGAGCAATAGTCCTGTTACAAAATTTTTCATGAGACCAGCCTGAGAGAGCCTTTAAACATTTGGAATGGAAGAAGGCAAGGATGTATATAAAATCCATGAGTTTATTTGGCAATTCATGGTAAGTAAGCTTGAACTGGGTCCTTAATGCAGGACAGCATCAGGTACAAGCTACCGTGCACATGTGTACAGACACAATTTTACCTAATGTAAACTAGTTTTAGCTATAACTTCCCTTCTGTGATTCAAAAATTACAGCCATTTTTAAGACAATTCACCTCCTCATCGGCTAGTGGCTATTCTTAATTGTGTTTATTTTTAATGAAAGGATCTAAAAATAGTTCCTCTCCATTATTTTCTCTTTTTAGTTTTGTTTTTTTTTTCTCCTTCCCTCCACTACTATATCACAATGCCTTTTTGTCTAGGGATACTGAACAGGGAATTAAAATACATTAACAAAAGAAAGGTTATGGACTGTGAGTCAGCAAGAACAAAAGAATCAAATACATCATGTAAAAGCTAATAATATTTAGATAGGGAGCCCAGAATTTAGCATTTTCATTATATTTTTCAGTTAGCATGAAAGTTTAATCTTCCACTAATCATTTAAAATGTAAAATAAACGGGGTTCTCAGCATATCACAGTCTATACTCAGGTCCCCAGGAGAGAGAAAACCACAAAAGAAACCTAACAATATGATGCTATATATTCTGAGATATTGCCATTCAGTCTGATTTGCCACATGCCCATACATTTTAATGCTGACTTCATTATGAAATCTCTTCTTGATTAATCATTGGTGAACAGTGACTAAATTGCACTCCAGCATCAGCTTGAACTGGGGCATTGTTAGCAGCAACATTCATTTGAAAAGTGTACCAGATGGGCCAAGGAAAGGTCAGTATGGTACTACCACAGTAACAACAGACAAAGCTCATAAACCAGTGGCAGAAATATTTGAACTGAGACTACAGTAGCTTTACAGAACATGCTGTGAGACTGTTTGGTTTTTGTGTTGTGTTTGGTTTTTTTTTTTTTTAAATCATGTTAAAGAAATGTATTATCAAAATATAGTGTTCACTGCCTCGCTACTATCAACAAAAAGAATAAAGGGCACATAAAGCTGTTGAAACTCCTGAACTATAAATAAGTGTGGATAGACTTTGGTATGGACTTCTGCACATTAAGAACAATTAGCACATTTAATTATATCTTCTATGACTGTACAGTTTTCCATGGTGTTTGCATCTGAACCAGTCCCAATCTGAAAGGTTCTTGGGTCCTGTAAGACTCGTACCATAACCTCCCTCACGCATTGCAGTTCTTTCCTCCAGTGTGCGTTAGCTTATTGCTTCCATGGTAAAGACTTGCCTTTACAATCTCTAACAGATGTTTCTTTTAATTATCACCTACATAACCCACACTGCTGTGAAACAAAAGGTGTACTATCGTTTCCCAATTTGTAAACAGACACTCTATCTTTAAACACAGACAACCAACAGGTACTTCCAAAATAAAGAATCCTGTGAAGGTGCTGGCGTACGAAACTGTCCTAAAACCTTCCACGACTGCCATTTCAACCCTGGAAGTGCCACAAGAACATTCTCGATCTACCTCAGATTTAGACAGACTTCCCTTTGTTTCAACCTTACCTCACACTTGAGTTTGGTCACGATCCCCTGCGACAGCTCTCCCAAGCCCTTTGGGAGTCTTAATTTGCTCGGCATACTCAAAGAGCACCTACTATGCTTCTTCCTGTGCCCTGTTCAGCACGCTACATCAGGCTCATGCAAACAGTAGGGTAATGCAGGGGAATGGAAAACCTGTACAAAATACATGGAACCCCATACAAAGTCTCCTGAGGCCTCCTTTAACCGTTCCGCAGGCCACTGTTGAGAGTGATAAGTGGTCAGAAGTCTTTACCCTGGGCATGCCATCAGTGAATTTTAAGTAAGCATCTACAATTGCTGTGTTTAGCCATGCTAGAAATACTGTTACTACAGTGCCTCTGCACTTCCTTTAAGTTTACATGCCCCCAAGTATCTGACAAATACTGCTCATTTAATGACACTGATCTGTCATTTGAACAATTTTAAAACAAAGGGATCATTTAATATTGGCTTGCTTTTTTTTAAACCACAATGAGAAACTGCGTAACATTATGGTAATCTATACATTTTACTGCACTAGACATATTTAAAGGTTAACAAGTTCTGGCAAACTGATATTTTGAAGTTACTAAAGAAAATGTGATAAAATAACCTTATATTTGACATTTTAAGACAAGAGAAAAATTATCACAGGAAAATTGTAATCCGTGGCTTCTAAACACCATCTCTTTCTTCTAATAAACAAATGTAAGTAAATATTTTCTTCACACTTAAGTTTCTCTTTGTTCCGCAACTACCTTTCTTCACATCCAATTCTACTTCATATAATGAATGCACAACAAGTAGCTGGTAAACTGGAATTTTTTTTTTAATGCTTAAAGTTGTATACAGAGGTACAGTCTACGTGTAAACAGAGGTATAGTCTGAGATGTTTTAGGAGTCTTGGTCTTGTTTTAGCAATACAAGATAAACAAACTTCAGATATACAACCACATTAGCTACTGGAGCTGTACAAAACTATGTGGAGCCAATTGGAAAGATGCATTTTTCTGCTAAGCTATGAAGTCCTCACAGCTGAATCATGGCAATTACAGGGCAGGAAAGATAAAGTTGCCTGCCCAATAGCTTGTAATTTAACCCAGTATATCTATTTTTGTTACGTATATTTACGGGCCTTAAATGCAGAAAACAGTGAGTATTGTTGAGATACTTCTTTCTTGCTTGCTCAAGGGCTTTTACAGTAACAGCAGCACATAATATAAAACAATTGGATATGTTTCAACAAGGTTAATGTCCTTTCCTAAAGGATTGCTAAAAGCTTAAGTCAATGTTGAGTTCATAGGCAATATACAAGGGTCATCTGAAAGACTGAAATAATCAAAATCTTATAAAGGAAAGTCATAGCTATATGAACTTTATATCCAAGTGACATTCAAATTTTGCGTATAAGAATTTTCAATAATAAGTAAAACCAAAAAGTGACTTTTAAGATCTATTTTATATTAAGGAATTATTGCAGTAGGTGTGGCAAGTATGATAACATAGAATTTCAAGGAAACAGTGTCTACGGCTACTCTACTCTTTCTAGTGCTGATGGTAAAAGAGCCATGCTGATTATGGTATTTTTGTGGTAGCAGTGCCAGCTGAATAGAACTTCACCTAGTACTCATAAGAAGAAAACACTTAGACCTTCTTTACACTTCTTGAAAATGGATAAGCCCACACTCCTCCTCCACAGCAAACAAAAGAAATATTTCAGCACAATGTGACATGGACAACTACAAAAAGAAAGAGAAAACCTTCCCAGCAAGCTCACAAACCAATGAAGATAACACTATACAACCTTCCTATGCTTATTCAAAGTAGGGGTATTTCTCAGAAGAACAACGTATTTTTATTAAATTCACTTGTGGATCCCATATTGTTCATTATAATTTCTCATTTCACCTACACAATGATGGGGCCTCTGCTGTAGGTTGCTGGAGGGCAAATGCTAAGAAAGTGTGCCATCAAGGTTGAATGACTTTCTTAACATTTTATTCTTCAGAGGAGACTGAAATATGACATACTCCTCAGTGGAATCTAACACAAGGTCAAATTCCTGTAGCCCACACTTTGGTCCTTTGGTCTCTCTTAGCTGCTGAATTAATATTACAGAACTGCTCTCGGCTTTCTGCGCTGATTGTACACTGCTAAACGGATTGTCCTCAAGAGAAACTCCTTCACTTACCCCTGAATACAAACATTCAGTTTGGGGCACTACCTCTGCTTTCTGCAGTCTAAATCTACTTTTCAGCATGGCATCCTCATGTCAGATAAGAAGACTCTGGATGAGGTATGGAAGATCATCTCTTTCCAGTGCTGCCACTGAAAACAGAAAAGGACAGTCTTTCAAGTTTCCACAGTGCTAGAGGCCATAGGGAAGAAAGTATTTGAGTTTTATACAAGAGTAAATACTTAAGGTTTAATTAGATACTTATTGGTTAAAAAAAAAATTTGGTGACAGAAAAACACGGAAGGTACTTGCGGCATAGAGACTATTATATGGACAGGGGTTACAGGAAAGAACAGGTTATAAAGTAGCTTTCTCTAATATAAAGAAGAAGAAAAGTGATGTTTATCACCTGTGAAACATGAGATTAGTTATTAAACCAGTATTTCTGATTTTTTGGGTTTTGTTATTAACTCAGTTAAGAGCTTTCCTTTTCAGTATCATCTTTAGGAAGTATTTTGTATGATGACGACCTTAAAACCTGAAGATCAGAGAAGTGACTACTTTGTAAGGAATTTTTCCAGCAATGGAAAGTGGAAATTCCGCACTTTTATCTACATCTGATTAGCTGTGTTAGATCATTTCAGTGTGTAGTGATTGTTTAATGTCATTAGGGAGTTTTACACAATGGAAAAAGTATATAACGTTTCAGCGATTTTCATGGTTTTGTACTGGCAGAGGCTACTTACTGTGGGCATAGTGGAATGTGTCAACCATCTCTACAATTTTGCTTAGCTCTGGTTTTAGAACCATTCAGTTGGTCAATTTTAGACTGCAGGGAATTTATTTCTCATTATAACTTGAACAAGAGTCTGCATGGTTAAAGGCTGGATGAGGATATTACGGGAAGTTTCTTTCAAGCTGAAGTTTTGTTAATATAAATTTTTATATAATATAAATTTATAAAGATAAAAATAATTAATTTTTAAATGATTTTTCCATGTGGGTTCCTAAACTGTATGTTACAATGAAATGTATATAATCAGTAGGGTTTCTTCCTGGATTGAAGCAATTCCTTATAGGAATTTAGCTGGCCTTTAAAAAATATATTTTGTTTTCCTAGGAGAATAGCCTTGTTGAATAGAAGTGTTAATAAGATAGGTATAAGCACTCTGTTTGTGGCACACGCAGTGATGTCTGATTACTTGGTTGTATAGAAAAACAGTTTGGTGTGTTTGGATTGACTGCTGGTTTTAGAGATTACTTCTATGTACTGTAGCTTGTAAGCTATTAGATTTTATTATTATTATTATTATTTTTAAAGAATTTACAGGATGCTTAGGAGAGCACTGTAGGTATAGAAGCATTTCAGAGAGAATTTGATGGCAGAATGAATGTTACTGAACTTGTAAAAACCCTCTGAATCTTGGTTTTCCATTCCTGATAAGTATGTCATCTGCATAACTACATGGGCTTTGTGATAAGATTATTTAAAAATCTGTTCTTTGCAGCAGCTCTGTAAAAGGTTGACTATGCAAGGCTATGTGCGCTTATAGTTTGGAAGTATAGATCTTTGGAAGTAACATTTTTCTGTTAAAGATGAAAAGGGTAAACACTAAAATATTTTTGGGACAACGTGACAAATTTGAATGTGAGTTTATGGCAGTCAAAGGCAGGTAAAAACAAGAGGAGCTACACAAAGTAGTGACACATCCGCTGGAAAAATGGGGTGGGAATAGTTTTCTACATTAGAAAAAAAGTAATCACCAAATAAATACTACTTAGTCAGCTAAAACAATAAGAATTTTTTTAATTACTGCCATTTTTTAGGCTCAACTCTGAGCCCAGTAAAACCTGATGGAAAACTATCTTCAGATCATCTGCTACATATTTTTAGCGACTCTTTCAATATCATACAATACTGTATTTTCCACTAATACTTCAGATCCTACCACAGCATTTCTAAGTAGAACCAGTATGTCCAGAGATAACCAACTAAAGAAATTCCTCAATTTTTGGTTTTAATTTTTTTTTTAACCCTAAAGAGATTCGGTTTAAGTATAACCTTAGGGACAAGTGTCTACTCGGGTTATCAAATGCAAATATGTGTTTGGTTCATATCCACCATCAGTCAGTAAGAATACCACAGTCACAAGGCAATGTCCTACTCAAACTATGTGGCTGTCTTCAGGTGGAAAGAATGACTCGCATACATAAATCTTGTTCTAGATATCACAATGGAACAAATACACACAGGTGTCACACCACCCAGTACCATTACGTTCCTCTCACTTATAATTCCAGCCAGGAAGTAGCAAACTTCACCCTTGGAGGGATTCATAAATAGTTAAGTATCCTCTATCAACAGACAACGAAAGGGAAAAATAACCAATAAAACTACATAATGAACAACTACTGAATAAACAGAGCTACAGCAACTCAAACACAGTCAAGTTATTGCCTAGGCTATTACAAGGATTTTACAGTAATATCATTTGATTTTCCAGCTTCATGGCAATTATATCAGAGGTCTTTTACTCTTTTCAGATGTGTATCATTGCTTTAAAATAAATTCTATTATGAAGTCCAAGGTGGGAAGAAAAAAACAACAAGAAGTTGTTTCAAGGTCACAGATAACCATGTTCAATAGCTTATTTGTAATTTTTTGTCATCTCTCTCTAACTCTTGGAAGTCAACTGATGGTATATTCTGCTTCCTATCCAAAGGATGCAGTACACTAAGACTTTTTTTTGCCACTATAGATAAGGGAAGCTCAACTTCTTGATTCTGGATGCAAATTGGAATTTGCACAGTTCAGGTTAAATTGACTTTGGCTTCATCTCACAACATCTGAAATCATACTGCGGTTCTCCGGTGCTTTTAGGACATAATTAGATAAATTCATAGATTAAGCTGCTCCTGGCAGTACTTGCTCTTCTGTGAATAGTGAACCAATTCCACAGCACATTGAAATACAAACTGTAGTTGCAATACCAAGTTGGCAATGCATCTTTGCTGTCGATTGTTGTGTGCCATATGGACCCACTTAAGCCTCTTCCTCTTTTGGCTCTTGCAGAGAAGGCAGCCATTGTGGCCAGTCATGAGGTCAGTTTGGAAACCAAATGGCCCAGGTGCAAAAACTTCAGCAGGGACATCTGCATCCATGACTGGGTTTTTGGCTAGATTTATCTCTACCCATATTTAGACATGATATCTGCCTTCTTGCGTAATGTTACCATTTTCTGCCAAATAGAACCCAGTAAGTCTGTTCTAATTTGTATTGTAAGTGATCACAAAATACACCCAGTATACAGCTATGTTTTGTATCCTATTCTAGTCTTATACTTCAAATATGAAAAGAGCTAACATTCTTTTTTCAGACTATTTCTTCTATCAGATAACACACATAGAAGTTCACAAGTTCTCATAAACTCAAATGTGGATATTAATAATCTCTTTTTAAAAAGTTTGATGCCAGCCAACAAGTAAAGTTGGAATACTCAGAGGAAAGATTAGAAGTGTAATTATAGTGATATTGATATGGCTACACCCTCATACTTTGTACAAAATGCGAATACTTTATCCTTTGATACACAGTTCTTAAAAAGACTAGATAGATGCATATTAACCAAGCTTTTTTTGTGCTTAACAGTATCACCATTAACAAATATCTACTGGATATTTAAATTATACTTACATTTCCTGCCACAGTTCTCTGAGGCCTAGATAATCACACTGGTCCCTTGTTTCTCACCTCAAAAAAAAAGCTATATTAAAAAAAATTAAAATCAGACACTTATCATTGCAGGGCTGCAATGCCATTTGAAGAGCAAGCAAAATGCATTCTAAAGTAACCCATGCATTTCATATATTAATACCATTCTGTTGGTACATTTCCTGTTTGTCACTCTTAAAATAACACATCAGTTTTAATCTTCAGTTTCAAGAAAGCACAGATAAAGGGTACCTGTGCAAAATCTCAACAGAGTCTGATACACTAGATCATTCAACTTTTGTATTGTTCTAACAGCATGCACTGCAAGAATCAAGGAATGATGAATCAAGGTTACAATATTTGACAAAGACTTTACAAAATTACTATTTAAAAAAATAAGAAAAGAGGTCTCTCATAAAATATACAAAACATATACATACAGATGTCTTAGTTACATCACATACCAGAATTCTTCCATTCTCATTACTATAATACATAGTATACTTCCAGTTTTATATTATGTTTTGTTATAGCTTTCTTTGTTTTAAAACAGATTAAACCAATCCTTTCTTTATTCTGATCTGGGGAAAAACACATCTCCAGTGCAATTCATCTTTGCCTTGCTTTCCCTTATCTTTTGTGCCAAACTGTTACACGAAAGAGTTCTGTCGCTTTGGTTATTTTTCCTGAGGTAACATACGTTTACTGAACATAGCATCTACAGAAAATTCTGACTTGACTCAAAAGCACAAAAATTATACAAATAAAAATTATAGGACTAAGGAGCTTTGCATCAAGCTCTTCAGGCTGGTGTAAGCTGCACTGAAATGAAGTTCTGCTAGCAAACAAAAATGCCAATGGGGAGTTGCATCATGGTCAAAGTAGCTTTCAATTTTTAAGTTTACTTCACAAAAGGTAGTGCCACACTCCTTGCTTAGTGTTAGCTTTGAGTCTCTGCAGCAGTGGCCTTAACCCTATCCACAGGCCTTCAAGAAATTAATGTTTGGCAGGAAAAAGATTTTGTAGTCTGCTGCCTCCAGGAAAAAAAAACAACAACAAAACACAAAAAAACAAAACAAACTGCAAGAATGCTTTTCCTCCCAGGAAAGAGGTAAAATGAAGGTGGCAGTCTGGAATGCTAGAGAACTGGTAGTGATTTGACATGGAGTCTTTGTCAAACGACTGACAATAGATTTCAGAAATATGTGAGCAGTAGCAAATACATACAAGCCTTTGGAGCCCTAGAATTTATTTGTAGGTATTTCATACCAAGGATATGGAATAAATGTATCCAGAAAATTATTTAGAATTCCAGACACACATGCTGTACTCTGATTGGCATCTCAATAATGCCTAGGAAACACACAGGTTTCTTTACTTGATTTTTATGTATGGATACTGCTTCATATTAGTAAAGAACTGTTCCATTCCAGCCAGCACATCTCAAGGTTGCACGGCACTCCTTCAAAGATTAGTGTCACAACTTGAGCTTCATGCTTTAAAACATCATCTAAAGTATGCAGCAGTTACCTAATTTAGTATCTTGTATGGACTATATATAAATATACGTATGTGTACACTGTGTGTGTGTATGCTACTTAGATCCTTTCCTCTTTTGTACTAATAAATAGATAGCAAATCCAAACTATTTGTAATTCTACAGTTTTAAGGAAATGCTAAATGCCTCCCTCATATTATGTCACAAAAAAGAATAATAATTTTTAAATGTAATTATCTATAGGTAACAATACTGATGTAGAAACAGTGGGATCCTGATACCACAAGTTGAAATGCAAAGAATACATTCAGCTTTGTTGAGGTAATATCAATTGTAGCAAGCCAACTCAGCACAATTTTTCCAACATGCCATACAAACATCGCAGTCCCCTCCTATGCTACATACATGAAGAAGTGTGTGATGGCTGTACCATCTCTACAATACCAGTCCTGCCAAAATATACTGGCTAGAAGCCAAAGTCACAGCCTGTTCTCTAATGAAAACAGAAGAGATATGATAAGAGAAGCCACAATCAATACCAAACATACTGGCATAAATCTTTACAAATGTAATGTAAGTGCCTTAGACTTGTTCATTCTGTTTACTTCTAAGGTTTTCAAGTAAGCCTTCTTGAATCCACCGATTTCACACGGGTTTGAGACACTTTTGGAACTACTATATTGCACAGTAAAAAAAAAAAAAGCAGATCTCACCAAAGTGCTATTGGTCCCTTTACATTTCCTAGAAAACTAAATAAAGAAATGAAATGCCTTACAGAATATATGATATAATGTGCCTTTAGTTATAGCCATGAGGCTACTCCTTTTTCCTATTGTTCTCTCGTTATTGAGTTATCAGCTGGGACTTTTCATCTGCACACAGCCAACCAGTTGTAACTAGGAACTCTGTCTTCTCCTCCCCACAGAATATGAACATTTAGCTGGCTTACCTGTATCAAGCTATTTGGAAAAACACGGTGTTTGTTCAAAGATAGAAAGCAAAGATCAACTTATATTATAAATTATTTATGTCATGTTTAATTCCATGTTAAATTTGCATTTGTCAAATCACTACAGTGCCCCTTTGAGTGTTTCAAGCTTACCTATAATTGGGGAAACATAGATAAACATCAAGTTCTTCTAAGTCTTCATGATCTCAGCTTTAATATGTTGTATTTACAAATGTTTATGTGATAGATGAATTCTTCCATCCGAAGAGAAAACCTGGGAGAAATGACAATAAAACAACCTGTAAATTTATCCTTAAAATACTTACAAAGACAGTACTGAGTACTGTATTTAATTGTATATATCAAAACAAAGCAATTGTCATGTTCTTAACCAGACCAAATATATAACAAGCTTAAAGGAAACCTCTCTACATCAGACTCTACAAAAGACTATGTCAGCACAAACATAAAGGATTTGGGGTTTTGAGATAAACCAGCCTTGAACAATAATCTTCTGATAAACCTCAAACTCCAGATGGTTTTTGTGGGTTTCAGACAACAGTTGTATTCACACAGTATCAGGATGAGGTATCTGGCTTATTTTTAACAGTAAATGTAGATAGTGGTACTGTTTTGATATTACTTAAAATAATATCCAGCATAAATATTATTTTTAAGATAACAACTTGAGATTTCTTGTGAGGACATATCACAATATCCTCACATAGGTCTCAATATTTTTATATGGGTAATTGTTGAGCAATACAGTAATTTAAAAGGAATTTTGTAATTTATTTAGTCTTGTAAAAATGAACTAAACTCACTCCTCCACTTTACTACCTCTGTGATAACATTCATGGCTAAACAGTGGTTTTAGTCCAAATACAAGTCTCCAAATATTCTTATACTAGCACTATTTTTTTTTTTTCACACATGTTCTTTAATTAATTGAGCTTCTTGATACTATAAGCTATAGAAGATCAACTACATAAAAATGAGATGTCAAATCTTCCCCGTACATCAGGCATAACGCTATTTTCATCATATCTTCACAAGACATCAGATATGTTAATATTTATGGAGTATACACAGAGGAACACTGCTAGAATTAATAAATAATAAAGCTAATATTTTTTGCAAAAATAAATCGTCAGATATCTCATTATAAACTGGATATCTTCAGTTGTAGATAATTTAGTACAGTAATAAATAATAGGAGAACACAGTGCTGATGGAATTATACTTCATTATTTAAAATATCTTGCTACTCATATAAGAATGTATTCTTTTCTGTTCAAAATCACAGAAATAGATAGAACTGGTTTAGAATTGAGGGTACTTTGAAACATATAAAAATGAGGTTGCCTCTAACATGCCAGCTAGATGTTATTGAATAGGTGTATATAACACATATAACACATACCATTTCTCAAATGTGCTTCGAAATCATCCCGGGATGTGTCTTTGGCAAGATGTAGCTCAGAGAAGTTTAGCCCATTGTTCCAATTGTCTCAACAATAACAGAGTTCTTCCATCTTGAACAAGTTGTTACCTTAACAGGTTTTAACGTTGCCAGTTTGAGTCTTACCTGTAGAAGGGAAACAAAGAATCAAGAAGAGGTGAGGGGTTTGGGGGTGGGGGGGGAGAAGGTGTGTGTGCAACAATTCATTAACAGAATTTCTTGGGTAAGATTTTATAAAGGTCTTGCATAAAAGTTTGTTGCACCTAATGATACAACAAAAACATATCAAAGAATTTGGTGCATGCTAATACTTGCATTCAATACTGTTAATAAGTTTTTCTCATTTCAAATGTATCTAGTCTTATGCTTTGGTTTTGTAAAATCACTACCAAATTTGTGCAGTGCAGTCATTCAATCCAGGGAGACCACGTACCTTATTCAATATTCTAAGAAGTGCTGTAGGATTGGCCCCTTCACTCAATAGCTAGGATTTTCAAAGAATGCTAGAGAAAGCAGGTATCGAGTTCTCATTGAAAGTCAAAGGGAACTGATGCTGAACTCCATTAGACCTCTTCATTTGTAAAATCCCAGCCTATTCTCCTTGACATGGGACATGTCTTCATTCTCTTTCTAATCTGTGCCTGGTATGGATTGTACAAGTGTTAATTAACTGATAGTAACATAATTAAGAAAATGTTGCAATGGATCATTGTAATTCAGTTTCAGGCATTGACGATGAAATACAAATACAATTTTAAAACAGCAACTTGCTGCCAAGCACAATAGAAATAGGAATATCAATACAAGGTTATGATTAAAACTCCAGAACCTTCAAAAGTAACTCATGGCTCTATCGCTTTATTTTCTTACAGCTCTCTTCCTTTTTCTGTGGAGTTCCTAATCTATACACACTATATGACTACGGGATTTACATTTGATTTTAGTAAATCACTAAGCCCATTCTGCTATTGAATTTCTCAGTATGTGACTTAGTGATCTGGTTTTATGTCAAAAGCACGTTAAAAAAAGATAAGCCTAGACAGCATTTTCAGCCTACAACACATAGGTTAATACTATTGTTTAGTTTTCTGTGTCTACACCTAAATGACGAGATGATGATTTGTTTAAACATTAGGAGTTTTAAATATATACTGATCAAATATTATCTAAGAACAGCTTAAAGGGAAGTGGTACATAAAATCAATGTTTAATTGATTAATTTACAAGTCAGGGACTTGAGACTAGCAGCTGAGATAAAGTGGAAGGCATAAACTAAATTATCCACCAGGTGGATTCCATTACATTTCTATGTCTGCAAAATTAAAATCCTGATAACATAAATGATAACATTACAACAGATGGTAAAACACCACCTAGCCAGTAGGAAAGCAACAGAAAGTTATTTACTTCAATTGTCATTGTTTTCAATAGTGCTGTGATGATTTACACAGTGAGGATGTGGTTCTCTGAAACCTACAAAATACCTCCCTTTATTTTTTCATCATCATTTACTAGGGTCAGGTTTGGTCTTTTTAGCCTATTGCAGTAACACTGTTGAGAGGGAAAAAACCCACAACACTGAATTTACACTGAATTCTAATGATATTATGAATATGAGCTGAACTTCTATATCCAAGAAACAAACTTCTAAGCCAAGTACACATTTAGCATGAAAGGAACAAATCCTGACAGGTTTTTAGTTCCAAGCTCCTAGAGATGCCCAATACTCCTATTAGTGTCCTACAGAGACCTCTTCTCAAGAATTCTCCTGGTGCAGTGCCTATAAGGTAAGTGGGACGAGAAAGACAGTGAGACTGTCAGGGAAGCAGAAAAGAAATGAACAGAATAATAATAAAAATAAGCATTTTGCTTATTCTGCTTATGCTATAAGCTGCAAACAATGCAATCACAGGAACTTCCAGAGCTACTTTCAGTGCTCAGTAAGGGAACAAAAGGGCTCCATAAAGATGGCTCGGAGCCACTTTCTATTTCCATCTTTATTTGCCATTGGGCTCCCCAGCAAAGAGCGATGATTCAAAATATCGATTCCCACATTCAAAAGCTGGATCTGGCTTTTAGGATCTCTAGTTTCTGTATCTTTCCACATTTGAGGCTCAAAGTTCTCTACACTGAAATATAAAGTCCACAGCAGAAACCAGGACTCCTTATTTTGAGGGACACCTGCCTGTCCTACAAGAGTCACACAAAGCGTTTGAACCCTATCCTGCAAACAACTGTGCATGTAACTAAGCACACAAAGGGCCCCACTGAAATTAACAGAGCAGGCAAAACACAATGCTACTTGTGGGACTGGGGCTTTGAGCATTATACATCTGCTTCTTCCCAAAAGGTAAGATGAAGTACATCTTCTTTTCCACCTGTACATTGTGTGAAAACAAATGCTCAGGGGAGCAAGCATCCTAAAAAGATAAGTGACAACATCAACAAGATGCTATTCCTGAGAAAGATATTCCAGTGTTATTCATAATTTCCCCTATGACCTCATGGCTAACATCTACAGATGACCAATACGGAACACAGAGAGAAATTGTACCAAAAGAAATTCATTTATTATATACACAATTTTTAAAGACATTACAGGAAAGATGACAAATTTGTCTTGATTTTGTTATCAGAAACAAGCTATTTTGTGCTTTTTTTTTTTAATGGAGGAATTCTGTGTGTTTATCCAAGGTAAATATGCAAGCATTAATAACATAAGGACATGGACATTGTTTGGGATTAAATTAAAACCATTTGCTTTATGCATGCTCATTTCCTTTTTTACTACTCAATTCCCCTATGATGCCATCTGATCACTTCTTGAATGTCCCCTGTGCTTTTGCCTTAACAATCTTGCCTGGTAGGCCATTCCACACGTTTGTGATTCTCGGCATGAAAAAAATGCTTCCTGACATCTGTTCTGAATTTGTTTCTCTTTAATTTCCATTTATGCTTCCTTATCCTAACATCTGTGTCATTCTGAAAACGGTAATTCAGATTGACGTTATCTGTGCCATTTAAGATTTTACATTCCCTAGCTAAAAGCTACTCGTAACCATGTAATGTTTTTGTAGTTCTTACTGATAGTTAGTTTAGAAACATTTCCTAGTTGTAATTCATATGTTTTAAGTTATACTTTGGCTTTGTTGTTGTTTTTTTAATTCTTTTTTTCAGGCACACTTCTTTGAAATCAAGGGCTAGCACTGTACTCAGTGGGCCAATTTCAGCCCATAGGTCTTTCCCACAGCTGTTGTATAGGAAGAAAAGAAGTAGAATTTGGACCAATAAGCTTAATGGGGGTGCCAAAAGGACTGTATATTATGCTAATTCCTGTTGTGGGTTAATAGTGTGCCTTTCGTAGCTCTACAAATCCAACACTTAGGAAAGTTTTTGATTGTTTGTCTCTCAATGGCTTAAATATAGGGGCTGGGAGACCAAATTGTACTCAGTGAATATTACATTTTGATAATTTCACCCCATCTTGTCCAGAGAGCCAAAGAGGTAAAAAGATTATGAAAATCAATCTTACAGTTCTCTTAAGTCTGCAAAAGAATCTGAGACTATTTTTTCTATTCCTTTATATCCCTAAGACTGGGACTCCTTTTACCTGCCCTTAATGAAACGGTTAAGTTGCAAGAGATGAACTGTCAAGAGCCTAGACTCACAACAAACAAAGCAATTAACAGCTTGCTTAACAGCAATTAGCAAACAGTCCCATTTTATATGGTTGGTAACTATGATTCAGAGTTTAAAATGTACACTAATACTAGACAAAAAATAGAAGTAAAGCAGTAGAGTAGCTGATTATGGAATCTGGACGAAGGGTTCGTGCTCGAGAGCATAAACCATCAACAGTTGATCCCTTTTTATGGCAGTAAAGAGGTATAATTAATACAGAGTTGTCTCTCAAGTCATAGCCAAGGTCTACTCTTCTGCTTCCAAAATATACAGATTAGATTACTTGAAATTATTAAAGAATTAGCAGTGCTTCAGGGGGGGTTTTTTACCTTATTCTTGACTGTTGAATTAGTATCTCTAGCATGTGTCCCAAAGGTGCTACTGAACCATGAAACTGGTACTGCCTAAAAAGGTTCAAACAATAATTGCTAGCACTTAATTGCCCTACATAAATTCCCCCCAAAGTATAACCTTGTGCAGTAAGCATTTCTGAAAAGATTGCAAAAACATTCTATTTTATTCTGCCACACTAACAGAGTGTTTTGGAAAATACACCTAGATACCAAGAAGATTTTGATATATAAGTTTCAGTTTTTCTCAAGTTCATCATTCTCTTTCTGGATATGAGCAGATAGTACACTTTAAAGCATTACTATTCAATTTATTTCTTATAACAGAGTAAGAAAGTGAGAACAGTCTGTTTCTCTATACTTAGAATTGAGTGCATGTTCAATCTAACTAGGTTACTTAGGTTTTTGTAATGGAAAACTCTGTGTCCATCATTCAACTGTTTATTCTACATCATAAAAAAAAAAGCAGCTAAAGGTGACATTAGTCTTATTTTACAAAGGTTTATCTGGATTCATTCATCTAGAGGAAGTAGTGGGCTTTGAAATACCCAAATATGATCCAGCTTATGTCTCTAGAATAGGTCCAGTGAGAGTAAAAAAAACCAAAAATCACAAGATACTGTGCAAATAAACATGGTGGAGGCGTGTGTGAATGTGTGTAGGAAGGAAGACTGATTTAAAAAGTGAGGTATTCAAGAAGCAAAGTGTCACCTAAAACGTGTTTCACATCAAAGTAAAAAACCTACTCTTTATAGCCAGCAGAGAACTGCATATTGAGCTCACTAACGGGTGAAAGGTGGAAGAGGAAGGAACTGATATCAATATCTGCTTTAATTAAAGGTGAGGGGGGAAGCATTTTTACATATTATTTGCAGTTAATGCAGATTCCTTTCCTTTAAACAGGGACTGCAAACAGTAAACATGGCATTCTAATTACTTCTGCCAAGGAGCATGAAGTTTTTTTAACAGTACTCAATATTTTCTCAAGTAAAATGAGACAATTATTTTACATCATTTCTTTTAGGCTGCTTAATTTAGGGAAGGAAAAAAGGTATTTTTCTCAAACTATTTGATATTCTGGAACACAATAGAAATTCCTGTACTTCCAAGTAATGCTTCCCGTCTTACAAACCAGGCCTGGGTTACTGACCCTGCTCTAACTAAGCTTCTTCCCTGATTAAAAGGTAAGTTTCTTTCATGGTTCTATCATTTTAAAACCTATTCAGATGTGATAACATTTTTGCTCCTGTATCTTGGCAACATGATTTATTCCGTTAACACTGAGTGTTACAGTCTGAAAAAGCTGTACCATCTGGGTTGAATTAATAGCCTACCCAGAAAAATAAATGAGAATGGTCTGCTATAATTAACATGTAGGTAAAGTATATTTAACAGATTATTATAATTAATATATCAGTTACCAATTTCATGCTAAACAGAGTTGTGAACACAGGATATTAAGATTAGTTACCCTCTCTGTATGTGCCTAGTAAAAATGCAATGGAAGAATAGATCTAAAGAATCAATAAAATTGACCTTAGCATTAAGAACATCGGCTATGAAATTTCAAGCAGAGAGAGGCAATGTAGAGTATTATGAAACAGCAGTAGAAAATGACTAGTTTCATGAATTCAGAATTAACACCAGTAAAACTCAAAAGTGACCTTAAACAAACAAAACAAAACAAATCCCCACCAAAATGCATGAGTGATGATTTTAAACACTGCTAAAGGCATCCATCTATGAAGATGGACAGGGCAGATCCGTTTCTTAAAGCTGTCTTGGTTTGTGTTACAAAAAATGTAAGGTACAGTAGAAAGCCAACAAAAGAGATGGGAATTTGATCAAAATTCCATAGAGTGTTGTCACCCACACAACAAAACCACTGTTTTTTGTTGGTAGGCTTTTCATAAAACACAACTGTTGGTTAGGTTTTCAGAGGTTACCGAAAGTCCAGTGGTTATTTAGTGACTTCCTCAACATCTGTGTCCCAAGAATAGAAAGTTCAATTTCTTCAGTGACCCCACAAAATGTATTTACCTTTATTTAGGGTCTTGGATGTCTTTTCAGCTAAACTGATATGACATTGCCAAGAGGTATCAGAGAAACAATTACAACTGCACAATTAATATTTGTGCATCTTTATTCTTCTTACTATGTAGTAAGAAATTCAGAAATTCATATACAATTGAAGATTAGTATCTGAAACTAATGCTATTTGTTTTGTACAGAAATTAAAAGTTAAAAAAAAAAAAGGTTTCCAACTGCCCACCCCACCCCCCTTGCATAATTAGGGCTTTTGTGTCTCCAGATTATCTTTAAACTCATGTTATTATAAATCTTGTTTATTATTGAAAAGACTAAGGGTCATTTGACAACACTGTTAGGCACATTGCAAATTAAGTATGTAGGAGAATCCATTCCAAAAGGCTTGCAGTTTAAATAGAGAAGACAAAGAGGAGATAAAGGGGCAAATTAAATTCAAATGCAGTTAGAGAGCCAGGGGAATTCCCTGCTTTTCTCCTGACTTTCACTTTATGCACAGACACCAAAGTTAAATGCAATACAATAGTGACATTTTTAAACACATTTAGGATGACAAAAATCATGCAACACTTACAAACAAGGCTACAGATAACAACACAAAGAAACCTAAACCAGACATTGCTATTCAGCGCATAGGTCTCGTAGAACAATAAGGAAAAACATATTGAATTTAATGAGGTTAAAATTATTTCTAAAATTCAAATAATGTTTTTTGGGGGAAAACCCCCAACACATTAATTGGCACAACTTTCTGCTAGTGGAATTCCTCTTGGATATCAATAGGTTGTGGAAAACACTGAACACAAGACTGGCACCTTGAACGCAGGGAACATTTGGTGCTTACAGGATTTCACAATTATATAGCTGAAAAAGAATGCTACAGTATTCTACAGTAATTGTCACAATTTAAATAATTACTTTAGCTGATTACTGTAGAATAGGAAATAAAATCAGCCAAAGAGATAATTACAGGCATGGCAGAAAAAGTTTCAGAAGCTTCCATGTAGAAACTAAGATAAAGGGCAACACTTCTACATTCCTTTCTACATTCATGTCAACTACAATGCTGCTGTTAACATTCTCCAAGACTTTCATTTCCAACTCCAAGAGATACTCCAATGCAATTATATTCCCAGCTCAATCAAATTTGCATTCTAATGTAAAATGTTAACAGTATTGTCACATGTTATTATGTCAATAGATTATCACATCTAAGTTTTGCAAAGTAATTTTACCTTAACATTACTGAAGCAACTATTAGGATTCAGGAGAAATCAAATATATTATAGGATTTAGGTCTTACTCTGGAACATCTGGTATTAGTCTCTGACACAATTTTAAACAAGGTGGATCTGCAATCTGTTCCAAAGCTGTAAGACCACGTTTCTATAACCTATCCAGACTCTTCTGAATGAGTAGAAAATAATATACAGTGACACCTAAGTGAAAAGCAGTCTGGATCATTAGCAATTGTTCTTGTACATTCTAGAAGTATATTAATGTTGCTAACAACCAGCATTGGATTTCTCCCTTTCTGTACACTTATCTGCTATAAGTGAAGATTTAAAATAAGTATTTTAGAAACTTGTTTTTAGTGTAAGTTTTTACAAGATCATTTTTGCCCAAATTGAAAGGTAAGAGTTGGCAGAATTGCCATAAATTATTATTTTTAATTGTCTTGATATATAAATACTATCAGAAAGGTTTTACAAGAATACCACTTTGACACTGATGTGGACTTTAACATACTGTGACTACTGTAACAGAGTCACCATCATATGTCCCTTAATGTACATAGGACACAGGATTAGGGAAGCAAGGTCATATCTGACAGGAGTAAGATTCAAGTTTTTGGGTGAACAGTTGGTATTAAATAACCAGGCAGGGACTGACTGATAGAAAAGCCTACAGCGGCAAAGTAAACATAGGAAAACAGAGCAAAAGTACAGGTTTGGGGGTTTTGTTCTGGGGGGGCGGTTGTTCGTTTTGGTTCGGCTTTTTTTTCTTAAATTTAAACCAAAACAGCAATTTCAGCAGCTACTGCAGCAGATAGCAAGATTTGTGGAAACTGGCTCTCAACCAACAAATCTCTTCTTTCAAAGAGCATTAGAAACAAGAGGCTTGTATCATTTGACTACTGAAAACAGACATATCAAATCAGACCTAAAGTCTACTAAAGCCTCCCAATCAGTCTTGGTGATTGCCCTAACGCAAAGAGTAGGACAATTAGATAGTAATAATTCCCCTGTATGTTCTCAAAACTTCCAGCATTTTGCAACTCATGTGCTTCTTGGTGTTTAGTAGACACATGAATGCATCTAGTCACTTTTTAAAATATTCTAACTTTTAGTATAATGTGTGGAGCAAGGCATGAAGATATGACTCCTGCTGCAAGTAATTTTTTAACCACCCAGTTGACAGTAATTATTTGCTTTCTCCAAGCCACCCCATTATTTAATACAACTGTTAAATCTATTTTGCTCATCTTTCTCAGGCTCAGAGTCCTCAACTCTTTCCTCTGTACAGAAGCTTAGTATTTCTATAGTCATTGCTTTGATCCTTTGGTTATGTTTCTCATACTTTGTGTATTATCTCTCTCTGCTACAGTCTTTTAGATTGTGAAGACTATAACTGCCTGTAGTAATCAAATGTACTTATGGGAGTCTAAGTCACATTTTCTTCTCTAAGAATTTCTCATTTGCCTTTCAAGTTTTTGTGTTTGGTTGCTGGTTTTGCCATTAATGAACCAGCGTTTTCATAGAACAGCCTACTAAAATCCAAGCATCTCTTTGCTGAGTGGCGATCACATGCATGAAATACAGGGGGATGCACAGATAACCCTGTAAATGAGCTTATAGACCGATCTCAGAGGTCAGTTACTTCACTCTGTCTTTTGTGATGTTTCTTTGGGGGTTGTACAACTTCCTACATTGAGTGGTTACTAGAAAAAGCTACAGAGATTTGCTTGATTGTATGCATCTACCACACTTCACAAATTCCATGTTTCTTGGACAAATATATTCCCTGCATTTTAAATAGATAAGTTGTACTGAGTTTTATGTTTCTAAGAGCATTCCGAAATAGGTCACTTGCGTTTCCAACTGTATTTAACACATGCATTATAGGATTTTACAACCTTACCACTAAATCAAAAGCTTCTCCAGCTGACTGATACTATTTATTTGTAGAGAGCATCATAAGTGTCTTGCATTGAGTGAAACACACTAAACAAAGAGCGTCATTGCTTTCCCGGGTATATTACACATGGAGAATGGCTAAAAGGCAAAGAACAGCTACGTAACAGTTCTCTCCAGTGAAGAAACGTAGGGAAAGCTCATAGTATTGAGCAATATTATTATCAAGGGCCTGAGTATTCTTTTTGGAAGTCAACCAGTTTACCTAAAGGAAAGATACACGTCTTCTGGTTTGAAATTACTTTCAGCAGCCATGTAGGGAAGGTACAGCTCCCTGTTGGCCACACATTGGAAACTTATTCCTTTTGGAATAACTTACGCCTTTTGGACATTTAAAGAGTCAATATTGTTTGCCTGCTGTGCATTTTTACTGCAGGAGGAGGTGAGAGAATGATAATTTCAGCATGGGCTACTAGCTAAGCCATACTGTAAAGTTAAACATCAGTAGCATCTTTTCCACTTTACCATAAATTAGATACATGCACTTAATTAATTCTTATGAAGCTAAAAAGTGTCATTACATGCTGCTATACAGGTAATAATCCACAAGTGAACAGAGTTGTCTTTTGTCATTGTGTCCCATTGTAAATATTTGCTTTCTGCAATCAAAACCTTTCCAGAAATTTTTAAGACATTTTTTCTATCAGGTCTTATTCTCCATTAGTAAGATAAATATGTATGCAATACATAATAGGCAATATTTTTAGTAATATTTTCTTCTAGAACAAACTGAGAGACATATTCCTTGTCTTAAAGAAATCCTAGGCCAAAACTCGGATATCTTAACCTGACAACTGCATACAGATGGGTTTTGTTTGTTCCACAATCAGTTCCAGTATCACTAAAATAAGGTATGACATAACTATGGCATGTGTATCACAGGAGCAGTCATAGTCCCTATACAGGAACTGAAGCCCTACAGGAGCAAGGACAATACATGTCTAATGAAAATAAGATTTGTTCTTGAAAAGACATCAATCTAAGTGAAAGTTGAGAAGAGCAGGTGAACAGAATAAGGAAGCAAAGGATAACAATGAAAGATAAGAGAAGGAGCATGATAAACTTCGTTCACAGCACACAGCCTGCTTAAGTACCACAAGCTTACCAAGAGCTTAGACAGGCTTTGGTTAAGCACCACCAAGTTTTATGGTATTATTTTGGCCACTGGAGGGCTCTTGGTTTATTTCCACGAATACCTTGGTGAAGAATCAACATTGTAAATGTTCATGTTAATAGGGAGTCCCTAGTTGCTACCATGACCAGCATGCCTGTGCAATTTCATGCAAATCGAATTCAATTTACAGTGCTTTTATTTCATCTGCAATTAAAAGTTGAAAAAAAAGGAAGAAAAAACCCTCTCAAGTAGAGGCTATCCATTTCTTCATAAATAGGACACCTTTTCAGAGACTCTCTTTTGTATGCAGTGGTAGGGATGAGATCTGTACAAAACACAAAAGGAATAAAGTATCAGTGCTTGGTATTGTGAGGGCATTACCCAGATTCCCTGTCAAGTCTCAGTCCTGTATAGGCAATAATAACCATTACTGGGCTTTTTGGTTTTCAGTCACTGCTGTGATTCTTAATACAATGAATACAACACAGAAAACATTTTAAAATTGCTGATAAAAATCCTTTATTTTTCCACCTTTGAAGAAGTATTGGGAGAGTTTCTGACAAAAGAAGGAAGTAATTTCAATGAAAAGGATAATGGGAAGTATATTGAATGAGAAGGGGATGGAGGGCAGGAAATGCAACAATAAAGTTTAATTAAATTAAAGAACAAGCTCCAGCAGTGAAGTATATGCTGGATTTTTTTTTTTTTTTTTTTTTTTCCTAAGAACCAACAGAAAAAGTTTAATGTAGGTTATTGAAGATAAAAATATAACCATTGGATATAATATATTGATCTTTGACTCAAAAGCTGATGTTCCACTGAATACCTTCCCCCACGCCCCCTTTTTTTTTTTAACAATTCACTTTCTGTAACATTGTTGAGGAAACCAAACGCAGTGTGGTACATGGAGGATCTAAAATAGCATCCTCTGAGATCTTTCTTACTTCAGGTCACGGAAGCCAATCGATGCCAGAAAGAATACAGAAGTACCCTTATGAGTAACATATGACACTGAAACAGGTATCTGAAATAAGAGAAACCCTTCTAACATCAGAAGCCACTTCAATCCATATCCTGTGTTTACAGCCAGAGATCTTATTAATCTGATAACACTTTAGTTCCTCCAGATCTAAGGGAGGGTGGGGAGGAAGGAGTTAAATAGCCAGCATAACTGAAAGAAATGACTGTTTGTCATACTTGCTTTTCATATTAGAAATGCAAGTATATAAAAGAAATTACCACAAAGTTTTGGACTTTACAATCAAGGCCCCTACAGCATCTACCCAAAAATGTTCCTGATGCTTTGCCTTTGCAAATCTCCTTCTTAAACCTTAAAAGACCAACATCCACATTGCCATAGTAGTGACACAACTGGATTTTGTCCTTAAATTCTCTCATCATGCACTGGTTTGGAGGGAGGCTGGCACTATGGATCCCTATGAAACTCATCAAGCTTTATATACTTTCACCTTTTCAATTGTGGGATGTTGCCCACATGGTGTGAAAGAAAATTTCTTTAACTACTTTTGATCTTGTGATGACAGCGTGACTTGTGTTAGCCATGATAATACCAATACATAAATTAACTGCAAGCAGAGTCACACAAAAGTAATAGAATAGGAGCTGGTAGGATGCTCTCTGCGTTGTGGACTTGCCACAAAAAAAACCCCCAAAACAAAACAAAAAAACCAACAAACAAAAAAAACCAACCAAGAACCGCCCCCCCCCCCCCAAACCAACATAAACCAGACATCAGTGCTCAGACCCCAGCACTCCTGAGACTGAGACCCCCACTTAACATTGTCTAGAAGAGGAGTAGGTAGAAGTCAGACTTGATACCCAGGACTAAATGGCACAAAAGCAAACAGTAACTTCTACCAGCTTTGCCTGTCTACCCCAGGCATTTACAGTAGGAGAGCTACATTGCTAGTTGCCTGGCAATAGCTAAAATCTTAGAAAGACAAGCCACTTGAGCTGCAATTTGATTTTGAAACTGACTGAAGACAGTATTTTTCCCATATATTTTAACTTTAATCTTTAAATCACTTTATACACCAAGACTATCAGTTATAAATGGGGATGGAAATCCAAACTGATTTTATGATTTGAGTGTGGTCCTTCTTCATTTTCTTGACATTGCCCAAATTTGTACCATCTTCATTTCAGTAGCAGTTAATGATACGGTATTTTAACGGCCAGCACTCTGGGGCCAGCACTTAACATATTGAACTGCCGGCCAAACAAAAAATTTAACATTATAATTGAGGTCCTCTCAACAGAGTGCATCACAGACTATGTTTACAGTGCACCTGACAGAGAAAATGAGTATTTTGTAGGACTACTGATTAATTCATAGATATATATGTGATTTACTGTCACTGCACTCATGCAACCAAAGTGGCACTACTGCCAGAGAGATTACCATACTACAAGTAAAAAGGTAAAGCAGTGGTTAAGAGGATACTCCATATAGAATATTAATCCTTTTACACACCTAGCTTTTTTACAACTGCTTTCCTTACTTTTCTTTAGAGCAGAAGCATAAAATTAACAAAAGCCTAGAGGCTGACCCTTTAGGAGCATATTACCTGCACTTATTGTTTGCAAATAGTAGAAACATTTGGGATATTTTTCAGTTTAGTTTAGATATGGAAAATATTTTTATACACACACACACACACACAACGTGTGTATCTTTCCAAGAATAAATTGGCATACAATTTTATATCAACACTAAATTGTACTAAACAACCTGAAAATAGCTTCTATGTTTAATTGTCAAACTATAAAAACTGTCTTCTGCTAAGTATTTTTCCTTAAAAGGAATAATGGAAAGTGACAGAATAATAGAAGCCTAACATGTCATAAAGGACATAATAATTAGCCTATCAAAATTAAAACATCTTTAATACTATAGCATCTAGGAGCCATAAACAAGTATGGGAACAACACTGTGCAAGAAATACACAAAACACCCTGTCACCAAGCTGATGGCATTGACGTATAAAAACAGAAAGAAAGTACCCTCTCTGTACCTCATCATCAGGCTTTTAAAAAAGTATAGTTACTCGTATTTGTGATTCTTATGAGAAAAACTAATAAAATACATAAGTATACGTATTTTTAAGCCTGTGGTGCCAAGTTTGAATTATTGATTATAGTGGCTTTTTCTCTGGCCTCCCACGCAACTTGAGAACAATAGCTGGTAGCTGTATCATAGCCTTCAGCTGTACTTATAAGTTAAATGCCCCATCCTGCTTGTTTCTTCATTTGAAGAAATTAACTCTACTTCTCAAAGGAAGCTGTTGTACTAAAATGTACAACTGATTATTCTGTGTTGTATTAAGGCATTTGGAATCAGAGAGCGTATCTACTTGTCTCCCACTAGATACGCCCCGGCAAATCCGTATGCATATACAGAGCACCAGCATAACGTGAAGCAGCACCATTTTGTGACCCACCAGGCAAACAGCTGCCTCGGCGTGCACTGCACCTTTCAAGGTAGCTCAAGCACTCCTACAGCATTTCTAGTTCCCACTGTGTTCATTTTTTCTACTCTGCTGTGTGATATTTATTTATTTTAAACCTAATGTGATTTATTACCTTTTCCACGAAAGAGCTGCTCAATATTCCCCACTACTAAGAAGTAAGAGCGAGCAGGCCCCAAAAACTCCGTTGTCACTGACAGCTTCACTTTACAACTCATGTGATTATAGCAATAATGCTAAGCACTAAAAAACAAAAGGTGAACTTAATAGAAGGTCTAAATACTATTTAACATAAGGATAGATACATCCCAAATTAACAGCTACTCTTGAAAGCTTTGGCTTTACTTTCCACAATAGATGTGTTCTGCTGCTTCTGCTCAAGGGACAGGGAGCTAAATGCAGTCCTCCAAGCAAGCTCTGTTACGACAAGGACTAGTATTTCAATTGGGACACAGGCTCTAAGATTCTGAGATTTAAAAGCACTTTTTTCTGAAACAGAATGCAGGTGATGCATTTCATGAGAAATTAAGGGTTAAAAGTTAGTACATACAGGAGAAAATCGATGTCCTTCATTCAGTTCACTTAGACCATTTCTAGTTAACAGGACCAATGTCATCTTGGAAAACAAAACCAAAGTGCTGGAGTTGCACTCTGGGTAAATGCGTGCTTTTAAAAAAGTTTCAATTTTTTAAAGGCCTCTGAAAACATACTTTTCAACTGGCATGCAAGAGGCAAATTAAAAACCCTGTGTACTCATGTTTTAGAAAGGTACGTTGAGTTTTGCATGAGCGAACAGATACAGCCAGGAACATTCAGAACATGTGTTTGAGACTGTGAGAAACTAACTTATTCAATACACTTTTACAACATGCCAAACCTACTAGCTTCTGGTTAAACAAGAATACCTCTTCCTTTTTCTTGATGGAATTACCATGACGCACTTCTAATTAGGATCACTGGTTCCTTAAAGTAGATTACGTACACATAAAATTGTGTGCTCTAGGAAAGCCTTTTTGACAGATATGCTGGGCTAGACCAAGCAGAGTACCTCTTGACTGTGAGGAGAAACATAAACATTTAGAGAAGCACGTATTCCAGGGTCACATAAAAATAAATATTATTTCTTGATACCTGTTAAAGTTCAATAGAGTTCAAGTACAAAAGGTTTTTGATGAAATAAATTGGGGATTTTAATTTGTATGAATATGTAATATTTATATGTAATGGTCTACTATTACAAATGATAAATGGAGTTTACACATGCGTATCATGATAATACATTATTAACTATGCTATAACTGTTTCGTCAGACGGTAATTTGCATTTAATAATTTCAGTCATTTTGTTATTCAGAATTTGTATTTTCCCTTTTAGGTTCTTTTTACTCCTCTGTTCCTCTGAGCTTAGGTTACTTTTTCAATGCAGCAAACTGTTGGGATATAATGGTTAAATAATGTGAAATTGCACTGATGCCAGTGAAATAAAAGTGAGTTTTACAAAACCAAGTTCCTTCCCTGAACATAATAACAGTAAATTTCTAGTGTCCTGTAGTGCAATATCCATTAGATTTATTATGTTGCAATTCCCAATCCCACTAGTTCTGCCTGAGGGTGAGTATATTACATTTCATCACAGTTTCATTTTCTCCTACAGATGAGAAATGGGAATGCTATTGCAGTTATGTAGCATGCATGTGTTAAATCTGATCTCTAATAAAATCAAACACATCACAACTCACAGCACTTTAGCACAGCGTCGGCAAAATGAAACACCATCTGTCATCATGTAGAGACTGCCTTATTGTAACACAAAATCAAACTGCTCAGTGTGAACATTGTTATTTAATAAATGGGTAAATGGAAACTGATAATTATGATCTTATTTATTTTAAATGACTGGTTAAAGCTACAAAAAAATGCATTATATCTTATCAATTAGATGTATGGACATCACACTAACACCAAGAGCAAACATCCATAAGCCAAGTAAAAATTTTAAATGCATTTAGTGAAAGAGTGAGATAAATATGCGAGACATACACTTACAAAGACCTGCCAAAATGTAGGCTAAGGATAGAAACTGATGAAACTAACATTCATTGTCTGTACTAATGAGACAATTGTAGTTTCTGATACAAAATCAGCTGAGGGCTATGGTAAAGAATAGCTACTTGTAGCTAGCTGGAAGGTTTAAAGGCAAAATGAACATCACGCTCTGGTCTGAATGGGTTGCGATGCTAAAGGTTAGTCATCATCCCAATATAAGCTGCACTTCTAGGAGCTTCTAGTTTGGCCACTTTAACTCATCAGAGTGAAGAATGATGCGACATATTTGATATTAGTATGAATTAATTGCCTTAAAGAAAAAAGCATTTGTCAGCTAAACTGTTCCTTTCAATTAGCAACAACAGCTAAAAGAAGATTTCAGGTTTATAATTACAAGAACCTGGATTTGACAATTTAAATGCCAGCTTCTAGTTATATAGTTTTGGTTTGCTATTGTAACAAAAACCTGAGGCATTTATCTTCAAAAAGGGATCTTCACACACAGAATATGTAGTTTTCAAAGAGCTGTTACTGTATCTGCAAAGACAGTAACATGTTCAGACAAAATCTTAATAGTCCCATTGCCCTCATATCATATTTAAAGGACCCATGAGCCTGGTAAGATGTCAACAGAAGTGCCCAATGCAGTAGCACTGACATAATGTGATGTCTAAGGGAGCAAACAGAATGCCTGTAAAATCTCACGTTTACGAACGCGAGAATTTTCTCCATTCCATTGATATTGTACCATGACTTGGAACAACCATTAGCAGTGCAGCAGAAATGCCCCATACTATGAATGCATTTATGATTATTTTGCTGATACTGGGCTCAGAGGTTATTATATAAAATTTAAAAGTATCATGGAATTTATTAGCGGTTCAGTTTCAGTTTTTGCTTCTTCAAGGTGTTTGGGTTTTTTTAAACATTTAAAAATAATGTTTGCCTTAAAAAAAATAAAATAAATCCATTCCCTGTTCTGAATGTGTCATTTTTGGAGCTAGTATGTAAAATGGGTGCAGGCCATGCACGGAAATTCACGATTTTTACAATAAAAATTGGATCTATATGCAGGGTTATATTTTACATTCCATCGATTAGGATTGCAGGTACAACTTCAAAAAAAAAATAATTGACAGACCAACATACATAGTCTTAGATAAAATTCTCAACACTCAGGACATTAAGAATCAAGACAGTTATTTCTTCTTTGGCTTGCCTTGTTCTTAGGCTTTGAAACACATATGTATGTCATACAGAAATACCTACCAGGCAAGACCCTAATAAAAAAGGCACCAAGTGGCAAAATAAAAACAGTAAGTGTCCTTTATCCTGCAAATTCTCAAGGCACTGTACAATATAGTCATTTACCTACCACTGAAATGGAGCCACTTGCAGTGAGAAACACAGCAGCTGTTTAACAGCCCACATTAACACTACACAGCAGTCTAGGACAGGCAGCAAGGAAGAATACCCTATTGAGATGAAAGTGGAAAGAGAAATTACAAAATTTAACTATAATTACCAGGGTTGGATTTGGGCCAGGAAACAGTCACTACAGCATCTTGAATAACCACAATAAGGCTGCAGCTTGGTTTTATAGCTCAGCCAGGAGATGGCATCTCAATCAGCATAGAGCTCTCTAAGACCATATTGGGACACTACTTTCAGTGTAGAGCAAAAGGGAAGTTAAGGATGGAGTACCAGCATCATGCCTAGTTGTCATGGCTCTTGTTGGCTAAAATTAGATCTTGAACATTAATTTAATGTAGAGGTTTTGTGTTGATTGTATCAGATTAGGAAATTATACAATCATATATGAGGGTTTTGAGAATACTGAAATATTCTGCACACAGGGAACACTGATATACTTTCCGTATGTGCTTCATTTATTAAAGCACTTATACAAGGGAGCCCTTAGAGAAGGAACATCTTTCCAGGGAGACTCTGGAGGTTTGGTTGCTAGGAAGTTACATATGCTTCTGTTTTTAATGAGATTTAAAGTATCATGCATTATATATTATTTTCTACATTTAGGATGTTCACCATTATTTGGCTTATTTTTTACTTCATTTTGCATTTCTGGCATGTAATCTCTCTGCATATAAAACATCTTTTATAAAGAATTCCCTGAGAAATTTCAGAGAGATTACATTTCACATTTCCCCCCCCCCAAAAGAAAGCTCATATAGCTTTTTCCTTTATTGGCATGTCTGCTGCAGGCATTCATTCATCAATAATTTGTTTCTACCAACTTAAAAAAGAATTAATCTTGGCCCATATCACAGTAACTGTTAATGTGGATACTGTGTGCCTTCTATCTGTTCTCTTCTGCTGTATATAATAAGAATCCTGCTAGTTTTGTTTTCAGAAGAACTGTTTAAAGTCTGCAGGTTTTATTTCCCTGAAAATTACAGAGGTAATGTTTAAAGAGAATTTATACAAGAATGGAACACTCAACTCCTCTTAACTTTAAACATTAAATACAGGGACACCCATTACACAAAAGAATTTTTTAAACTATTTGGTTTTAAATGCCCATCTTAGGAAAGTAAAACTATGTAAATGCGCAGCAGAGCCAGCTTCTTACACGGCCTTCTCTTCATTTACATAATAAGAGATGCTAATCAAAGGTGAAAAAATGGTAGCAAACATTTCTGTTGAAGTTAGAGAGTGAAAAGGCAAATTATGACGTTAGTTCTAGTTTTAGGAACTGTTTTGATCTGGAAAAAGTTTTCAATAGTTTTCAAAACTGCATATTTAATATTAAAAGATGAGAGGATGTGCTTTTCACCAGCTCCTTGTACTGGTATTGGATTTCTACTATGCTTGGATCACATGTAGAAAGAAGTACAGCTATTTCAGTATTCTAACTTTAAATACAATTTGAGAGGTATGAAAATGGCAGTTGATCAGTTGTAGTACAAGTTGTACAAATATGCAAAGTGCAATAATAGATATTCAAATTACTGTAGTATGGGCATAACTATTATTCATCAATGAAATCCTATTACTCTTCTCTCTAACAGTTCCTGTCCTCCTCCACACTTCCCAAAGAAATTACAATGTCTCCTTTCTCTACATTACCTATTGAGGCTGTAAAGTGTGTATCTGTGTTGCTAAACTAACCATCATTCACGTCTAGTTACCAAGATCTAAAAGCCAAGTGAAATTTCTGCAGCAGGGGCTTATAGCAGGGCTAAATTTCTATGCAATATGTATGCCTGTACCTTTGCAAGTTCTCGATAAAGTGGGTTCTTGAACAAAGTGTTATAGAGCATGCAAGCTTTGGGGCTTACAGCTGAACATACCTGAGGCCACATCTTTAAACTATTAGGTATCTAAGGATGCAGCTATGAACGATACTGATTTTCCCAGATTCTCAATGGGAGTGTCTAAGTAATTTGCCAAGTAACAAATGAAGATAAACTGGTTTTTCACTGATAGAAAAGGAAGAAGATGACTGGAAAAAGAGCAGCCTAAACAAATGATATGCATTAATACTGTTTGCAGAATAACTGTAATGTTATATCTAAAGCAGCCATAAATATTGAACCAGTAATAAATTCTCTAGGGACTGGGGTTTTGGTTTTGGGGGGTTTTTGCTGTGGTTTTGGGTTTTGTTTTTGTTTTACAGACAATACACATGTATTTGCACAGACATTGTGTCTTGCTTCATTCCTTTCCGTAAAGTCAGACAGAAACATACAGGAACTTCTGTTACTATGGAGCAAATCAGGGGAATAGCAACACCAAAAGCTCAGGAGATCATATCCAGCACTTTCATCTTTATCTTAAACAGATAAGTACATTGACTCTCAGTGGGAAGCACAAGTCTCCTCTACAAATTTCAGAAGTTTGTATGAATTATGTAATCCAAAGCTATTTCTACAGTTTTGTCCCAGTTCAGGAAAAAATCTAATTTCCACTTAGCAGATACGTGGTTGAAATTTCCACAAGATACTATAGTGTGATTTTGTATCCAAGTGGAGAAAATAAAATCCTATACGGTATTTGCATGATTATTTCTACTGAAATGTAACCAGAATTCAATTACCTTGTTTTACTCCAATTCTTGAAAGAAAACAAACAAAAACCAACTACTATGATCTGGCAGCTACCCAAACATTTGACAAAATGGATCCACTTCCTAATTATAAACTGATTATATCAGATTATAAATCTCTAGATCATCCCATTTACCCTTCTTTAAAATATTGGAAGAACATTGTCTTTCTTGCACTCATATGAAATTTCCTCTATGTTACAAGACTTACTGAAAATCAAAATTGATGATCCAGAAAGCTTCCCAGCTGGTTTTAAAACTCTGAGCGGATTTTAAGATATCTAGCTTTAGTAGCTGTTCATTATCCTTTGTAGTTCTTCCTTAAACCAAATCAAACAGTATTTCCTTATCACCGACTGATGAATACATTATCTTTTTCTTCCCTAAGTAGAAAAATTCTGATCAACAGTAGTTCTATCACTTTCATCTCGTAGTGGCTCAATGCCTTTTGTTAGAATCTTGATTATTCCTAATTCATCTTTTCTTATGGTCTATAGCTCTACTGTCTTAGAATCATCTGCCAATTTCCTTTCCTTATAGTTTTGCAGCAGTTATCTTAATATTTGTCAGATTATTTGTTATATCTTTATACTTGCTTTCACATCTTGGGTTAATATTGCAGCTAGTACTGCCATTTCTCTTGAATGCAGCTTTTGGACATTCTAGAAAAATGTTTTAAGGAACTCCTGATTACAGTTCCTTGTTTTATTTAATGTACATCATTCCCAGTAATTTAGCTTACAATTGTTTGGGGAAATCAATCATTTTGAACCACCAGACGTGTGCTACCTGCTCAAATTTATGTTGTTCACATGTTATTTATAGTATCTTATGACAACTTTTACCTAAGTAACCATATATTTTCAGTTGTGCAGCCAGCCAGGTTTTTATTTGTTTTAATCAACATGAGGCTAAATATAGATTTTTATTTTTTTTGAATGAACACTGAGTTGCTTCAGACTTGCTATGACTTAAAGGATTTCCTATTTTCTATGCAGCACATTTCTACTTTATTTACTTACTATTATTATTCACTTAAAAAGCACACTTGCTTCTTTCACAACCTTGTAAATCTCCCCTACAACTCACATAAACTTTCAGCATTCACAGAAGCCTTTTGCAAAGGATTCCACAGCTCAACTGTCAAATGAAAACCGACTTGCTTGTTTTGAACCCATACTCATTGCATTTGATATCCATCAGTTCTAGAAGCAAGAGGATGGGAGGGGGCAATGAAGGAAATGCAGTCTTTCTATACGTAGCATCTGAATATTTGAGCAACACCCTGCTCCCCAAACATCTCTCCAGTAGACACTGACCAAAATCCTGCCTTGTTAAAACATTGATCCACCATTTATTTATTTAAGAAATCATTTGGATCTGAATTGGCAGTCACTTGGACAAAAAGGTAATGCTATTTTTAATAGAACATCAGACACACTACTTCCCTTTTGGCCACAGGTTCTTCCTTATTAATTTATAGCAAATGATTTAACACTCGAATCACCTGATCTTCCCACATATGAACAACTGTGTGTCTTGAACATCATGCTGGCTTCTAGCACTGTCAGTTATATTAATTGTCTCTCTCTCTCTCTTCCCTCCTCCCCCCCCCTTTTTTTTTTTACATCCCATGTTCTCAATTCTTCCCTTTCCACCACCTCCCCACCCCCCCAATACACATGCTAAACCAGTGCTCATTTTACTTTCCCCCTTCCACTCTATTTATCACTATAGACTGTTCTGACCAACACAGCCAGGTTGTCACCCAGATGACATTTCAGTTAGGGAGATCCTTATCTTCTTGCAAAACAGTTTCTCAGTCAAACTCAACCTTTTATATAACTATCAGTTAACTCCCAAAATATTCTGCTGCCAGTCTAGCTAGTTGGCTGTAGAAAGATCACTCAGATGCACTTTTCTTTCCAGCTACTCTGGACCTCTGGAGTCACAGAAGAGTCATGTTTTTTCATGATACAAACTTAGATGACAATATATAGGATGTATCATCCTATATCACTGCAAACTCTTCTCAAGCAAATTGAGTTGATTATCCAAAACTGCAGTCAAATATTACACCCCAGTTTTATTAAGAGATCATGCTAGTGTGGTTTAGGATGAGGAAAATTTATTTGTATTCATAATGAAATCTCTTTTGGTAACAGGGGGAAAACAGTAAAAAATGGAAACTTAGAGACACGACAAATTTCTACCTGGTGTGTACGTTCTTGTCCTGGTTTCAGGTGGGATAGAGTTAACTGTCTTCCTAGTAGCTGGTACAGTGCTGTGTTTTGAGTTCAGTATGCAAAGAATGTTGATAACACACACTGATGTTTTCAGTTGTTGCTCAGTATTGTTTAGACTAAAGTCAAGGATGTTTCAGCTTCTCATGCCCAGCCAGGGCACAAGAAGTTGGCACAGGACACAGCCAGGGCACCTGACCCAAAGTGGCCAACGGCGTATTCCATACCATGGGACGTCCCATCCAGTTTAGGAACTGGGCAGTGGGGGCAGGGAATCGCCGCTCGGGGACTGGCGGGGTGTCAGTCAGCGGGTGGTGAGCAATTGCCCTGCGCATCATTTGTACATTCCAATCCTTTTATTACTACTGTTGTCATTTTATTAGTGTTATCATTATCATTATTAGTTTCTTCTTTTCTGTTCTATTAAACCGTTCTTATCTCAACCCATGAGTTTTACTTCTTTTCCCGATTTTCTCCCCCATTCCACTGGGTGGGGGGGAGTGAGTGAGCAGCTGCGTGGTGCTTAGTTGCTGGCTGGGGTTAAACCACGACAATTGTATAACACAGTCCAATGTTGCTTTATTCTTTGGCTGCTAAGAATCAGAACTAGCCAAGGAATAGCCCCTTTATCCTTCTCCCTGATCTTCTCTGGTTAACTATGGCTTCCTATTTTTTGAATAGGAGCTTCCTATTCCTATTCTTCCCAAACTTGCTTAACTTTCCTTCCTTACCAGCTCCGTTACACCTGCCTGCTTCCATTTTCCATTTAAAAACCTTCATTTTCTAAGAAGATAGCTCACTTCTTCTACAGCCCTTTTTTCTTTCTTTTTTTTTTTCTTCTTCAGACAGCAAAACACACAACAAAAAGAACTATGACATATTCAGGGAACACCTCAACACAGATTTATTGACAATTATCATGGTAACAGGTACAAAATTACATGGAGAAAAGCTTCCGATGTTCTTCTGTAAATTCTAGTGTTTGTCCCTCCTGATCATCTATCTCAAAAATGCATGTAAAACAATGTGCAAATTTGAACTTTAAAACTCAGTTTATACTTGGCCTGGAACATACTGAAATACTGGGCCCTACCTTCATTTTACAGCAGGTAAGAGAGCACAGATTATAGTATCTAGGTATTAAAAGAGCCGAGGTACTAAAATCTCCTGTTACAAACATCTCATGGGCAATTTGGTATCTTAATTGCTTGATATGTGACAGGCAGTCAGTATTTCTACTGTTTTATCATCACGGTGAGAAGGAAAAACTTTAAAGGGTTTTAAACCAGCACCTGCTCCTGCCTCTGCTGTAACACTGAAGAAAACTGATACAAGTCGAGGAAAATACATGAAGCTGCTTTTGATTGTCAGATTTCTGTTTTGTTCTGAGAAACAGAAGCTTAACAAAATTTCATACCAAAAGCTGGCATCAGTTTCACTGAGTCTCAGTTATACAGTCATACCATGCAATTGCACGTGAATTTTTTTTCTAAGCCCTTGGTGAGAAAATGTTCATGGTTATTCCATTAGAGACACTGCTCATATATTATGTATCAAGAGTTAAGATCAATCTATGTGAGCAAACCCTACAAATATATTTGTAGGTGCGGGACCCTTGTGCCCTATTCCTAGAGTTCAACACCATTCCTTGTCAGTTCAGTTTCTATGAAATTACTAGGTAAAATCTTACAGGAAAGTAGTGCTACCTCTGCTTATTTCTTCTGAAGTCTCAAAAAATGACTTTTTTTCCCCAAAATACAATAAAGCATAAAAAATATTTTTCTTCTATGCAGTGAATAGAAAAATAGTCAGTTTGGGCCACAAGAGTGAAAAGAATAACCCAGCAGGAAGAACTGGTACAGTGTAAGCCCAGCCTTGCTAATGGTGCTTAAGTATCTTACTTGAGGATTCTTTTCTCATTATAATTTTTGCTTGAATGCTCAAGTGTGCTTAATACACTCTAAAAACTTTGCATAATACCATAATTTTAAGTCTATGACTATCTGCAGTGTTTTCCTCTTTGTTTCTAAAAACTCTCTTAAAATATTTGATATTTCGATGGACAAGTTTATTGTGTGGTTGGAGTTACATCAAAATAAGTTCTACCTTTGGCTGATTCAAATGAAGGAAATTACTATTTTTATTTATTTACAAAAAATACAGTGCTTTAGTGCATGCTTTTATAGGCAATAGCTCTACAGGTTTGAGAGTGCAGAAAACAGTGTTGAAAAAATACAGTATTGTAACTCTACTTTTTAAATGTCTGCTTATTTGCAAGTCTAGCTTTCAGAAACTGTTTGAAAAGCAAGACTATTGGGCAAAGCAAAACTTATTTTGTAACTTTATACAGTATGAATTCTCCATGGAAGTTTTTGTGTGTTTAATTTTAGAAGCTTAGCACTAAAAGAAGAGGCATAAGACACTATAGTCTTACAAATTCTGCTGAAGTTGTCTCTGCCATGTACGTGAACGCTACTGAAAGATAAATCCTTGAGTTTCCCCACAACACCCATTTCAGCTGTTGGGAATTTCAGGATATTCAAGGTTGAGACTGAGTCATCAACAGAGACTTGGATTGTTTCTAAATATTGTAAATTAAAGAGAACCAGAGATGGCTTATGCGTGACCGAGAAGATTTGATAGTCTGGAAGACAGGAATACTACCACTGTCATTCCTCTACATGCGGTTTCTCAAATAAGCAGCCTTGAGGCAAAAGGAGATATAGAGAATACTGTGACCATATTTTGTCTTTTGAAGACAGATTTAGAATATATAAGCCCAATGTCACCTTACAGTAGAAATAATCAGCAAAACTTAATGAGAATGCAAACCCACTCTGTTCTCCAGTCACTTAAACTGGGATTAATCATAGCGTTTATAAACTGATTCCTTCCCTAGTCCCTGTAATGTCTCTTCCATACCTTCCTTCTCTACATCTTCTACCTGCTTGCATAGACAGAAAGTCTTCCCTGATGTGGACAAAATATATCATGTTATTTGTTGAATTGTTACTGAGGATAAGCTTTTGCAAAAAAATGGACACTGCAACATTCACTAAACCGTGGAATCAATCTGATATCAAGAGGGTGAGCTTTTCAGAGGTATGTCCCAGTGCTGATAAAGCTTTGCTGAGCAGTACCAGTATCCCATCACTGGCATTGTGAACTCGGGTTGCTCCTGATAAGCACGCTTCTCAGCCAATACAGGAAAAACTAGACAAGGCATACAGAATAACTGAAGCCTTGAGGATCAAGACTTTAACTAGGTCAGTATTCTGGGATCAAGAGAGAGAATAAGAGCATTTAAGAACGGGTAATAAATCTGGCTGTGGCTGGGGAGATTGTTAGCATTGAGCACCTGTTTCTAGTCACTGTGCAAACTTGAAAATCTCAGAGTTGCCTTCACTGGAGCTCTGAATAACTTCATCAGCAGAATGACCGCTTCTGATAAAATAGTAAGTGTCACAAATCACTTTAAGAGAAACCATACAGAGCATTCTAACTTAAGGGAAAAAGGTCTCAAAGGTAACTATGATGAGGTTTGGTTTGTTGTTGGTTTTTCCACCCCCAAGAAACCCTCAACTTTCCTTTAAACTTGGAGGCACAACAATGTGCTTAGGTACAGCTGCTGTCTAAAGCATAACATCCTTCCAATAGCAAACTAAATTGTGAAACATGATACGATCTGCAAAGTACAAACTAAAATGTATCTCATGGTATTAGAACCTTTCTTTTAAAGTTTAAAGGAGACTTTGCCACTCCAGTATTCAGCCTTGGCATTTTAATATGTTGTTATTTTTCTGATTACAATATGAACAAAAGTAAAACTTATTTATGGTTACTGCCATTGTGAACCGTTTCCTATTTAGAACTTCCCAGTGGTAGCAGGAGACAATTCAAATTCTATAAGCATTCATAGAAACATCAACCAACCACCATATGTCGTATATAAATTACGCTTTTTCTTTGTGCATTCCAGTTTCTTTTATAATTTCAAACTTCATTGTTAAAATAAAATTTAAATGACAATAGCAACTGCTGTCGTTGCCTTTTTATCCTGTTAGTGTTTCCAAAGCTCGCTCTCAGTAACTTTGGTCTTTGCTCTCTGTCCCTTATTTCTCCTGTAGCACTGACAAATAGGAACTTCACAGTCCTGACACCATCTAACATATGGAAATATTATCTAAATTTAAAAACTGGGAAACTGAAAGATTTTTAACTAAAAGTCACCCTGGAAATCTACATTAACATCAGAAATTAAACAAGATAATCAGAAAACATAGCATGGGCATCATATTGGAACACAGATAAATAAAAAGATAATGCCGTAAACACAATACCATCCTAGCTGCAGGTAGAATATTTACTGTTTGACCTGCAACTCACACACTCCACTGTCATACATAAATCAGATTTTTGCAATAGAGGGAGATTTCACTAGCAATTGCAGCAAAACCTCATTAAAATGAACTGGCAGACACAGAATATTTCTATCTTACAGAAAATTGGTGAAAAGCCAATAAAAAATTCCTTGCCTACACTTTATATTCAAAAATTTTCAACCACTCTAGCTGTAATATTTATGCTGCACATATAGATAGATATATTCAAGCTGTAGAACACAAAGTCAATAACTTTCCCACATACAACAAAATAAGCCATGTCTTCAGATGCCTCCATGCACTTTTGCACACTGATTTACAGTTAAACTGCCACCACAGAAAACTGAAATAATAATTCCTCAAGCATAGCTTACATTTTTCTAACCAGTTTACTGAAAGGTGGCTATTAATTCCCCTCAGAATATATTTGATGGAAAGCAAACTGGTTATTTTAAGTTGAAAAACTCATGATAAACTATCCTCTCTCAATTATCAGTAACACATACTGTGCTCTTAATTTGGTTCTTTCTTTGGAACCGAGTTGAAGTATAGCAACCATGACTACTTTCTCACATAAGTTTATTACTCAGCAAAACTATTCATTTTCCTCTAGTACTATAATCCCAGCAGCTTTCACAAGCACTAAGTCAGTTTTAATTAAAACAAACAAAGTTGATTATTCCAGCAAGGAATGCCTTTTTAGCTAAAGTGTTCAGTCTGTCTCTGGCAGACAGGACGCGTTTTGCAGAAAAAAAGTGTGCTTCGTTTCTCATAAGAAAACACCTTTTGGGGATGAAATTACAAGTTTTGAACAACTGAAAAGTTGACATTGGTGCTCTGTTCTCATTATGCCTGCAAGCATGGTATTGTTCAGGGACTACAAACGCAGAAGGCAAATGGTGACTGCAGGATGCTGTGAGAAGACGCTATCAATCTGTGGAAATTTCTTTCTTCTGTGAAGCAGTAACTGCTTTCCCTCTCCCCCATTTGGAGAAGATCAACATCTGAAAAGCCACAGACTGAACACTTACATTCTTAAAATAAATACTTAGTACCCCTTACTGGTTTGCTGCCAGAACAGCCCTCTCAGCCTGCAGCAGATGTTGGGCTCTCAGCTCCCCAGTTCTCAGGTACGGATTTAACCACCATGTCAAATGGACAGATCGCATTTTAGAGCATTTCAGCAAAGTTAAGTGTTGTGTCTACATCTACATAAATTGTTCCATATTGTTAATTATTAGCTAATAATCTGAATGGCTGTTTAATAATCCATAAATCTGAAATTTATTGGAGCTTTTTGAAAAATGAAAGCAGTTTGAGGCTCTGCTGAATATATAGCCAGTAAGAAACCTCTACATCAGTGTCATGGTTTAACCCCAGCTGGCATCTAAGCCCCACACAGCATTCACTCACTCTTCCCCCCCAACGGGATAAGGAAAGAGAATCAGAAAAGCGAGTAAACTCGTGGGTTGAGATAAAGACAGTTTAACAGGTAAAGCAAAAGCCACACACGCAAGCAAAGCAAAACAAAGAATTCATCCACCACTTCCCATGGGCAGGCAGGTGTTGAGCCATCCCCAGGAAAGCAGGGCTCCATCACGCCTAAGGGTTACTTGGGAAGACAATCACTCCAAACATCCCTCCCTCCCTTCCTTCTTCTTCCCCCAGCTTTATATGCTGAGCGTGACGTCCTATGGTCTGGAATATCCTTGGGTCAGTCGGGGTCAGCGGTCCCGGCTGTGTCCCCTCCCAACGCCTTGTGCCCCCCCAGCCTACTCACTGGTGGGGTGGGGTGAGGAGCAGAAAAGGTCTTGGCTCTGTGTGAGCACTGCTCAGCAGTAGCTAGAACATCCCTGTTATTATCAACAAAGTTTTCAGCACAAATCCAAAACATAGCCCCATACTAGCTTCTGTGAAGAAAGTTAACTCAATCCCAGCCCAAACCATCACAATCAGCTATGTTGCTGCTCAGTGAAGAAAAAAACCTGGCATGAATATTTAATGTCGTTAAAATTCACTGAGTTGGAGACATGATACTTGGGGTATGCAGAGTTGAGCTTCTGAAGGCCCTTTTTAATAGCCAACAACCTCCTAACAGCAGGTACCATCAGGCCTAAAATACGGTGAGAGCCAAAATCAGCAAGGTGCAAGCAAGCTTTCCCCAGATGGGGGACTTTAGCTTGGGCCCATTGTGTGAAGGTTTCACAGGAAGCACACTTTAGTGTCACCTGTCCTAAACAATTCAAGAAAAGTGCACTTATCCTGAAATTAGGAAACCTGATTGCAGCTCTCTGCACATCCAGGCAAGATCAGAGAGACATGTTTCAGTCAGTACCAGCTAACTCCTGAACAATCAGAAAGTGTTCTGAGAAGGTTGCTGTGTTTTAGTCCATGCTGAAGTCTGAAACTACATCTGCCCTATACCTTTGTATGCAGCTAACTAGTTCAAAACCACCCATACATATTGCAAGACCCTTTTCTTAAGAACTGGGAGGGGGGGGAAGGTTTGCTTGTTTGGGTTTGCTTTTGTTGCGTTTTGGTTTGGGTTTTTGTTGGGGTTTTTTTTTTTAAAGAACACATTAAGAAACCCCTAATAAATGCACTACAATTTCCAAATTGTCATTCTAATAAACTTAAGAGGATTACATCATGAATGTCCAGTTTAAATTTCCACGCTTCGGGATCACTGTAGGCCAATAAGTGTATTGAATATCTACCACATTTACAATAAACCCTGAACAGGGCTACAAAACTGTGAGCAGGTAAAATTTTATTATCATCTCTGTGACAAGAAAAATGATTGATTATACAGAGGTTCAGAGTTTGAAAAATGAGACAAAAAGCAAGAACTAAAAATCACAAACTCGCCAATAGATGATAAAAGAAACATTCAAAAAGAGCAGGTGAAACTTTGTTATCTTGAGAAAAGAAATCAACCTTCATTCAGCTACAGAGGGGATTTTTAATTCCAGATAAATGTTCTGTTTCATTTAATACTCTTAGAAATAAAGGAGGAAAAGTAGGCAAGTAACGACATTTCTCTAAGGCCCAGGCACAGGCGCTTTACACTTTGGGAGGGTGTGGAGGGGGGAGAGGGGGAGAGAATTAGAACATTTCTGTATAGGTACAAGAAAAATGGAAATATTATATCAAGGAAAGAAGCTTTTCTTCTCACCTAGTGTTGAACTGTCTACAGTTAATTCTACACAATCTAGGAAAGGGCGGGGTTTGTCTTTCAAAGAGGATTTTAAACAAATGGTGCTGACACCACTATTCCCCTTTATACAATTTGAGGGTAGCTTCTAAAGGGACAAATTACTTAATGTTATGATTTTGAGATGCCTGAGATTGTCTTAGATTCTCGAAGTGCAGAATGACAGCCCCAGAAACAAAGTGAACTGATGACAGAAGCAAAAGAGAAGGGCATTTCTTCCTCCTGGACATTGAGGCCTACGAGAATCTTTTCCTAATTTTTGTTAGAATTAAATCAAACTAGATTATCATATACTCACAATAGATAAAAAAAAAGAATATAAGTGTCTACAAAAGACAATATGTCTATAGCCTACATGAGGTAGGTTATAAAGTCATAAAAAGAAATAATTTGTTCCGAAGCTTTGCAATGAACCAGGGAGCCCAAAGGGTAAGAATCTCTGCAAACTCTGAGCATGATTCACACCACCTGGGACCTCTTCCTATTCTTCAATCAGTTTATATTCATTACAATTGTTTTTGAAGTAACACAGGGTAAGAAAGAGGGGTTAATCCCTGTGGTGTGTTCCTAGGCAGTATGTCACCTAATAGGTTCATAGCTAGCATGGATAGCCATACATCACCTTTCGTTTCACACAGGACCCAGGTCACCCATTCACCTTAAGACCAAACTTGCCTCAGAGATGGTAAAAAAGATCTTTCTGCCCTAGGATCATTAACTCCTTTCCTAATCCCTATACCAGCTTTGGCACTGGCATAGAAGTGAATGGTCCCCAGCAAGGTTATTGTTCAAAATTCAGTTTCCTTTGAACTGTTCATTGTAATACTTCAACACTCAAGAATAATGAACTCAATTACACACCTGTCTAAGGCAGCTGCGTAATTCATTATAACTCTGCAGTTAAGAGATGAAGTATGTTGTTATTTACTAGACACGTGAAAACACTCACAGTGACAACTTGAAATACGCAGATCTCATCGGCTCAGTTCAAACTTAACACTCGGACCAGGTTCATCCCAAGTTCTTCTGAAGACTGACTCACCATACTCATGAGAACTACAGTACACAGGCAGTAATCCATGGTATGAGATGAAACGAGGTAAAAATGGAACAGTTTCCACCACATTAGTTTCCTAAAGGATCCCAGTGACCCATTTAGTTCATAGTGTGTTCGGCAATCAGAGAAAGGAGGAACCTATTTCAATATTTTCTTCTTCTCATTCATTGCAGAAGCCCATATGCTATTTACTCTACACCATGTAAACCCTGCAGTGATTACAGAAGTATTCATTTTGTAGTCTTCTTTCCTATATAATTCATAGACCAAGTACCAGCATACCTCAAAAGCTTCAAAGCAATTGTTTTTCAAACTCCCTTCATTTTACGTACAAGAAAAGCAAGACAAAGAAAAGCAACTTGCCTTAAGACCCATAGCAAATCAGTGGTGGACTCAAGATTACACCTTGAGACCATCTTACTCCCAAATCCAGTACTCACTGATCTATACTGTGTCATCTCTGTACTGAAGGACAAGGAATTAACAGCTTCTACATACTTCACGTTTACTTCTAAGTACTTACCATTCCACTAGTCAAGATACAGCTTTCTCAGGTGACACCTGCCTGAATTTGCAATCTGTAATATCTGATATGTGGTAATTTAGCCTCCATTAAAATGAACATGGAACTCTAAACTTCCACAAAAGCAATCAGAAGCATTAAGAATGATGAGGTTAGTGCCACCAATACTTACAGGGAATCATATGGTCACAGCCCATTCTAAAACCAGTAAACAGACTAAATAAAGAGTTTGCATTTTCCTTTGTCCATCTTTAAATTAAGGGAGACCAGATCCAAACGTGCTGTGTCAGTAGAGAGTGAAGCTACATTAGTAAATCCCAGACAGAAAGCTAAGCATGAAGATCTCAGAGGTAATGGGAATATTTGGATTCTATTGAAGGGCATTAGAGAGCAATTACAATCAGATTTTGGCCATGAATTATTTGAATTGACTATACTTAATAGGTGGATTTTGGAAAGGAGCTGTACATAGTGAGGACCTAAGGAGTATGAATTGAACCATGATTAAGTAAGATAAAAATAAAATCTAATGAAGAAAATTTCAGAACAGAGTCTGAAAGAATGCAAACGGGGCTGGGTAAAATATAATCAAATATAGTACTGAACAAAGTGGGCAGACATTATGGAGAAAAAAGTTCTTAAAGAAAAACTCACAGTTTCTAGTAATAAATGTGCTAGGAATCAAACTATCCAGAGAGAGTAAACAACAAAACACAAACTATAAAAGGAAAAGGCAGCACTTGCGAGATACAAAACCAGCATGAATCTAAAAAAAAAAACACAAAAAAAAAAAACAAGAAAACATGCACAGAGTAAGCTGAAAGATTACAACTGCATAAAAAGAAAACAGCTGAAGAAGGAATAAGCCAATAGTATAAATAGTTAAGACTGAGAACAAAATACCATCCATGAAATACCATGAAAACCAAGAAATCAACACCGGAGATGGAAATACCACAGACCTATCTATCATAGGAACAAAAAGAGTAACTTACTACCAATAATTATAAATTACTAAAACCCTCAAATTCTTTAATCATTGTCCATAAAGGAGCTCCACAAAGAAGCTGGCAGACACATAAGAATTCCAGACAATGAGAAGGTAGCCCAGAGGTCTTGAGACAACCAGAAAAAAGCGGAAGAACTCTGAAAAGAGAAAAGTCACCTAAAACATACACAACAAATTAACCTAGAAGGATAGAAAGAACTTTTATAACTATTTGGTGTAAAACTTTTCATTGGTTAGATTAGAGCTGGTTGTAATATGAGAAAAAATTTTATTGTACCGTGTCCCTTTTTCAACTTAAATGCCAAAAAAATCTTACTTCCTTCTTTTCTTTCCTGACTAACCAGGGCTAACTTACATGTTTCAGGATAGATGGTTTAAAAAGTACAAGTGAAATAGTAACCAAAAATCATGAAATCAAAATAATATGTCTAAACAAGTAAGTAAATTGTAATCTTGAGCCAACAAACTGAGAGGTTACTGTCAAGAGTAAAAAGAGAAGTGGAAGAACCACCTGAAAAAACTAAATTTTAATTGAGGAGACACAGCAGAAGGAATTTAAGTTGCATGGATTTTAGAAAGGTCACTAAGTCTCCGCTTCCTCCTCCATTCCCTTTCTGCCCTTCTTTCAGTCTTTTATTTCCCTCTGCACCACACAATTGAAAAGAGCATTTGGTCCAAAGTCATTAAGTATGGTATTGGGGTGAGCCACATATGTGGATAGGGAACCGGCTTAAATGTCACAGACAGAAGCTGTTTATGAGACAGAGCAGTTTGGGAGAGAGGGATTAGTGGAATGCCACAAGAATCAGTATTAGGCCCATTTTTGTTCATTTCATATATCACTGACCTAGGACATGAAATATGTATGAAGGTGAAGAAATTTGCTGATGAAACAAAACCAGAGAATAGAGCTTGTAAAGACAAAAAGAGAATGGCAATAAAATTCTGAATGACAAATAGACAAGGATCACAGGCTGATACTGTTAGTGGTTTCACTGGCATCTGCAATTCATTGTAAAGAAAGATAAGGTTATGAGATGACAAAAAAAAAATTAATAAAAGGTAGTGCCCTCTCAATGGCCATACGCCACAAAACATTTAACAGGAGTTGAATATGGTCCTGGTACTGGAAAAAACTTTAAAACCATCCGCACAAGGATTAAGAGTATTTAAATTAATAAGGCAAGAAAGATTCTAGGATAGATATAGTAAACAAGAGTAAGACTTGGAATAAATCATTCTAATACTACATAAGGGACTTGAAGCCACATTTGGAATGCAGCCATAGTTCTTGTCCCTTTAGTACAAGAAGAATATTATAAGAGTAAAGATACTAAAAGGACAATCAGAACATTACAGAAACTCGAAAAATCTAGTTCACAAAGGAGTAAGCAGCTAGTATTCTTTGAAAAAAGATACTAGGAGATTAAAAACCTTTTAAAATATACAGAATATTGAGAATGTAAGAGAAAGAATACATCCACCTAGAATGAAGGAATTATAGTGAGTTGAGGGGAATTTAAGAAAGCTATCTGCCTCAATAAATCTGTTTACTGATTACATAAAGTGAGGAGAGAAAACAAAGTATCATGATGACCAGCATTATCAGAATGGCTATATCAAGTGATGCTCCAAAGTGCTGGATGTCACGCAGCAGTACTGCTGTATTAAAAGTAATTTCACATCATGCTATATGGGTGACCTGGCAGATGATGGTCAGCACCACAGTTACCCAGAAGAAAAAAAAAAATAAAATTGAGAAATTAGAATTAATAACTCACCTACTCCTACTGCATGCTTGTCCAAGCCCATAGTAATGGCAGAGATACTCCATGAACAAGGCCCTATTAATGAGTTTTTTAAATTGCAAGGAATTGTTTATGACTCAGATAACATACCTTGTCACAACACACCCTTTTAAATCATACATTATTCCACAACCACTAGTCCACAAGCACTACACAATATGCCAAGGCCACCACTCATTCCCTCAGCTTGCTGGCTTTCTTTCCAAAATAGCCTTGCTTCTTTTATCTAGGTCTGATCAAACACTTCTTGGAAATCAAAGATTCTTACCAGCTTCAGAAGAAAACAGATTGACCCTCAACTGCTTACACATATTCTCAATACATATGCAATATCTTCAAAATTACGACATGGAGTGACTGTGTTAAGTGACCAGATTTATAAAACATTATATGATTTTTGTTGCAATGCTGCTTTTAAATCTACTATTTTCTTAGCCTGAATAGTCTCTCATACCAGCCTTACTAACTACCAAAATCAGCTTAATATTAGAATATTATCAACTTCCGTTATGTTTAATTTGAGAATCTGGCAAGAGATAATTTTAAATACATTTTCACCAAAATTAAAATCACAAATTGTCTCCTTAAAGTGACTATTAACTACTACAGATCAGAATTCCAACCAAAAAAATGCAGTGAAGAAATTTAAATACCACACTAGCTACCAACCAGCCAGATAAAGTGAATTGGGTGAAATGAGTTCACTTGATTTGATAACCACCTGCAAATACGCAGGTTGTGTTCCTGTCATCTGCATTCATTATCCAAACATGACTGGCTCCCATTAGCTCTAATACAGTCTCAAAGGAATTCAGCAGCAATGCCTTAGGTTGAAGGAGAGAGGGAAAGAATAAAAATAAAAGTGAGAGTTATTACTTAGATATATTGTCAAATTTTACCTTTTTTAACCCCTTACTGGGAAAGTATTGTGCTACAAGAAGTGGTGTTCGAAGTTCAGAGGTTGCCACTCTTCCCTTAAAGACCTTCCTGACCTTATTGGCCAAGAAGAATAATTGTAGAAAACATGTTTTTGCAGGGAACCCCTTGTTATGAAGGCTTTCCTGCATTTCATCTATCTCCTCTGCCAGGAACAGGTCACTGAATGAAGCTCAAAACCAGGAGAGGAGCCAGCAAACTTAATCAGAGCTGGCAGTACTCCATTTTTATCACCTAGCAAGTAAGGAAATTATTTGGACCATTTCTTTTCATTAACTTTTATCATTTGTTGTATTTCCTAGTCAAATCATGAAAAGTTTAGGATATAAGCCTGTATTTCACATCCTCGTAAATCAAGATGTTAGGTGAGAGAGAAGCATATGCATTTGGATTTTTTGAGAGTGTGTGTGCACATGCACACGTGTGTGATTATCAGTATGTCGGAACAGATGCAGAAGCTTTTCAAAACCAGAATCAACTGACCAATCACAATTACTGAGAAAGTGAAAAGGTATTCACAGTACCTATGTACGGGACCTGCTTAGAGAGAGAGAACAACTCCTACTGGAACAGGATAGTAACATTTTTAATAATTTCCAAACCCCAAACAAAATAGAAGAAAACCAAGCCAATGCCTTGTATAAGGCCTAGAAATACTTGCTATGTAAAAATTGTACTGCAGTGGTAAGCTGAACTTGCTAAATGGTATTGCCCACTTCAGAGGATAATTATATTCCCTAAATAAGCTACTTCGTTGTACTCAGAAGAAACAAGAAATATTTTGCTATCATTGATTCTCATTTACATTGCAGTTCTGTTATGTATCTTGCATAACTACAGTTATTTAAGAAGTTACTGAGGTGCCTTCTTTTCTATATCAAGTTTGGATTTCCAAGTGAGACTTACAAATATTATGTATCTGATAAACAGAATCATGTGATAATACCTTGTATCATTACCACTAGCTTTGTAAGAAAATAGTGTAAATCAGTAGAGGATAGTATCAGGGCTCTAGTTAGTGGAATGGATGAGGTCCTTCTAAAGAATGCATCTCCCATGCATTTATGCTCTTTAGCATGGCCATTACTGTATTATACATCTACCTAAACCAGGAATTAAAAGAAAGCTTTCTTACGGTCTAGAGTGACTTCCACTTGCTTTGTATTGACAGAAATTACCTCATAAGGTGCAAAGGTCTGGAGATTCAGCATTTAAGTATACTGGGATTTGTCCACATGTAAACTTACAAAAAATGCTGCCTACTGTGTCTGCAGGGAGAAGGCATCACTATTGATTGCAAATAATTTTATACAGATGTTTGCTTACAAGCAAGCCTAAGAGACTAGAGTGGAGAATAGTGATACAGACCAGACTTGTCAAAAACTAATTTACCAGGTTTTGATCAGAAAGTAGATGACAACTGATGACTTTATACAAGCTGTTCTGAAATGCATCATGAGATGCCAAATAAAGTACAGCAGCAATGTTTCAAAAAAATACAGCACATGCCTTGAAAACCTTCGCGGTTTTAACACAGATGTTATTTTAGTATTTTCAGACTTCCTTACAGTTCCTGAAAGACAGCAAAAACCTCTTCATTCTATTGCAACAGATCCTTAAATGAGTAAGCCATTTCCCCAGCCCTCTGCCTGTACATGTCACTGCATATTTTAAATGCCTATCATCACTGATATCAAATTCAAAGTATTCATTATCTGATTAATTTCTAAATGGACAAAGTTACCTTCACATTTGTCTTAAGTCTTTAAAGAAACCACCCTAATATCTGTCTTTAAGTTCCTTCCTTGAACTGCTGCTCCTGCTCTCTTGTTTTTCCTCTCCATAAGCGATAATCACTTTTCAGTAACTCACTCACCTTTTCCCTGTACCATGCCAGATGGGGGAGAGGAGGGGGTGTAGTGAAAGATTGCAAAAGGAGCTGCCCTCTTTAGGTGCAGCATCAGGCTGCTGAGAGATACATTTTCCTTTATCCCACTTCACCAGCCTTGGACCACAAGACTGGATCTGCACTGGAGAGAGAAGTTCATTGCTCCACTGCCTTATTGGTTTCTACAGAAACCACAGTAGCACCTCCTTCTTCCCTGTCCTCTTATTGTTGCTGGCTAATCCTACAGCTTGTTTTCCTCCAATTTCTTTAAGAGACTTCTCTCTGAATGTCAAACCAGCAAACCTCTGATGGCACAGCTCTTTCCTTTCCCTCCTTAAATCATCCACAAGTTCTTCTACAAATAACTCTTATGTCACATGTCCTTGTAACAAACTGCACATAAGCAAGAAAAGTTTCATCACCTCACATATGAAAATTCTTAGCTAAAGCAAGTATTTTTCTTTTCTCTTTAGGGAGCAAAAAATATGTTTTGTTAGCCTAAGGATGACTTTACGAGATACCATTTAATCCTCTACAGCAGAGAGAACTAGCACCAATCTCTTCCATCTTACAGTTACGAGACTGTCACCTCTTCACAGAAATTCAAGTTTTACCCAAAATTCACTAAATATTACATGAAAAATCTGCCAACTGGAAAGTGACTTGCCTTACAAATATGGTCCACAGTACTGCAGGACTAATAAATTTACCCCCCCAAAAAGATAGCATTGACCCCAATGCTAAAAGTGACACCACAGAGAAGCTAGCAGCATCAAGCAGATGAACAAGAGGAGACAAGAAAAAAGCCACCAAAACATGTTCATTTACTGGCTATTTTGCACCATTTCCAGAGATAATCCTGATGTCAGAGTTAACTAGTCAACTAGCTATTAGTAAGCTGGAAGCAATTTTAGCTACTTTCAGTATCCTTGATAAACTAGTGATTCAATATGCCAGTGTGTGAGTGATGAATTTCAGTGGTTTCAGAATGAATCCTGCAGTATATTATACATGTCATAACAATCCCACACTCTCCAGAAGTTAGTAGTCATGGAATATATCACACAGTTTGACAAGCAAATCTCTCAACAAGATCTACGTTTATCTCCTATGACCTACAAAGCTACTCTTATCACAACAAATGGAGCAAGCCCAGCACATCTCAACATAAAGACAGATTGAGACAAATCTATCTACTTTAAGGAACAGCCTCAGAGGACTATCAAAGTAAGCTAAAGATATATGTGCTCTCCCACAGCAAGATTTTTAAATCTATCTTAACTCAAACTAGTATGTTCACAGCTGGGGGGGGCAGGGAGCCTGAGTAGTGCCAGGAACTAATTAGGAAATAGATAAAATGCGAGGTCTTACATTCCACATATTGTACTAAATGGCATCCTAATAGCGTGTTATGGTCAACTGTAATTTCTGCCAGAAGTAACCAAGGAAACCACCTACCTAAATGTATACATGGGGGAAGGTAGCAATGGAAATGGACTCAAATCCAAACTCAGAAAACTTGGAGAGCTAGCTGCAACAAGCCTCCAAAAAATGCAGCTGTTTGAAGAAACAGCTTATACATATTTATCGAAACATTTTTTTGGTTTAAAAATCCCAGTGAAGATAGAGCAGATTCTCACACCGTACTAAGAATAGGATAGCAATATGGACCATGAGGCAGTAGTGATGTGGTAATGCACAGCAAGTCAAGATTCATGTTTTGGTAACTTGTGGATCTTTGGCAAGTCTTGCTTACAAGGTCTGAAAGACTTAGCAACACTTCGGCAAATAGTCAGCAGCTATGTCTACACCACTTAGAAAGATCAGCTTTTTGAGAGATTGTAAATGGAGCAAACATCAGCTTCTATATCCACCCAGAGAACGCACAAACCCAGCCTGTTCAATCCTGTCTGGTAGCACAGTAACCCATTGGGTATACACAATCTCATATTCTGGATGCCAGACTCCAGTTGCCATCATAAAAGATTTCTGCCTTAGACAGGTGGGCGTGATACTGACAGCAGCCTCATGAGATGGTTTAGAAATGGGGCCGAGACCGGTCAGAAAACCTTTAAGCACCAGCAACTGCAGGATGACTTTCTGTTTATTTGCAGTACTGCAGCGCAAGCTTTCTTTGCAGATCTCTGAATAGCAACACATTTTTTAATAACCTCAAAAATTAATAATGTAGATGCCTTTTTAGAGCTAACCTTGAAAAATTCCCAGAAACTTTGTTGATACAGAGCACATGCATCACTAAAACGTGACCCAAATCCCTTGAAGTCAACACACGCGTAACACCCTGTAGTATTTTGTTTGCATGTTTTACAGAGCATTAACTGCATTTGCAAGATATAAATTACTAGTTTTACAGAATTGCATATAGTACCTATCTCCACCCATGCTTCAATACCACTACTGGCAACTGAAAATATTCTGATTGTTTTCCATAGGAATTTGAGCATGTCTAGATAAAAGGATCATGCACTCATTTCTTGCTAAAAATCAATGAGAATTTAGCGTCTACCTACCTTTAAAAAGACCAAGATTGTCTTGAATATCAGGAATTTCTTATTACTCAAATATGAAGGCTATTAATGAGTGGCTCAGGACAGAACCAGCAGAAAGTTATGAAATATTGTTTTTCTTAGTGTTAACTACAGTATTTTTTGGTCAGTTCTTCCTTAGATTACCATTGTCACTTTATTATTTATTTACTCTACAAAATTATTTAAAATTTCCAGAGTACTCAGAATTAATTTGTATGTGTATAAATAATAAATATACTAGTGGCAGAATATAGACTGCAATACTCTTTAAATGTTCGGATGCCTGTTTGGTAATCAGTAGTTAAAATTAGCCACTGTACAATTGGTTACACCATAATTAGGCTCTGGCTGGGTTTTTTTGGGGGGGAGGGGTGTTTGATGGGTTTTTGTTTGGGGGGGTTGTTGTTTTTTTGTTTTTGTTTTGTCTTTTTCTTTTTTTTTACTTAAAAAAAAATAGAAATAGATTACAGCACTGCAGCTGTATTGGAATAGAGAGAAGAAAGAGGAATGTCTCCATACAAATTCACAAGCAGAGGGAACATTTTTAAACAACTTAAAAACCAGCTGCACAGTTAATCTGCCAAAATATTGGTTTTTTTCTTTAAAATAAATAAATAAAAATTACTCCATTTTGCAGCCATATGTGACCATCTCCCAACTTCTATCTGCCTGATAGTTTAGAATGGGATGCTACTGTCTCTGTGCATTTATCTATTTAGATGAAGTCAAAAAAAGTCAAATCACAACAAAGATGTAGTGGAAATCTGTGTGGTTCTATTCGTAATTCAAGAGGCAATGCCACAGACAGGAAAAGAAAAAGAGATATTGATGTAGCAGAAGAAAAATGAAGCAAGATGGTTGCAAATATATTTCTGGAGGGTAAGGGGAAAGACATGGAGATTGCTCATTTTTTGGCCTAATGAATAAATCATTTTACTTTCCTCCCCCTTATGCACCTGCTGCTTTGAAAAGCCCTTTCCACAACCAACAACTGAACAGCAAATGCTGCACAATGACTCAAACGTTGCTGGAGCCATGCCAGCAAAAATTACCACTCTTCAACCAAGATAAACATCATATTACTTCATTACCCTTTTAAAACATATGCAAATTAAATCCATTATTCTTTTTTCTTACAGAAATGAAGTTCCTTTGGCTGGAATTCAACAGCTCCCTTTGTCATCGTTGACCATGAATGGATGAACTTCATGTAGATGATGCCCATTTCCCATCTTTGAATCAAACATTAATACCATTTGACAGTAATAAATAACATTTATCACAATAGGGATCTACTAATGATTTTCCCACTAAGCTGGCTCATCAGAACCTATCAGCTGACAACTGCATAAATGAGATTAGCATAACAGCTGCCTATGACAAATGTATCTAAATCATTTTAATACCAGCTAACTCTTTGATCTCCCTATCACGTTGTTGCCAAAACTAAATCCATTTCTTCAAGATACATGTTGTTTATTACAGATACATGTGTATATTCCACACCATTATGTACTCTAGAGATTTCAGTAATTAAAAGAATTAAAAATACTGATTGGATACTGCCACTGTAATGTAAACTTGCAACGCCGCACTTCAGAGTAGCATTCCATTGCCTACTTAATTCCCCCCCTTCCAGTACGAATTGTAGGATTCGGTGTTTAATAGCTGGGTGTTTCTCTGGCACAAAATAGATGTTTTAATGTAAATATGTGTATTAGCTTCTCTTTCTGAATATTGCTTACAGAAGCACCATTTTCATACTCTTTAAACTGATTCCCAGTAATAAGGGACTTGGTTCTATGCACACATCAAAGCAATGAATCATTTTGTTTGTATAAATGCAAAAGCGACAGGGAAAGAAAAACTCGCTGGTAGAGCAATGTATTTGTGTTTTAATTATTATTACAAGCAAGGCCTATGAGGCTGTCATACAAACTCGTGAAAACAGATTTCAGACTAAACCCAAAGAAAACAGCTCATGTGGCACCTCTGTAACAACATTTTTAAAAGCACTCTAACTTCCAAACACTTCTTCAGTTGAAAGTCAATGCGTTCCTCTTCCTGAATTCAGATTGTCAAGAGTTCTTTAGGTCCTTAAGGATATAGATGACTTCCCTGATATCTAAAACACAGGGGAAAAGATGCCCTCAGGTGCTTTAGGAAATCCCAGTCAGATTCACCACCCTGAGATTAAACCCATGATGCTTCAGAAACGAAAAAACAGGATAAAACATAGCACAGGAAAAAAATAATTAAAAAAAAAAAGAAGCGGAAAATACTAAAAATTATGTTTTCCCCTGACTGTTTCCCCAAGATATTTTATTGCACCTTAAATTATAATTTCCAAAAATATTTACTTTCTTAACTATGCTAAAGATATTTTAAAAGTATGTCAATTTTGGTCTGTTGGCACCTAGACATTTCTAAGAAGTGTCTCTCCTTCCCAGTTTTGAGCCATTTTGGAGCCACCAATCTGTTGAAATCTGCAAAAGAATCTCCATTGACTTACTTAAGCTTGGATTAAGCTCTTGATGATTTCACATATGAAGTAACATCAGGGATGCCTACACTTGAGTGCCTTTGATTTAAAACCCAGCTCTGTGTGTACCTTTCCTGGACTGTGTAGCTTTACACACATTTATTTTGTAGTTTTGTAGAGATTAGCATTTGTTTTCCCATCAGTGTTTTCAGGCAAATTCTACACAAAAATATTCGTAACTATTTACACTTGAACCATCTTAATGGCTATTCTGTGAATAAACAGAAGGCAAAGTAGGTATCTGTGCTGCATTTAAGATTAAAATACATATCCATTTTCCCAATCGGCTAAGTAAATTCTGGAACATGAATCTTTCGACTTCCACTGAGAACCAGTATCAAGTGGCACCAGAGTTCAGTTCTCCTAGAAGCAGCACCAATTCATGGTGAAAAAGGTTTTTAAATTAATGTTTCTAAATGAAAAGTTTGAAGCGTTTTGCATAAGCATGGAAAATGTACAAGTATGAGAACTAATGAGATTGCAGGCTGAGCACTGTTAAAGTATTCCAGTTACAGTGCTCTGTAGCAAGTATCTTGTTTTCAATGCTGTTACATTCACAAGCGCTTTGTTCTTTCTTGCATTTCAATTAAAATTCACAAAATGTTTTCTCCACATATTTTTCAAGTCTGCCTGCATTTTCCATATCGTAGAAAAATTTCTGGCCATTATTTTTCATGTAAAATGAACAGAATGTACGGTCTTTTGTCCAAGCCTTTTGTTTTGTGAAGCAGGCCATTTTTCATGGATGAAACTGAGGCACACACTTTCAGTTTTGACAGCATTTCTTATCATTCCCCCCAGTTAGCATTGTCACCTTTCATTATTTAATTTTGAAGTACAAGAAAGCCTGATTTATACCCATGATGTATAATTACAGGCAGATGGAGGGCTTGGAAAGTAGAAACACTGAACTAGGGCTGCAGTAAGTGCCTGTAAGCTTCCTGTGAAAAGTCTTCTCTGTGCCACCAGCTAAAAACGAAAAGGCAAACAATTTAAACTAAATGAATCCATACTGTTGTAAGTACTGAGTTAATGAAAGTGAATCAAAACTAATAAAGTACATTGGTTGTGTTTGCAAGGTAATTTAAAATGTTTCTAAGTACAAATGATGAAATCTTTTTGTATTAATCAATATCATCTTTAAATGTGCCCATGGTCAAAAAGGCTTTTTTTTTTTTTAACCTCCACTTCAGTTGAAATCACTCTGACACAAGTCCACTGTATTTGGAAAAGAGAAGCGCTTTCTGCAGTTCTTTCATATGATAATGTACAGTATATTTTCAGCTGCCTTTTTAAAGTTTAAACAAATGGAAGGCTTATTAAGAAGATATCATAATTACATGCAGCTATTTTACTAGCTCTTATCTGAAGCAAAAGCAAGCAATTAGTTGAGAACATAAATTCATTCAAGACACTTACCGAACATGAGGGAATAATAGACCAGTGGGAGAAAATAGGCCCATTTTACTGTTTCATCTTCCCTGTAGAAAGACAGTAAACTTACTCTAGTAGGGTTAACACCACCTACAAAATAACTCTTATATTCAAAAAAATGAAATAATAGTTTGGAAGGCTTTGAGACTGTTTAGCAAATGGCTAAACATACCAAAAAAGTCACTCTAGTAATCTTAGATGGAGGACAGCTGCTTTGACAGACAGCAAGGAGTTACTGTTGTAATAAATACGAAAAACATTACTGGTGCAAGTGGTCACTGGTTCAGTTCTCACCAGCAGAAACATAAGCCCACTGCTGTCTTGAAATCGATTTTACTTTCAAATTATGGATCACTGAAAAGTAATCAGTAATAAATCAAAATAATGAGATTTTTGCTTCATACTGAACGCAGACGCCAAATGGAAAATATTAGGAGCACTATTAGTGTTTATTCTATTTGATTTTTCTCTGCTTTTTAAGCATGCAATTCTCTAGAGTGCTGATCACCACATCCCCCACCCCCAAGCATACAAGACATTTCACATATGTTTAACATTATGCACATAAATAGTTGCATAGAAGACTATGGAAACATTCATGAGCTTTCAAGTTGAGCACCTGCTTAAAGGTGACAGCATGGAATGGAGGACTTCAGGCCTAGAGCTGCCACTTGAGCTGTCACAATGATGGTGGTGACATCCACCAGAACACGATTCCCAACCACAGCAACCGCTCCCAGCATGCTAGAAACATCTACCCAAATGAAACTCCCCTGAGAGGATGCAGCTGACCAGATTTCAGGTGCACAGAGGCTTGGACAAATCGCTGACCTCCAACGGGAAGGAGCTGAAGAGAGCAGAAGGGAGAAGACTACACAGCAGCAGGGAGGATGAATAGGAGATGAACAGGTTCTTCATGGACACACTACTTCTCTATTTCAACCTTGATGTTTAGGACATCAACATTTCTGTTATAAAGGAAAGCTTCATTTAAGGTGGGGGAGGGAATAACGTCCAAGATTTTCAACAGTTACTTGGTTATAGTTAGATTACAGAATGACTGTAATCCTTCACTGGACTTCCTCCCAGATCATCTGAGATAATTCTTCAGGTCCAGAAAACTATCATTTTGGTAATACAGAGCTCACAGTGTTCATTTTTAAGTCCTGGTAATCCAAAACGCAATTAATACACAATGATTACTTCACATCCTAGCTTTACATTTTATAGTCCCATTTGATGAATAAAAGTCAGATAAAAATAATTTAAAAGGTATATAGTATAAAGTATTCACTCCTCCCTTTTTGTTATGGGGTAACCAGGAAAAAAGTAAAAGAGTATTAGAAACAAGATTTTTCTATTTTTACTGGGAGCATACGTATAGAAATTTCTCACATATTTAAGACAACACCTACACGTAAATCCTCTTTAGGAAGAATGATAGAATATTTGTGCTGGAATTTGTTAATGTTTTCTAAACTAGTAGAAAAACAAGTGTTTTTCTAGCAGAAACATTTGGCAGGCACATAGGCAGAGTAATACTTCATCTTTCTGCAGTTATCTTCATTTGCAAATCTCAGTAATATTAATTCATTCTGGAGAAACAGTCTAATGATATTTTTTTCCTCTTGTCATCGTTTGGGCTCTGAATGTTTCTTTTAATGAATGCAACATAATTCATGCATAGTCACTACAGAACCCAGCAAATTCATAATTAGTGACAATTTTGCACCTGCTGTTATGGGTAGATGCTATTCACTTTAATTTAACTTGATACTTTGATTATTCATTGGAAACTGCAGGAGATGCCGACTATCTTACATGTTTCCTGAAAAGAACATAGCAGTCACAACTGGATAAATAAATAAATACATTTTAAAAAAAGCATTTTCAAGAATTTTCTAGTAATCAAAACCCCAACCCAGCAATACACACATTTTGTGTACATATGTACACACATTACGTTCATGAACATCATCCGCAAGATGATGGTAGTATTTCACATGCTTAAAACTAAACATGATAAGTTTAACCATATTTTTAAGTTAAGCTACTAGCTGAAGTTAGAAGTATTATGTATATTTTTATGCAAGTGGTGAACCTGCTGGAATGTGTACCCAGCTGCCTCCAATATCAATCCAACTACAAAGACATATTTGAATTTTGAACAACAAATGTCATATGGTAGCTGGAAAAGTTCTTTGTGGTTGAAAGAAGGGACATATTACATACAGAAGAATTGAGCACAGTCATGCTGGATGCATGTGTATTCACAGCTGCACAGATTTCTTCTTCCTGTCCCTCCATATCCTGCCATGCTCAAAGGTATTATACACATCTGACCATTTAAACATGTTTTGCTCTCTAAACCTACCTCCCAATAGACTTAACAGGTTGTTTTTCTAGAAGCTTAAGCAGCAGCACCTTCAAAAATGGGAGGGAGAAGATGACTCTTGTGTGTATGGACACACAAACCTTAACATACCAAAACCAAAACAAATCCTCTGCTACCTCTTCAAGTATTTCACAAACCCAGAAAGTCAGAGGGCTAGCAAACTTTCTGCACTAGTACAGGACAGAAGAGACTATAGTTGGAGCAATGTTGATTGGCCTGCTTATCCTCTAGGAAGAGCTAAAAAAGGCACCAGAGACTCTGTTCCCAAAATGGGCTGGCATGTGGGGGGTTTCTAGAGCCAATCCTGGATCAGCCACGAAACCGTGGTACAGTATAACACATGACTTTCAAGGTATTTTCAGTTATGCCTTACACTTCAGCATTCAAAGACCTAAACACACACAGAGGCCACTACTAGCTGTTAATACCATCTATCATCAATGATCAGGGTAATGAAATCCCTGTTATTTTTTATTTTTTTTTAATATCAATGATATTAGTGTTTCCCGCCTTATCAAAGCACCTTCCTCCCCCCCACCCCCCAAAGTGAATAACACTGCATGGAATTATTAAAGTATCATCCTTCCCTCCTCCATCCCTTTCTTTCTTTTTCCTTTTTTAAAGTTTGGAAGTGCTGCTGCACTTGCTGAACCTTTTAGAAAACCTTGTTTCAATTTTAGTGTATGACTTTGCCTAGCCAATAATTGTCAGAAATTACTTTTCTATTAGGTAAAAAGATTAGAAAAACAACACATTTTTGTCACTTCAGCTTCCCACATTCCCAGACATTATTCAGTAGAAAAGAAAATATTCAGCACCATTAACTTGAACAGCATCTTGTTACAAACAAATTAAATTTTCATATTGTCCTACTGATGTTAAAGTCTAGTTTCTGCATTCTGAAACATTCCAGTATGACTGCCACAGACTAGAAGGGGACGGTTCTGAATCACCTCACTTTCACATAGGCAAATCACAGCCTCAGGCATTTTTTCTGAACTCTACCATTTCCAGCCACATACCCTCAATGCCAACAGTCAATGATTTAAGTGGCTCAATGCCTGTCATTTTAAGTTACTCTTACAGAACAGAAAATGTGGTTTAAATATTTTAAATCATGACCCTTTCCCAACTATAACCAACAAGCACGAGGAAAAAAAGAGCATTTCCAACCTACTTTATCTGGCTGACAGATGTGGAACCAAAATAATGCAAGGAATAAGGTGCTCACTTGGAAACTGAGCATGATCTTTCAGAGGACAAATTACATTTAAGACTTTTTTTCTTGATTTTATGGCACGCTTTTTATTGATATTAATATGCTAGATCCTCAGTTCCTCTTCACTCTACTTCAAAATCAAGGCAATGACCAACCCAGCACTGTTAAGATTCTTCTTTCATTTGACCAAGGAAACCATAGAGTGTATACAGATAGTGTTTCAGCTGCACAATTTGTCTCTTCTCCTCTTTGGGGGATAAAACTCTTCACAAGAAAACTTAATGTAATAAACTCTATAAAGCCAAAAATACAAGACCAAGTAGGTATTTAAAAATAAATCTGATTTTCCTGACTCAGCTTATATCCTTAATAAGCAGTCTAATGACTCTCTAGATGACTGACATTACAATTATCATAAACTGAGTTCACTATTAGAATATTCATGGAAAATGTTATCATTTTATAGTTATACAGATATAATGGGAATTAGACAATAAAGAACTGCATATTCAAGAATTTCTTCAAATACTAAGGAAATCTATTTAAGTAGATACAGAACTATCAGCACACATGAGCACTCCATGATCTTTTTCATAAATTATCAATTCTGGGTTCTCTAAATGACAAAGAGTATATAATTCTTGAAGAGATAATGGTGTCAGCATCAATAAAGGACATTGCTTGGGACCACTGCCTCCCAGTAAACTAGTACCAAGAACTTCATCTAGACCATTAAATTCACCTAGTATGTTATTTTAACAAGGCAAAACTTTCTGTGGCCATACAGTCATATGAAGATGAACTGAATTTGCCCTAAACACCTCTCTGCATCTTGCAGGCAGCTAATGAAGCCCTCATATGCCACCAAAATACACACCGCATGTGCTAGAGAGCTACAGACAACTTGATGTCAAATGTATTAGCGTAAGAGGACATTTACCCTGTAGGTTTCTTGCGGCCAGAATGAAGTTGGGTTGGACATGCAAGCTAGGACCCTATCAGCTGCTCGTGACAGCTTGTTTTCTTCATCAGCCCTTGTAACAACCTAATGCTCCTGCTGGTTGTGAAGCAAAGCCATAACATCAGATTTACTCTATAACATATATTCAATAGATAAATTTAGGTCAAGAATCCCAGATTAGCAATCCACACACATACACTCCAACCTATGAAGATGGTTTCTTCTACAAGAAAGTGGTTTCTTTGACAAGAAAACTCACAGGTACTACAATCGTGCTTTTCAGACAGTCATGATATCCATTATACTAACTGTACTTGAGAATTTTTACTTTTTTCTCAGAACAGTATTTGAAGCCTTAATGTAACATAATTGAAACTTGATGAAGCAAAGAACTATGCATACAGAGTATCAATCTAAAGTAGCCTTGATAGCAGGTTGTGCTTGCATGCTGGCTCAGCATTAGCAATTCAAGTGTCACATAGAAAATAAATTTGCATTCTTGAGTATCGCATTTCAGCGGGTTACTATAATGAACGCAGACTCACTGAATACAAAGGAAAACACTGGAAAACAGGACACTTGCCTTTCAAGGTCCTAATAGATCTATGTAAAAGTATTTTCTGCTGGCTCAAGGATTGATGATATGGATTAGAATTCAGTTTTAGCATACATCAAAAAAGACCCATGAAAGTTGCATCTTAAATTCTGTCAAGAGGCTAGAATTTAAGCTCACTTTATTTCTGATCTGGACTATAAAAGCTTTGAAAGAATTAAGAAACTCCTCAGGACACAGAGAAATCACCATCTTTGTTGCTGTAATATAGCCATGAATATGTCCTCGGGAGAAATGTTTCCATCCATTTTCAATCATGTAAACATGTGCCAATTGTTCAAACCTATGGGAGAAAGACAAGCTGCTTCTCCCACTTCATTTGTTGTTCAGAAAGTTGCTGCTTTGTCTTTAGAGCTCTGCTGAGGCTGCTTTCAGCAAGTCAGTACTCCATTGTTATAGCCATCACTTCATATGCCTTCAGGGACTGAAAGGATGGTACAGATGGTAAACAAACATGCTTTACAGTCTTGGAGCTTAGACTAAGAAATTCAGATTTGCTTTTCATTTCTGGAATGCAACTAAGCAAAGAAATGACTCAAATTTATTATCAAGCTGGTTCTCAGTCCTGTGCAACTCCTCTCTGATTGTACTATCTAGCATAGATATTTCCCCTCAGTCTCAGAAACGTGACTGACAACTGTAAAAAATTCTTTATGTACCTAAATTTCACCAGGGTATTTCACTCTGCTTCCATGATATAGACACAAGCCAGAGCTCTGATGAATTTAATTTTAAAAACCTGAAGCTTTATATCACACACATCCTATTCACGAGGGCCATGGTATAGGGGTCCTGCATTTGCATGTACCAGTCCAGTTCACAACTTGAACAAAGACAAAATAGACATAAGCATCCTTCATTGCGTCCTGTAGCTAGCTTATCTGAGACAGTTTATTCCTGATAGGATGCTCTTCTCAGCCCTATCAGAAGTCTAGATCACCTTCAAAGTCAATGAAAAACAAATAGTTTGAATTCTACCAACAACTATATACCTATCTGACCAACACAGATCCAAGTAGTAGCGTGTAATTAGAAAGAAACAGAGGTTTTGGTCAAGTATAAAATTTTACAGAAAGAAATAGCAATGAAACAAGAGGGGACTCAATTCATTTAAACTATCATTAGCATGATAACTGATTTTAAGTAATCACTATAGCATATTCCATGCTTGATACTTGTTATATGGTGTAATAAGAAGCAATGAAAACAGGTAGCTTCCTGGAAAGGTTGTGGCTCCTTATCAATGGAGCGCTGGTGTATAATTCAACTTTAACTTTGCCTTTGGAAATCCATTCATTTGAAACAGATTCACAAATGTAATAGGGAGCAAGGTAACAACTCTAGAGCCTTGTAACTTTAGGGTGTGAGGAGGACAGCCACAGCATTTATCCAGCATACAGAAACAAGGTGCATTTGCTGAAAAAGATTAAAACAGTATTCCAGATGCAAGGTACGTATACTTGTAGAGTGAATTAGCTTGGTCCCCTTTACCCTTTGTGTACTCTTTAGAAGCAGTCCAGATGCCCAGGAGCCTACAAGCCACAGTTGAAAGCTAGAGAAGCTGGAGAAGTTACTTTCAACAGATTTGTTGCCTATTTTTCCTTATGCAGAATTTCTCCATGAACCTCTGGAGCCTATAATTTTGTACACAGTTGCTCACTGTCCAAAGTTGATCATATCACTTGCAATGCACTCAGCTTTTTGCTTATAAGGATTTTCTCATCCTATATCCAGGTAATCTAGAAGTGTTTTCAGATTAATAAATGTCCAGAACAAGCTGGTTTTATTTAGTCTGGGCACTGGAGCACTCTCATGCGAGAAAATGGTAAGGTTTTCATCGTATTATTGTTAGTTTTCATCTTATATTAATCACCACATCTTCAATTAATCTCTAAATTACAGAGCTAGGACTTTCTGATAGGCACAATTGCTGCTGCTCAGTTTACTACCTCCTGTCAGTCCCTGATCACTTCATGACATTTATTCGTCACAGCTTCAAGTTATTCCTTGTGCAGAGTAACCAGGGCCCAGAAAAGGCGGGGAGGGGGGTGGAGGGGTGATAAGGGGAGTGGAGAAGAGAAGATTGTTATGGTAAACTCTTCAGCAAAGTAAAGAAAAGAAATACTTATGTTTAAAAATGTTTATCTAGCACAGTTAATAATAGTTGAATAAGTAGTACATGAAAGTTGATCAAGTGACTTTTCTCCCTGACACAGGTTATTCTGTAAATATTCATCTTCTATTTGGTCCTTTTACAAAACTTGTTTTACTTTAAGACTGTACAGAAGTTTACTGCATTTCTGCTTACCTTTTACAATACAGACACCTTACACAAGGGTTATACCTGCATCAACATGTTTTTATAATACACATGTATACAGATTAAAGCCATTCCTCTACCTCCATAAAACCCATCTCAGCATTTATGCTGTTTGAGCAGATACTTCAGGAGAACCCAAGAACAGGATGGCACTACATATCTATTCACATCCTCCATTGCTTAGTTGTGACTAGTGGGAGAAGCATTCAGTGCAGAGGAATTTTTGTGCAGTGTGCACAAGAAGTTGATGAAGTGCATGCCTTTACAATGTTTGCTGCAATGACGGAATGCCCTGGAGTGCCCATACAGCAGTTACCCCTGTGTAGCTACCTGTCACCTCACTCCCTTATAACTAAGTGAAGGAAGATTTTTCAGACTGATTCTGCACAAAGAGGATCAAGCACAAACTCTTGACCCTCTGGAAGGCAGAGTGATTAAAGCTGTCTATAAATCTTCATAACAGATATGACTGAGCAACCTAATGTAAATCAACATTTTCAAAGATGACAGAATCCTTTGACGAAGGAGTCATAGCCTTTATTGCCCATGTCGTGGTTTAACCCCAGCCAGCAACTAGGCACCACGCAGCTGTTCACTCACTTCCCCCCCCACCCAGTAGGATGGGTGAGAGAATTGGGGAAAAAAAGTAAAACTCACGGGTTGAGATAAAGACAGTTTAACAGAACAGAAAGGAAGAAAATAATAATGATAATAATAACAATAGAATTAGAATATACAAAACAAGTGATGCACAGTGCAGTTGCTCACCACTCGCCAGTCGATGCCCAGCTAGTTCCAGAGCAACAATCGGCCCCAGCCTAGCCAACTCTCCCCAGTTTATATACTGGGCATGACATCACGTGGTATGGAATACCCCTTTGGCCAGTTTGGGTCAGCTGCCCTGGCTGTGTCCCCTCCCAACTTCTTGTGCCCCTCCAGCCTTCTTGCTGACTGGGTATGAGAAGGTGAAGAATCCTTGGCTTAGTCTAAACACTGCTTAGCAACAACTGAAAACATCGGTGTGTTACCAACACTATTCTCACACTGAACCCAAAACATAACACTATACCAGCTACTAGAAAGGAAATTAACTCTATCCCAGCCAGAACCAGTACAGCCCAGAATATATATTTCTGGTCTGAATTTAACTCCTCTTAGCTTCTTATATTCAGATCTTGCTAAGTATTACTTACTAAACTAAAGAACAAAACTGCCAGGCATAATTAAAAGATTCAAGGTATGCATTAATGTAGCAGTACTATGGAATAAGCACAACGTATACAAGAGTTCCTCCATCTCAAGGCTCAAGCATGCATACTGCCATGGTTACCATGTATAACACAGAAACAAGCTTGCAACACGTTGCTAAGTTGATTAAAATTTTTAGCATACTCAGTGCTCCTTCCCCACTAATAAAATCTACAAATCAATCTCTTTCATTAACTTAGGCTAACAGCAATGATGTAACAGGAGCTGGCCTTTGTTATGAAGTTTCCTGTGAAAGATGAATCCTTTAATGAACATGTAAATAACTCACAAGTCACAAAAATGACAATGCTGTACACAAATCACCTGTGCAAACACCACAACAAGGAAAAGACACAAAGAGAAAACCAAAATATAAACTTCACAACTCTACATGCACACTGCAGAAATAAGTGGCAAGATGCTTGGCCACATTACTTATTCTCAAGAAACAGACATTGTTTGCCTTTAGATTGATGATTAAAAACTCCACTTAAATTATTACATGACCAGCAATTGCTCCATTTCCTAGAAATAAAGAAATCTGACACTATCCACAACCTAAATGCAACTTGCAATAGCAACAATGAAAAAATGTGATTCATCATGCAGAAAGCTTATGCCCCCAAATATCAGAGATGTTCAATGGATCAGGAAATCAGTGCCTATACATAGTGGTTACAGTACTTTCACTAGAGACTTTTCCTGACAAAGTTTCACTTTATGCAAATTGTAAAACTGCTGCAAGCATTAGGCCTTGTAGGTATCATAAGTAAAGGTAAGCAACCGGTGTAAAAACCAGTACTGAGAAACATGTTCTCATTACAAGTACAAAGAAACAGGAACTTCAATAAACAGGCAAGTGGTTTCCACACATTTTTTTGGCAGTTCTGACTGGGAGCCAGTCCTTGCACGCATTTCTCTGCAACATTCATTCTCCAGAGCCCAAAACTTGAATGTGAAAAATTCTACATGCATCCAAGGCTGAAACAGGAAAATCTCAACAGGTTACTTTTTTTTTTTTTTTTTTTTAAAAGACAGGTGGCAGGGGGGAATGTTCCTAAGAATTTGAATCTTCTGCTACTCTAAAGTTGGAACAAGTCTGTTACTGTAAATTTCACTTTATTAGATGTAGTAGCAAACACTAGCCTTCATGAGAAGGGAGCTTCTTCAAAGGGATACTGAAAAGTAGCTGCTGCAGATGGGAAGAAAAGCAATAGGATGTTACCCTATTTAAGTCCATCTTGGACTGTTGAGTCATAAATTCCTTTCCTCCAGTCCCATGAGGTGAGAACTGCATTTCTTTACTCTGAAATTAGTCTTTTATTGATGATGCCACAATAACATTCTTGAAGAATAACTTTTTGTCACCTGTTGACTATTTTCTTTGCCTTTGGAGGCTTACTAGGCCCTCACTTACTTAAGGTAGTTACTGAGATTTTCTCTTGCTTTTGTTTACATTAATTGTCTATTGATTCAGTTTAACTGCTTATTATGGATTTCCCCAGGAGATGTGTATATCTCTAGTTTTCCTGTAACAACACAACAAGCATTTATGTAAAGCACTCCTGGCATGTATTTTTTCTCCTGCTCAATCGTTTTTGTTAGATGACTATTTCTATTACTTTTGAACTTGGACACAGTCTAGGGTTGTTATTTAACTCTGTCTTTCTGATGTTCAGCAGCATCAAGACATTCTTCTTATTCCTCCCCTCAAGGAAAATATCAACAACTAAGCCTTCTTCTTCTCCACAACACTGAGACAGATAGAGGCGAGATGAGAAACTGCCAGGAAAGTCACTACCAATTGTAGGTAGTAGAGCTAAAGATTTAAGATAGTGACTATAGGTCTTCTGCACTTTACACAAATGGACAATAAGAAAAGCCCATGAACAGTGTTCGCTTCAGAATTGCTGATTTCTAAGCATTGACAAGTTTTGGATTAACTGCTTTCAGGCAATTTCTAAATTCTAACTCCTAATAGAGGATTAGAGAGTTTACAGATTAAAGGCCCTTATTCCCACTCAATTAATTTTGAAAAAGAGAGCCTTGCAGAGACCTCAGCGTATCCAGTGTTTAAGGACTTACCAACAGAGAAACCACCGCAGGTCCTCCCCTCCTGGATAAATTGTATGGTCGCTGAAAGGCTGTCTTAATCCTAAACCAGAACAGCAACCAGAGCACAAACACAGGCCATTCAGCTGCTCTGAGTATTTAATTTCACATACACATGATGAGCTCAGAGCTGCCCTAGGAACAAGTACAAAGGTATATACAAGTTAGGCAGGTATGAATCCAGTTGCATTCAGAAACAGTAAAGTTGTCCTAGCTTGCAGACACAGACAAGTCATCTCACTCTTTTTAACAGGGATCTTGCAGACTGTGCATACACACAGACATCACTCAGGAGCATGCTTTCCACATTAAGGATCCGGCATGTTTGAAAACAAGGCATGAAAATGTGGGACTGTGGGGACAGTGAAGAAACTAGCACATCTACAACCCCTCAGTTCTTCAAACAGTTTTACTCAGCCAACATATAAACCCACCACATTAGCAAATATGCAACTTTGAATGGAGTCCCAGCATAACTGAAAGACAGAGGTAGTTCTGACAACAGCAAGCGTCAGACGATTTCGAAACAGTGGTTCTTCAAGCCAGGTACCACATACTTGCAAGCTCACCCTCCCCACAAACAACGTAACAGCATCTGTCAGCTTCTGCCTAGTCAGACACACACATCTTGCCATCAGGCCTGCCTCAGTCTCTTTCTGCTTTCCTGTTTTTTTTAATATACATATACACACTGTGTATATATATATATATATATATATATATACTTTTTGTGTGTGTAGAGAGAGAGATATATAAACAGAACAACACACATCCACACACTATGCTTCTGTCACAACCACCTTCCTTCCCATCCCCTACAACATGTTCACCTTAGGAGGGCAGCTTTTTCCTCCATGTTTCCTCTTAAATTGAAACTATCCCTTCAAAGTCTCAGCCTTCATAAACCCGCACTTTCTCTTCGGGAACTGGGGAAAGAGCAGCTTGCCCTCAGAAGCCCCCAGTCATCTGAACACAACATTGGTGCTACCACCTGCTACCACCCAGTCTCACCGCACTAATAACAAGCCTACACTAAGTGCCACTTAACACTCTCCACAACCAGCAGCTAAACTTTTCTCTATACATAACTGTAAGGCTCAAGTTTACGTTCTATGGACATTTTTCTTTTGTAATGCAACAATACCAAAATGAAATAGTAGCATTTCAAAAGCGTACTTAGGTCTTCCAAAAAGCACCCTTCTGGAGCCCTATAAAAACACCACAGGCATATAGATTTATTTTTCATTCAGGAAACAGTTTACATGTTGCTTTTCTCCCCACCCTCTCCTTAAGTTCTTCTGTTTAAAGACAATTTGTGTGTAATACAATAATTTCTTGTTCACCATTACTTCCTAAGCAAATCTAATCACAGATACTCATTTGTACCGGTTCGATTTCTGAACGTGTACCCTTCTTATATTTTTTAATAGTGTATTGGGTCTGGCTGAGATGGAGTTAATACTCCCCATAGCAGCCCTCATAGCGCTGTGCTCTGCATCAGTAGCTAGAAAGGTGTTGATAGCACACCAGTGTTTTGGCTACTGCTGAGCAGCGCTGGCACAGCATCAAGGCTGGCTCTCCAACATTTTTGCCCCCCTCAAGAGCAGGCTGGGGCTGGGCAAGATCTTGGGAGGGGACATAACCAGGACAGCTGACCTAAACTAACCAAACAGATATTCCATACCATATGACGTCAGCTCAGATATAAAAGCTAAGTAAAGGCAGATGGAAGAGAGGCATTTTTTTCTTCTGGAGCAACCACTACGCGTTCTGAAGCCCTACTTCCCAGGAAGTGGCTAGACATCGCCTGCTGATGGGAAGTAGAGAATAGCATCATTTGTGGTTTTTTGTTTTGACTTTATTAAACTGTCCTTATCTTGACCCATGAGCCTTTTGTTATATTTTCTCCCCCCTGTCCAGGTGAGAAGGGGGAGTGATAGAGCAGCTTTGGTGGGCATCTGGCACTCAGCCAGGGTCAACCCACCACAAATAGTTATGTAAAATATCACAAGTAACCATCTTAAGTGAGTTTCTGTATAATTGGGAGGGTGGAGGTAGTATTTTACTATTACTCTACACGTTGAGACATGCAGTGTTCCTACAATTGCACTCTACAATATATTTTTTGTGTCTATCAGCATGCATCAGTTCATATAGGTTCAAATTCACATATGAGTACCTCACAATATTTGTGTTTCTGAAAGTTGGAGGGTTTTTTAACTATAGTATCTATAGTGATGTAAGATACACTGAAAGTTAGCAAAATGAGGATAAAACCTTGCCTACTGAGTATATCAACAAAACTGGAATACAATTAATAGTAAGCAGTTGGTATTACCTGTTGCCTATTGCTTAAATCTAAACACAGAGTGGTTACTGCGTTCAATCATCTCACAGGCAATATTTTAGAACCCACAATACAGCGATACATTGCAGTAAGCCCAGGTAGGACAAAGAAATGGTTCTCTACATCAAAGGAATGAACAGAAGAGGAGTTGAGCAAATAAATATGAGTAGCTTTACATATGCTCAGTATTATTGTGTGCTATTGCTCAATAGATTGGAGCTAACATCAGGTTTTATATACCGAATATGTACTATGCCACTGAACTTCAATGTAGAGAAAGTTAACATTAATCGGAAAGTTAAATTAATTGGAAAATTACACAACTAAAATGTTTTTGAGGGTAACTTCCTAAGGGGCCGAATAACAAGCATAGTAGTGATGAATAGCTTGTGTTTATTTACCTAAGCTGAATTCTACCTTTAAGATGGCATTGCCCTGTGGTGGTGATAATACGGGCTCTCTTTTTCCCAACAGAACCTCCGGAGGCACCAACTCTCAGAAAGCTCATACAGCTAGGAAAAATAAAAAATAAAAAATCATAACTATACCCTATCATACCTTCTTTGGAAAGCTTTGCTTTTTTTATAGAACCAAATGGCATCTCCCTCTAAGCTCGTCCAAAATTTTGCGAGTATATAGACATACCGATTCCTTGACAGAAATGTTCTTGAAATGGTAAAAACTCAATTTAGATTCCATTTGAATACATTTATCCTCAGAAAGAACACTAGCTATAAGATTAGAACATCTTCACTACCCAGACCTGCAACCCATCCTGTCATCCCCATATTTAAGACTGTCATCTTTTCAGCTTCGCTTGTTTTAAGGGGTTCCCAGTGCTTGCTCACAAGTGCCTGATTTCAGCTTGGAACCTGAATAATGCATCTCTAAAGCATATTTATTATGATTTTACACTTATTTGAACTCATATTAAAAAACAAAATTTAAAAGTGCACCTTTTATAGTCCCATACAAGAATTGGCAGCAATTATTTTAGGTCCAGCTTGCCTTCAATACTAATCTCACGTGTGAAAGAAGGACAAAGGTAACTAGCAAAAGGTTATTTTAATAACAAAAATCATTTCATGATTGATCATTATACATATCATATTGCAGCATGGGATCATACATAATACCAGCATGAGAGAACCTGCAATAGCAATATGAGGGCACTGCTCAGGGGTTTAGTGTGTAGAGGGAATAACTGTAATGAAAAAGGTGAAAAAAAAATCATAGAAAAAAAGGCCACAATTAGGTATACCTTTTGAAATGAAAGAATAAAGACTCAGAAAGTGGTATATTTAAGTACTTTTAAACATGTTTGAAACTTTTATATCCTGCTCAAGTTCCAGTTTTTAATGAGACACCACAGTTGAAAAGGGGACAGAAATAATTTTGAATGAACAATCAGGGGAGTACTTGAAAATCAGGAACATTTGAGGGGGTTTAGGGAAAAGCATTTAACAGAACTCTTGGCTACAAAGGCTGAAAATGGCTTTCACATATAATATCACTGTTGAAATAACTGTAATTTCAACTGTATCTTTCATACAAAACCGATGCAAAGAAAGTGCTATTGATCTAATAGCTAAAATATATACCTCTGACTAGAAATACATGCACAATATTTGCTTTAAAATCATTTAATGTCATAAGAAAGTGCCACAATTACTCATAGCAATTATACAAGATACTGCAATTTCAAATTACAGTGAAACAAAAATATGTACCTTTTTATCAATTCAGCTTCAAATATTTTCCCGCTTATTTGCTTCATGAAAATTGTATTTTAGATGCTGTATGTGCCTATATTTTTCGACAGGTATTTCATTTGAAATGTGCCTTGCCTTTTTTAGAATACAGCAGAAGCATGAAGTGCATAATCTACAATTCTTATAAGGCAAAGGGCATCTCAGAGAGATATTTCAATAGCAAATTGAGCTGGAAAAAAATGTGTCAGTTCAATTCACAGAAGTGAAGAGATTTCATTTTAACCTACTTATCTCAATGCTCCACGAGCAAGATTTAAGAATGGATGGGACATAATTTTACAGATACGACAATAAACTTACAAGTAAAAAAACAGATTCTCAAATGCTAAGCATTCAAAACCAGCTCTCATGGCATTATTTATCAATAAATTTTAAAAGATCTGAGCTCTTAGCAATTGTGTCCCTACTGTAAATTATTACATCTTAAGGAAAACTTCTACACAGACCTCAGGATCTTGGAGATACTTAATATCAGAGTTGAAAACTTTACTAGTAAAGCAAGCAGCAGTTTCCAGTGGTGATATCCAGGATTGTTCATGGTACCACGCTCCTGTTTAAAAAAAAAAATAAATCAAGTATGAATCAAGTATGAGTGATAGCAAGCAAGAAAAATAATATTTTAACTTGAGTTAAAAGAAACACTGTCCAATTTAGGTCCATAAATAAGATTTCTTCTTTTGCGTAAACAGCTCATCATGCACATTCCCTACACCAAAATCAGTCAACTAAGAAGTGAAATTCAGTAATACTTCAGAAAATAATCCTGTGCTGAATTGATTTCTCCCTCATCTATCATCTCTACATTGATTTGTAGATTTCACATGTTGCAGACTGGCTGATAAAGGTAGCATCCCCAACTCTTTGTAGTTAACCCACAGCCGTAACACCTGGTGCAGATGTGACACTGACAACTGCTGCAAAATAGGGTTCTTCTGCCTCCGACACTGCAAATCCACTTTAACTTGTCACAGAGATCTAGTACAGTTTGCAGAAACAATACCTTTGGAACACTCGCTCCTCTCTGAAGTTTAGAAATGAATACCCAGACCTATGCAATTTGTTAAAGAGAAAGTTCTGTCTCCTTTTTAGCAGAAGCCAATCCAGTATGATTTCAAAGCATAAAAGAGATCAATAGGAAATGTCTTTTGGCTTTATCCTATTGAAAACTGATTTACTCTATGGGCTATTTAAACATTCTATATCTGTGTATTTAAATTAGACATTATTCCCGTTCCCAGGATAGTAAGAAATATGGTTTGTGGCTGTGATGTTCATCCTGCGTTTACTGCTCTGTGATATTATTGTACATGCTTCTGAAGGCTAGCAGTTGCCACTTCACTGACTGAATGAGCTGTTTAGTTCAATAAGTCTCTCATTTGATCAGTTATAAGGCTTTGAAAGACCCAAGCCTCACTCCCTAGCAGAACCATAGGGACATTAAATATAGGAAGGCAGGAAAAAAAAAACCACTTCACTATACTCACAGCTCTTCAGTATACTCACCTACAGCCCCTCTTTGATGACCATGCACCATGTACTCTGAGCTATTTTGACCTAGCCCATCTGAAAACCAATCTTTCTTGGAATAATTTTGCAGTATCTGATAATTAACTTTTCAGGTGCTTAACCATCATGCTGTCCTATCTTCCAGGTGTTATGTTTTCAAAATGACATTAAACTCAGGGGATGGAGTGTCAGTGACTATGCAAACACTACACTACTCCTCTCAGGCTAGCAAGCACATACAGGCCTACATTAGGAAGCGATGTACTTTCTTGCTCTGTGGTATGTATAATTCTGTGATAGGAAATAATGTTAACACAGCCTGAAGAGACTTTGGAAAGGTACTGAAACCTAAACCGGGGAAGGCTTAGAAATCCACAAATTTCTCAATTGAAGACCTTAAAAAAATTTGCCTTGTTTTTGGTAAATGAAAAAAAATTGCAGGAGCTATGGAAGCAAAATTTTACAGTGTATAATCTAAGGTGGAATGAGGTTCTTAGAAGATGATTGGAAAAAGCATATGAAACAAGCATTAAAAGATTTAAAGATGAGACAGAGGCTGGAACAAAAATACAGAACACGACAACTGTAATACTAGCTCTGCCAGTATTATCATGTGGCCTTCGTAAAGTCATTTAACCCCCACTTGGAGAAGCAGCTTTACTCTCTGTGGGTTATCTTCCTGGGTACCAGTAAAGGTTTTTAACTTAGCCTGAATTTGTGCAAAGTACACACAATGCATTTTGTGTATTGTTATACTGTCCCAGAGTTTCAAGTGATGCTAACTTGTGCACATCCTGACTGTTGGAAGAATGTGAGGAAAAAAGCAGGACCAAGATTTTAAATGCATATTTAGCAGTGCTAGATACACACATTATAAAAAACATCACACAAGGATCAGCTCTATTGAAATTCTAGTCAAAGTTCACATTAAGCCAGCTATTGTTTTCTGTTTAATAAAGGAATTACTTTAAATCGGGAACTGTTTGTGAATTTAAATACTATTCCTTTAACATAGCTTTTTTTATCATTGTTACAAGTGTAGGTCTTGACAAAGACTATATTGCAGCATTTGAGAGGTTTTTTTGCCCTCTTTCCATTGGGAACAACAGAGAGTGCTAAGGGAAAGGTAGAGACAGAGTTATTAGAAAAGCCTGCAATTATGCCACTCCAGAATATGTTTTTGTCTCTATTCTCCAAGCTGTGCCTTTTTTAATATAACATTAATTATATGCCTGCATGATCATGATTATGTGATATGAAATTTTCTTCCAACAGATGGACCACATAGCCCACTGAAGACACCTGCATAGCCTGTGGATTGCTTATGAAAAGCAGACTTGTTTCCAGTGCTGCCAGGTTATTGAAAATAGGTACAGATTTAACAGAAACAAACATTCATTCTCTTCACAGAAGAAGAAACAGAGAAATTACCAAGTATCATGAATACTGGAATAGATTTAGCTTCTTCTACAGCTTAAACAATAACTATGATGCCACCTCTGTAAAGATTTATGAACGTCTTTCAAGAGCAGTGGAAACCCATGAAACAACATCCATTTATGCAAAGTCTAGTAGACAAACTTTCCCCTCCCTGTAATTGTTAAAAGCTGAAGAGATTAATACATTGCATCACCTATTGGGCACATATTTTTTACTCTTTCAAGAATGAAAAGATGAGGGAGACTCCTGTGTAATTCACAAGTCTGGAAACATAACTATGCACTGTCCACCCCCACATGAAGAACAGATTTCAATGCAATTCTAGAACATAGTACAAGAAACACAATGAACTGAATTGCCTTTTATAAGCTGTATCTTTAGTTATGAATATATAGATTCATATTTTATTACCTGAAAGTAAATTATAGCTCAAAAAGGTAACAGAAAAGGGGATAAGTCTAAGAATGAAAGGAAGCATCTGCCAAAGGTGCTACTGGTTCATCAACACAGAATAAACTAGTAAATTGTGAAAAACAACCTCTACAACTTCAGCTCACTATAAATTACATGTAGCATCCCAAGGGAGTCAGAGAGAATATCCTATTCAATTTGATAAGAATCATATGTTTTCCATAGTATTCTCTGAAGAGGAAACTGTTTTCAGTAACCTTTTACCCTGTAAATTTGCATTTACCAATAATATCAACTAATGGAAAACAGTATAAAACCATTTAAGCACACAAAAGTTAAAGCATTGTTTTTTCTATTAACAGCTTTTCTAGATTTTTATACCCATCCTTCATCAGAGACGTACAACACGTGCATCAGATTACCATTAAAAAAAGAAGTATAAAGTAAAAAATAGAACATAAGGACGTGCTAGTATTTTGTTGTGTTGGGGGGTGGGGGGGGAGTATGCTTGCTTTTTAAGATCCAATATATAGAGTTTAAATACAGCATCTTAGTTCAAAAATACTCACAACTACTATTGTGAAAATGCAAAATGCAAATATGCTGGCTGGACGGCAGCAGGAGGTGTAGTTTTCCCAAACCTCATTCAAATGTATGTTCTTAGTTCCACAGACAGAGTTTACATAGGTAGCTCACCTCTTAAAATTAGAATAATAAAATAATTTAATTATACTCTAAGTCTATCAATAGGACTAGGTACACCTTTATTTGGGGAGGAAAAAAAAGCTTTTTGAAAATTGTATTTAAAGTTCTTTGTGAAATACAGCCTTATTATGAAATCCTTCTTGTTCTCAAGATATAGAACATTGTGCCAACTCAAATGTTCAGAATTATAGCCCACAATTCTATTCTGTTTGTAGTACAGACTTTCTGGCACATTCAATTTTTATTTTAATTATTCTATTCTGGGGAACAGAGTGGTCAGATTTATTACCAAGGTGGGCTCCAAAGGCAATATTATTATAGTTCTAACAGGTGAATAAACCAATACATTTTTTCAAACTATAAAGCAACTAATGGCACCTGGTGAAAATAGATCTGAACAGCTGAAGCAGAAGAGTTCAGAGGGAAGTAACAGCCTCATTCCAAGAGCAAAAAGGCTGTATAACACAGTGTCCTCATTTTGGCTAGGATAGAGTTAATTTTCTTTCCAGTAGCTGGTATAGTGTTATGTTCTGGGTTCAGTATGAGAATAATGTTGATAACACACTGATGTTTTCAGTTGTTGCTAAGCAGTGTTTATACCAAGTCAAAGATTCTTCACCTTCTCATGTCCAGCCAGCAAGAAGGCTGGAGGGGCACAAGAAGTTGGGAGGGGACACAGCCAGGACAGCTGACCCCAACTGGCCGAAGGAGTATTCCACACCATGGGACATCGCACCCAGTATATAAACTGGAGGGAGTTGGCCTGGTGGGGGGGAACTCGCTGCTTGGGAACTAACTGGGCATCGGTTGGCGAGTAGTGAGCAACTGCATTGTGCATCACTTGTTTTGTATATTCCAATCCTTTTTTTATTATTATTATTATTATTGTCATTTTATCATTTTTATCATTATTATTTTCTTCCTTTCTGTTCTATTAAACTGTTCTTATCTCAACCCATGAGTTTTACTGATTTTTTGCCCCCTTATTCTCTCTCCCACTGGGTGGGGAGGAGTGAGTGAGCGGCTGCGTGGTGCTTAGCTGCTGTCTGGGGTTAAACCACAACAGGCAGAAAAAAACCCAGATGACTATTTCTGAATGCCTTCTCAGGTTCTAAAACATACCAGTAACCTGAATTAGGTAAGATTATGTTCTAGTCTTAATTCATCAAATAATTTTAGTACTCTTATGCTCAACTTCTTTTTTTTAAACATGAATCTTTTCATTTTTCTTCTCTCCCACTGACAAGGGTACAGCTTTAAATGGCAAGTCAAAAGGGTTAAGCCAGTCAAAATTGTAAATGACAGTAAATATTTCTTGCTCAAGTAATTGAATATCTTGAGTGAAAAAAGAGGGGAAGGATGATAAACTGGTAAATAAAGTTTATGTGGTTTTATCACATCCATGTATGATTTAGTAGAAAAGTAAAGGTATCATCAGAAAAAAACCAGCATGAAATCGATGTTTCATATGTTATGACATCTCAACATTTTATACATCACAAATTCAAAATACACTTTCAGAACCTCAAAAGAGGTAGATAGGATATAATTCTACACATCAGTAAAATGGAGCCACTTCTGGATTGGAATACAGCACACATCAGTTTTTATGACAGGACATTAAAAATTACTGTTATTCATTTCAAATTGCTGTAGATAATTATGGAACTTAATTGCAGAGCTGGAAATACTCCAGATATGATAGGTGCTAATACCTTTCATCTTACACAAAATTACATGCTCTCTAATGATTCTAAGGATTATCCACAAGGCTTTTCATACAGTACAAATTTATGGCTAATTTGAAGAAAAGAGCAAGGAACCTTATGACAATATCATTACCAAGTGTGAGGAGAATTTACTTTAAGGTATTCCACCTAAGTAGATGGAACATCTAAATGCTTGTGTGGATAACGGTATTGCAGCCCAAAGTACATGGCTGGGTTACAATGCCTTTCTATCAAAGATATGTAAGTAAATATAGCCTTGAATTGAGCAAGCAAAATGCCATCAACATTACAGAATTATATGCAGCTTTTCTTATTTGTTTGTGTTTTGTTAGTTGTTTTCTTTAAAACTGAATTAATCCCACAGATTTCCACATCAGTCAGCATATTCAGAAGATATCACTAAAATACAGGGGCAAACAGTGTCAGAAGGATAGATTATAGTAAATAGTGCAAAATATTAAGTCCAAGAATAAGACTGTACCTCAGATTTGCTCTTGCAGTTCTAGCTGCATGATTCCAGCAAAGCTACTCAGCCTATTCTGGAAATATGCAACTTAAAATAGTCTTTACACAACCTGTCATGAAGCAAAACCGTTTATGTTTGTTTATTCTTTTGAAAACATAAAGATAAGTACCAAAAGTCATGATCCTCCCATGCTTCCTTCAAACTTGTATCATAACTCTGAACAATGTCATCCAAATAGTAGCATGCTGGTATGTTACATGAAATACAGTCTTTCTTTGGTCATGTTCTTATGATCTGTAATAGCAGTAAATCACTACTGAGATATTCTGATGGTAAAAAAACCACCACACAAAAAAAGCCAAAAAGAAACAACACATTGAAACCAAACAATGACAAAAAAATACTTTTGGATTTCATGAGGTTTTGGAATTTAAATCAGTTGTTTCATGAATAAGAAAAAATTAAGCTTTGTACTTATAGGTGGTTAGTCTCCCACTGAGTTTTTCCAAGTAGCTAGGACTTATATCAAATTTAAGCAAAGAAGTTTCCCTTCTTCAGGATTAGTTTCAAACTGAACGGAAGTTTGAGACAGAACATTCTAACATTTAGAATAGCTGAAACACAAACAATACAGACGAAAATGCAAAATGTGAGAGGTTGCAAACTCAAGCCTTTAAATTGGGAAACAACTGAGTTAATGAATATCCTGCCGCATTTGGTGCGGAGAATGGCAGTTTGCTTAATGAGCAGCTCTTCACTATTTTGGTTCATTGACATTGAACCAAAATTAGTCCTACTTTATTTACTGCACACTATTTAAAACAGTATTCTGGCAGTAGTTAATTTTTTCACTTAATTTTTCTTTAGCATTCATCAGTATTCTGTCCTACAATTTTACAAGTGTGGGTTAGTATTGAATTCTCGTAATTTTCCCATGAGGTGAGGGTTTGGTATTTAACACGAGACTATTCTTTGACTTCTCATCCCATTCATTATAACTTTTCAGGTAAGATTTCGAAGACAAAAGCCTTTTTCACTACCCAGCCCCAATTCATCACCAAAGGAGATGTACTGTGAATGAGGCACAGGTCTCAACAGAAAAAAAAGCATGGGATTGTGTAATTAGAGTAGTCCATGCTGCAGCATCATACCAACATTCACCAGGGATGTTACCAAGGTTGGAATTCTGACTGTAGCCTGACAGAGAAGCCAAATAGCAGCAACAGCAAACCATCGCAGCAGAAAGTTAGAACGCCCTTCAGAGGCTTTCACAGATTTTTTACTTTCACCTTTTTTCTACTACTAACCATCCCCGAACTCTTAATTATCTCCTAGTTCTGGTATGATCTGCATCTCATTCAATCCTTCCTGGTATCCGTTCTATTGCTTATCCATATCTACATCCCAATTCTGATCATCATTGGATTTGTCATACAAGTCCTCAGCCTTCCTAAGCCTGTTTCAGTTCCCTGTTTCATGGTTTTCTCTTCCTTTCTGCTTCAGGCTCCTTACTTCCACCATTCTTGCACTGCATCTTTTTCTTTGTGGTTCTGATTACAGGTTTCTCTCTTTAGCCTTCTCTTTTAATCTCAGTATCCAGTCTTAACAGGCAGGACTAACAGCAGAGCTAGAACTTCTTTTATTATGTAGTAGTAAAGCCACAGGTTATGGTGGCTATAGTTTCCATAGTCTCTCCCACTCCTCCAGAGAATGAAAACTTTGTATTTAAGATGGAATTATGTGCTTGTATACTAGTGAATTCATTCTGGAATCACTGTGGAGATGACGAGGTTGCTACAGCATTACAATGTGTTTTAACAGTTTAATGTTTCTTTTCAAGAGATAAGGAGCCATGCTAACAGAACAGAGACTGCCACAAACTATTCCCTCCTACTGGAGTCCTAGAAATAACTGGAGTACAGAGGGAGGGCCAAACATTAAACAGCACTAGTTGTGGTCTGAAATAAGAAATAAATATAGTTAAAGAGTTTTAAAAGTTAAGTAAAACAGTTAAAGTAAAAATGAGTGAGAAAAAGAGTAAAAAGGGAATTTCAGTTTTCGGATACTGATTGAAATTTAATTATACTCCAGTGATGTCAAAGTTGTCTCAGCAACTTTTAAGGAAAACAAACATATTACTAGAACTCTGCACTTAGATACATGTAGTTTTTAAATTAAAATAAATGAAAGTTATGTATGTGGATTTAAGGGCAGATCTAAGCTTTTTATAGTTCAAAACATTGGTGCTAATAAACCAGCATGCAAATAGATGCCAGAATTAGATACAACATAAGCACTCTGCAAAATTTGCAAGAGAGGCACATTTTAATGAAATAAGTAATAGTTAGATTATGCCATACTAGATTAGTGTTGCAACAGATTATTTAATAGTTCTCTGACCAGTGACTCAGCCAATCTTCTTTTAGAATTCTTACACAGATGGTAAATCCACAATACCCAGAAATATCTTTATCAACTTTATAGTCTTTTAATAGAAAGTGACTGGAACAAATAATATTTTTTTTTCTCAATTACCATACAACTGAAAAACTGACTTATGCAAGACATCAGGTAGAGACAGAACACTAATGTGAGGATCCTAATTTCATTTTCAGTTCTAAAACGGAAACTCATCTCTGACAGAGCAGGAAACAAGCTAGCCAGCAGAATAACTTTTCAAACATCTAGCTATAAAAATAGCATGACCAACTGTATTTCCCAACCAAATATTAATAATGCTGTTAGAATGATTTTGTTCCAAAAAAGCTTATTTTCACACTTTGTGAAATCTCGAATACTGGTCTCATAAGGCATTCTCTGTCAAATGACACAATGTTTCACCCCATGTTCTATGCATGCCTCTCTGCCGGATCGGCAACATGTTTAGCATCACATACAGATTTCTACAGGGTAGCTGAGTTTACTGCTATATCAATCTCCCCCCCCCCCAGTATTTTCTTGAATAGCAAAGATTTTCCTATGGTATACGACATTTACATGTTCACAACACAGTGACTGTTATCCCTTGGTAACTAGATAGGCAGGCAGATGTAGGTTTTCGGAAACATTCTAATAAATATGGAGCACATAATTTTTTGCTGATTATTTATCATAATAAAGAAGGAAAGAATGATAATTTACAGCTCTACTGTATATTGCTTTTAATGATTTGTCCCAAATTGTTACTGCCAACCTTTACAAAATAATGAAAAGTATTGTTCATAAAACAGTTCTTTGCAAAGCTAAGAGTATGAAATACTCTAGCTAAAGAAAACCATGTATCTGCAAAATACATACATCTGAATGTAAAGGCATTTACAATAAGGGAGGGGAGGGGATTAATGAAAGACTAAGTTGAAGAGTAGTCTCTGATCAATGAGCTGTTCAAACTGCTATAAAACAGGGTTTAGAATAGCAATTATCATTTTAACACTTAAATGTCCTGCTTTGGTCATGTGCTATATTCCTATTTTCTGGCCAAGGGAAGAAAGGTATTTTTTATATTCATATAGCTGCTAGGGGACTACGCACAAGGGAGCAAAACTTCGGAGTGGGGCTTGCTATCATCAGTAACATGTTTTGCTGTGGTGTAAAAGACCATGAGCTTGAAGTGGGACTTCTTCCAGGAGCTGTGTAATCAATGTCCTGGGAACCGTACACGATAAAGATAGACAAAGCATGTGTCGTGTGTGTTATTAAGTCTGATTCATCTGACCAAATCACCTTGAGGCTGGATGAAGATGGAGAAAAGGAAACAGGAATCAGGAGGTGCAGCTGCAATTTCTCTATGCTGCTTAGACAAGTCCTCCCAGGATGACTCAAGCCAATCTATTGGATCACACACACACCATCCACATCTGCACATCCAGTCACATCCTCCCTGTAAAGCTTCAGGAGAGAGAGACAGTTCTGAAAAAAGAAGTTGTGTGTCCTGTCTGGCCAATAGAAATGAAATCACGTTGAACAGGAAGAATCATAATTTTAAAAAATACAAGAAATGAAATGTACAATAAAGTCTCACGTACATTTCTATCTACACATTAAAACTCATTAAATAGTAATGGTGATCTCCAAAAGGCCAAAGTAGGAAAAAACAGCTCTGAGACTGAATCCGCTACTCCTTTATGTTGAAATAAGTAGTCAATATCTTAGCTTCACTGACATCAGTAGAAAAGCTCCTATTGACCTATGCAGAGCATAGATTTTACCCAATGAGTCCAATAGTGCATTAGGTCCCACTTGTCTTGAAGAGCTTCACTGAAAGCATTATCAAAAACAATTAAAGTAGCCTGGCTACAGGCACACTGAAGATGAACGTGGATGTATCTGACACGTCTGCAAGGCCAGATAAAGCCTAGTGTTGTAGGAACGCAAACCAACAGAATTGAGCAGTAATAACTAATTGGAGGCTGCATGTCAAATACTGTGTTCAGTTTTGGGCCCCCCACTACAGGAAAGACATTGAGGTGGTGGAGCATGTCCAGAGAAGGGCATCAAAACTGGTGAAGGGTCTGGAGAACAAGTCATATGAGGAACGGCTGAGGGAACTGGGGTTGCTTAGTCTGGAGAAGAGGAGGCTGAGGGGAGACATTATCGCTCTCTACAACTACCTGAAGGGAGGCTGTAGGGAGGTGGGCGTCAGTCTTTTCCCAAATAACAAGTGATAGGACAAGAAGAAAGAGCCTCAAGTTGCACCAGGTTTAGATTGGATATCAGGAAAATATTCTTCACTGAAAGAGTTGTCAAGCACTGGAACAGGCTGCCCAGGGAAGTGATTGAGTCACCATCCCTGGAGGCATTAAAAAAACACATAGATGAGGCACTTAGGGACATGGTTTAGTGGTGGAGCTGGCAGTGCTAGATTTACTGTTGGACTTGATCTTAAAAATCTTTTCCAACCTAAATGATTCTATGATATCACAGAGATAAGAGCATAATTTGAGTATCAACACTTTCAGGGAAAGAGTAATTAAAAAAAAATTAAAATACTGAAGTGCCTAAGAAACAGCTTTGTGAATCCTTACGTCAGACTTGCAAAAGAGAGAAAAAGTGGCTTTTACTCCACACTGACAAGATAAGTTTAGGTAGGAAACCAGCTACTGGAGAAAAAAAAAAAAAAGTACTGTCATCATCTTAGATATCTGAATACTGCTCTGGATAGTATTTCAGAGAACTAACCCATGAAATGCTCTTTAGCATAGAAAACACTGAATTCTCAGAAATGAAAACGTATCCCACTCCTTTTAACTGTCATTATTTTTGTTTGAATGACAATGTGTCAGTTATTTATAGCAAAGTACATACTCTTCTCATAGAGTGTTTCTCATTGAAGTATGCCTAGCTGAGTGCTGGCACAAAAAGGTGATAAGAATTAAATCGACCAAATTAAAGTTTGCATTTTATTCAAAACAGTGTACTGTACAGCTTTCTCTGACTTGTCCCCTGAAGAAAAAAAATTATAAATTGCTTTCATTTTTTGACAACTTGGTGTTGTTTTGTTGGTTTTCTGGGTTTTTTAATAGATTAGTCACCTTTATCATCTTGAAAAAAAGTATCGTGATTTCTTCACTATTTGACAAAATAACTTTTATGTTAATACATTATTGTGGGGTCTTGGGTAAGAACCAAAAGATCATTAATTGCCTCAGTGGATTGTGTAGTTATTTGTGTGATCTCAGTGGAAACGGGCTGAACATTTAACTACAGACAAAATTAAATTCTAACTTTTAACTGAGCTAACAAGCATATCTTAACATATCATAACTGTACATAACATATTTAGACAATCCATCACAAATGCAGTATCAGATTCAGCAAGTTGCAATTAAGGTAATTTCTATTGATGACTGCATGCATTCACTAAGAAAAAGAAATACACTGCAAGGTTACTGAATGCTGGCAACAATTTAGTAGAATATAAAAAAATATTTATATGTGATACGTTATAAAAGGGAAAAGGATTTCATTATGCCATATTACCAAACTTTTTGAAATATTTCTACCACTTCAATTAGAACTATTTCTTTTGATGAGACATTATACTCCAAGCCAGTGTCGCTACAGTAGCTAAGTTTACAATAGAAAGGATTTCTACCTTGGTACCTAAAAGTGTTTTATACATTCAGTGTGCTAACTGGTTAAGAATATAAGAACATTCTTACAAACTGTAGTTGCTTACTTAAGTACTTCTGTTTCTACTTGTTGTCTATGAGTGTGCTCAAATGAAGATATTATATTGTAGTTGGATAACTAAAGGCTGCAACTGTATCATTTACCTACTGCAATTTATTCAAAGTTTCATCATCATGCTGCTTTGAAGATGAAAATGAAAGAGTTTACATATAATGAAGACCATCTGAAGTGTCCCCATTGCAGCTGGAGGCTCTGTAGAAACTGTTGTGCAGGAGGCAATATGCCGTATTGTAATGCAGATTTGCTTAAGAGTGCATCTGCAGCAACAAGATCGTTTCCCATGGTCTTCACTGTATTTCTTCTATTATTCATAGAACACAATGTAAATGAAGCTATAAATTTTACCACATACTAAATGTAGAAAGAAGATAATGGAAATTGTGAATTATGAATGAATCGCTGTTATTGTGATTCCTCGAGGATTCTGATGTAGATGATTACATGCATGCAAAGACACTGTAGCTAAACTTCTTTATATTGATCTTGAAAAATGATTCTAAGAACATTATAATTAATATACAGGATTCATAGATTTGTTTTTCATGACAATGCCAGATACAACTAACCATCAAAGGCAATTACATATCAATGCTACCTAGGGGCAGGCAAACATACTTGTATTTGGAATTACTGAATTGGGGACAGAAAGATAATAGCTTGCAAAAATGCATTTCACAGCAACCCACATGTGTTCTTTCACATTTAAATAAGCCACAGGCAAACTTTGTGGAATATTCTGTAGCGAGCACATTCAAATGCCAAGTAATAAGAAGCAAGATGGGGGCTTCTCTTTTTTGTAGGGTGGCTGAAAAAGAAATAGTTTCTTTAAATGAAAGAAGTATTCTTCTACAAATTGCACAATCAAAAAACCCTACAAGTATGAATCTGTCTCTGCCAGTTTTATCATTAATTATTATTCTCTTACCCATCAAGAATAAGTCTTAGTGATATGATAAAAGTCAGAAATTGTTTGATAATGTTTAGTAATTAGTAAGATTATTCACTAAAATTGCTCCAGCTATAATCAACATCAGCGAAACACTTCCTAAAACTTGGGGCAAGTCTAAATCCCACAAGATTAGCAAAGAGTAGCAAATGTACACTAAAATGAATTTGATACCAAAATTCTCACCTGCTATAAAACCTCTCAAACTTTGTTCATTTCTCATAACAGCCTTTGGTCAGTTTGTAGCCATAGAGTAATTGACTGGCTCTGTCACTCGTTTCAGTAGACTTGACTTAAATGCTCATACAGGAAAAGGGTGAACAAGACATTTCTTAATTATTACATGGGCCTATGTTCTGTACCAATCATATCTGCATGTTTTTGTGCATTTTGGGGCAACAGATTTCAGTTACCAGGCAATATGGGCATCTGACATATTCCTGAGTTCATTAGTTGGGCATCACAGGCAGGGCCCAAGTCCTTGCCCATTTTTTCCACATTAGAATCTGCACCAAAAAACAGTCAACCCTGAAGTAGTGAAAGTGAGGGATAGTAATGGAATTTGCACACCCTCTTTATATTCAATGCAGTCTCTAAGTTTGCGCTAAGGCATATGGTGTCAGCACAAAAAAAGACTTTGACATATTATCACTCTCCTATGGAAGAAAAACCTAGGATATGAAATAATGAGGGTTCTTAACCTGAGTTAATTTCAAATAACTGGAAAAAAAAACAACAACAACATAAACCCAGAATAAACTAACAGTACTGAATTTTTTCTAGCCAACTTGAAAATACTATAATGGACAAGAGAGAAAAGCTTGGAAATAAACTAGTGAATAGTCTCAGGATGTGTTTTTGGTAAAAATATTCTGTGTTTTCATACAGGACAGCATCTACCTATCATAATTAGTACTTTGAGGATAGAAGCAGACTTTAATAATTTCTGTGATTTCTAACCTGTATCATTTGTTCACTAGAACATCATGTTACTCATGTGTTTATGCTCCTCTAGGAATTTTGTTACACTTGACACCAATACAGACATAAACTTACTTGCATTCACTCCTATTATGCTGATGTTCATTATCTTAGTACATTTTAATACAAACCCAACCTATGTTAACACACTTAAAATAACACAATTTACTACAAAAGTCTAAAAAAAATTAAAACAAGCGGAATTTCAGGATGATTTGTTATAGGATTCCTGTTGTGGCATGAATGACTTCAGAGAAAAAGTAGCGTATGTTTGTTAGTGTAGCACCATTAAACTGAAAAATAAAAGTGATTAAATAGATTTAAGAGAGCCTTATTATAACAATATAGAACCACAAGTTACTACTCTACTGCAGGATCTCACTCAAACATATAAAATTCACCCAGCCAGCTGCTATATTCAGAGTCCACAGGCTTTCACTGTAATAGATTTTCTGTAAAAAAAAAACAACACCAAAGCCCACTGAGTTTAAGATTCATCAGCTCTAAACTGCCCTGTTCCCCTTGGAATGCAGAATTTGTAAAGCATGTTAGCTACACATCTAAATTCATTCAAAATAATCCACATAGTTAGTGTTCATGACATACTTTAAAGTACTATGCAAAAACGGCATAATTAAGCTCCACCACAATGGCAATTTATGTATTATTTTCATTTCACAGGTGGCAAAACTGAGAGGCGAATGAAGCTACTGATTCAAGATAACAAGAAAATAATATCCTAAGCAACTAAGAAATCACAAGTTCCTGGGCTTACAATATTATCATCACTCTGAAGTATTTTTTTTTTTTTTTAAAGGAAGACCCATATGAAGATGAGGATTCATTTTGCGTGCTTTTGTATAAACAAGAAAATCCTAAATAAATTAGAGCACAAACCATCATGAAATACGTAATCAGATAAACAAACACTACATGATAATGCATTATTCATACAGGTAAAATGTAAATCTAGTTTAGTAATAATGTATCTGTTAAAATGTATGCATCTTACACAATTAATTATAAAATACTTAATATAAACTTATAGAATTAAGTATAAACCTAGGTTTTGATGGACCAGGTAACTTTAATATTAACAATTTCTAATATTTGGAGTGCTAGGTTTTTATTTATATATATAAAATTTGTTTGCATTCATTACATTAATACTTGTATTATTTATATTACTTCATCTTTGAAAGTAACATTTTTATTTATAGTCCGTTTCACTACTCTTTTGTATTGCAGTTTTGGAAATCCCCAATAGTCTTAAGTCTAATTATCTATTTTTACTTCTCTTAAAAATACCTACTTTTGACCAGAGCTGCTGTATGATTGTAACAACCTGCAATATGCAACTTCTGGTCCTCTGCTTCCGACAGCCTCGCTGACTGTAAGGTCAGATATTAAGGGCTAATTCTCAAGGTACTAGGACAGAAGAATATGCACACAGCATGAAGAGCTGATATCATCAAACATAATAGTGGAGCTATACACACAAATCGTCCCCAGAGAATTCAGAAGTCTGCTCAACCTTCTGGATATCCAACCAGTTCTGCAAAGTGCAGACCTTAGCTGCTGCTGTTAGCACACGAGCATCTTCTACAGACCCTATCTGCACTCAAGTCCCTTCCTACTTGAACAGGTCTTTAGAGGGCATGGATGAGGGTGCCACACCGTCTGTCAAAGCTAAGACACCTAAGTGAGCTGCTAAGGAGAGTTGCGCTGCCAGCCTTGACAAGCCCAGCACCGCAGGGATGTCTTCATGTGAGCTTCACCCTGTGTTGGAAGCCATGTCCTTTCCTAATAAATGTGGCCACTTCTATAGCCCTTTTGTGCAAGATTCCAACAATCAGTACAGTTTGGAAAACTAGTATACTAGAGAAAATTAAATGATGGCTTCCAAGCATCTTTAATAGAATTTAGTTGATCAGAGGGAAACTTCTTAGGTAGCAAAATGAGAGAAGTAGTAAGTCCTCATTATTTCCTCCCCATGGCATTCATTACAATTACAGAGGAAATGACTACATAGAACATGGATTATGTATCACTGTGTAAACATGTTCTTTGGTCTGGTATAGATGTACATACATTAGCTTTCACAAGCAACATTTAAACAAAATGCTTGTTTACTTGCAATGGCTCTTCTGATGTTAAACTGGGACGAATAGGCAATTAAAGTTCAGAAACATCAGATGTAATTAAAAACACTTCCAAGTAGTTCTGTACATGGTTAAGAAATTCTCACCATATGAACTTCAAAACTCTTGTGCAGAATAAAAAGGCAGGCTAATTCTCTCTTTAAAAGAAACACTGGGTTTCTTGTGTCTCTATCAAACAGGGATTTTGTTAATTCATACTTCTAGAACTGACTGTCCTGATGGCACAGGTTTTTTTGTTTCCATTCCCATCACTAGATATGACAGGATTTAGGGAAATGTTCAACCTTATTTGAAGAAAGAATCTGACATCTTTATGAAGTCAGTGCTATACTAATGTTATTAAAGAATCAGAATCCTAGGATCAAAAAGTGAACTTAGTTTTGATTCTGAAGTGACAATCAACTCAACAACCAGATACACCAAATCCTCAAATCCAGATGCTGTTCCGCTCTGGCAAAACTCTTTATTTTCTTCCAATTTTGTTACTCATGCTGTTCTGTGCAACTGATCCATAGCAAGCTTCAACACATTGGAACCACATTTCAATCAAAGACTCACGGGAAGACAGAAGTGTCTGCAGGTTTAAAACAACCAACCAACCAACCAACCCACAAGCAAATACCCAGCCTGGTACTTGGCAAGGAATGCAGACACTTTTGAATCTCTTAGGAAAACAGAAGGTTAAATCAAATTCTTTAAGTGTGTCAATTAACATCCACTCGGTCAGATAACATGTATTTGATTTTTTTTTTTTTTAAAGAAATCACATCAGCAACAGATGTAAATATGAAGACACTTGCTACCACCCTTTCAGAAATTTTCCACCCAAGCTTCAATTTATGAAGACAGAAAAAACTTTCAAAGAATTAAACCAGGGATATTTATTTGAACCTGAAGTGCTATTGCCAAAAACATTCTCTGAGAACATCGAGATTGATGATCTTTACACACCAATTGTGTTTAAGTCAGACGAATGAAATGCCAAAAAATTTAATACAAAAAAGAGAGTTGCACATCTCTCATCAGTTAAGTAGTCACAAAGACATTACACGCTGGGTAAAGTTCTGGACATCTCGTAATGACATTTATTGGTTACCGTATCTACAAAAGTGCAGCTTCCAAAGGAGTCCAAAGTTACTATTTGATTATTCTGTACTTGAGAAAGTTTAAATACCTCTCCTGAAGAAACCCATTACGAAGGTAATGCTCTCCTGAAGTCTGTATGTTAGGCATTACCTTTTCCCGTGGCTTATGAGAAAACCAAATGACAAAAAAACTCAATGATATGTCAAAGACCACATGACTCACTGATGACTATACTAAGAGCAGAGCATGGGAGTCCAGACTACCACCTGATGAAACACTACTTTCCATATGTTAAGCATATAAAAAGTGAAGTTAAAGAAGATAACACATACCCCCAGCGAGGTTTCAATACTAGGGCTCTGCACCAGCAATAGTCTGTATTTTATGAATGCAACTATATATTTACAAATACTGAGACACAAATTATGATTATGAGCTTTGTTTTGCTGAGGCAGATGCCCATTTGCACCAAAATGTGAGTCTCCCCAAAAGATTTATTTTTATTAGAATTAAAAAAAACCACAACCCCCAAACCACAAACCCAAACATGCAGTACTATCACAGAGCTGCTGTTATCAGAACTTAATTTTACAGTTCTCTCAAAATCAAGTTACACCAGGTACTGCTGTAAAGATGCTGTTCTATTACTGCCATTTTCACAGTGTCTTCCTTTATTTTACATTTTTCTCCATTTGTCCATAGAAATCCATTTTGGAAAACATATTGGCAGTCTTCTAATATATGATTTATGGTACCACTTAAGCACTTATCACTTGCTATTCATTCTTCCAGCTACATTATTATTCTAGGCTACAAAACACTAAGTACCTCAGCAAAGAAAACATTTTTTAATTTATGGGGTTTTTATTATTTCTCAGACAAAATACAATATTTTTCCTGGCCTGTTTTTAATCATAAAACAAAATAAATCCACTAATGATTTAGATGTCAAAATTCCTTGTTATTCATCAGCATCATGAAGCCTTAAGACTTAATATTGAAAAAAATATAGCCAGCTCCTTAACTTTAAACATGAAAGTAGCCTCAATTTTCTCTAAAGACTTATAGAACTGTAAACTAATTAGGCTCTTTTTTTCCCCTCATTCATAATGAGAATTGATAGTTATTACTACATAAACTAGTGCAGCTAGAAAAAGCAGACCAGTTATGGAAACAACCCTCCCCTAGGCCCCTGAAAATCTCTGTATTGCAGAGAGCAGTTTTGCTTTTTCTACCTATACCAGTTAGCCTAATTAATAATATTCTTTCTCTTTCCAAGCCCTTCCTCATTTTTATGCATAGACTGTTACAGCTGAAACAAGACAAACATTACTTTTCTACAGCATAATCAACCAGATTAATTCCATGGACTCTAATGATGCTAACTAGCAAAGTGACAAGCAGACTGCACACACCCAGCATAACAGCCTTTCTAAAATGCAGGCAGATAATAGTTATTTGAAAATAATTATTACACATACAAAGCTCTGAGGTTAACATTAAAAGGCTTGCAAAGTGCAGAAAATAGGTTTTCCAGTACTTCTAAGTCTACGGACATCTAGAAAAATAAGACACCAACTCACCACAGCAAGATTCACTATACATATTAAAAATTTCTCTTCTGTTCAATCACACAATATTATACAGAACCATCTGAAAATACAGCCTATGACCTGCTCTGTGAAACACAGGACCTGAAGAGACAAATGAGTAAAAAGAGAGTGGAAGCTTCCTGATTAGGACCTGCACACTGGAATTCGAAATGTCATAAGGCTTCTGTTGGAATTACGGGAGTTAATTCACATAATTGAGCATGATAGTCTGCCATCATTTCAGGCAAACACCAATGACACACCAGAAGACAGTTCCAATCCTACTGGCAAGAAAATCAGTTTGGCTCGCGGGAAAAGAAACTACTTACTTATGAAAAATATGAGATCACAAATCTCCCCCCCTCCCCTTTTTATTTTAAATGTATCATGCAGACATAAAGTTCTATAAGCAAACACATTTCAAAAATTATTTGAGGTTGCTGAGTTACAACACATTAAATTAGCACATCCTTTAACAATTGTCTACTTAAGAGCAAGGAAATGAATAGGTTACAGACATCAGTCATTAACTGTCAATATAAATGTTGCACTAGTCAATGTAAATGTACATATCAAAAAAAACAACTTCACAAAGGTATAAATCAGAATTTTAAAAGCCTTTTTGTCGTGCAAATAAAATACTACTTTTTACATAAATAGCAAATGAAAACATGCACAGCAACAAGCACTAATAATGGTCACCGGCCAACACTGACTTTGCTGTAATAATTTCAAAATGGGAGGGTGTGTAGGAGGGGGAAGCAGTTACTGAAACCTACTGTCAGTTGAGCACATCATCTGTTTTGTACCAGGAACCAACAGCCACTCAGTAGCCCCTAACTCCTTTCTTCTGGGCATACAAGATGACCATAACTTTTAAATACCTTAAATTGTAATACATTTTCATCAAATGCACATTAAGTTTTCAAAGACATTAAAGGCTAGAAGGTTTGGATGAAAAGCAGCAAGAAATTTTTTTAAAATATATATATAAATACAGAAGCAAATAGAAACAACAGGTGGAAGAAAACTTCTTTTGAAACAGCAAGTATTTTTAACAGCATGTAATAGAAGCCAGTTCTGAGATGCTTTTTTTCTCCTTCCCTGTGGTAGTATTCAAAAGCTCTCTATTTTGAAGCCAAATAAAACTCCAGTCCAGCACTAAACCAGAGAATAAATACAGAAACTGGGAAAGCAAAAGTCTAAGTGTACAGGATACATGTATTTTTTTTCTTTAAAGTAGTTGATAATGCTATCAAGATGAATGTCCCAGAAAACAAATGTTCACTTTATAGCTCTGAATCAAAGCAGAAAGATAGAATAACATAAATTGTCCAATAAGTTTTTCCACATTGATGGACAGAAGATTAGCAACTGGGATTGCTGGGAAACAATCAACTATCTTAAGACTTTCTGACACAATCCAGCATTTGCAGCCCCAGTCTAGAAGGATGAAAAGACTGTACAAGATGGAAAGTTTTTATTCTCTTGTTGTCTTATATATTTCTAAAAAGCACTTGGCTGGGAGAGGACTCAGTATATGTAGGCAGTTTAACAGGTGAGAAAAAGTGCAATTGTGCATGTACTATAAAAGCCTGTACTACAAAAGTACATGAAAGAAAAGGTCCCATATTGCCATACATTTTAAATCCAGATCAAAACTCAAATATTTGAAATTATCATATACAATTAAAGTACCCAGGTGTGGTGGGTTGACCCTGGCTGGATACCAGGTGCCCACCAAAGCCGCTCTATCACTCCCCCTCCTCAGCTGGACGGGGGAGAGAAAAATATAACGAAAGGCTCGTGGGTCAAGATAAGGGCAGTTTAATAAAACGATAGCAAAGGTTGCGTGCGAAAGCAAAGAAAAAAAAAACAAATGATGTTACTCTCTACTTCCCATCAGCAGGCGATGTCTGGCCACTTCCTGGGAAGCAGGGCTCCAGTACGCGTAGTGCTTGCTCCGGAAGACAAAAATGTCCCCACCTCCGTCTCCCTTCACTTAGCTTTTATATCTGAGCTGACGTCATATGGTATGGAATATCTGTTTGGTTAGTTTAGGTCAGCTGTCCTGGTTATGTCCCGTCCCAAGATCTTGCCCTACCCCAGCCTGCCATTGAGGGGAGGGCAAAAATGTTGGAGAGCCAGCCTTGATGCTGTGCCAGCACTGCTCAGCAGTAGCCAAAACACTGGTGTGTTATCAACACCTTTCTAGCTACAGAGCTGCAGAGCACAGTGCTATGAGGGCTGCTATAGGGAGTACTAACTCCATCTCAGCCAGACCCAATACACCAGGCTTTGTTATATTTTTGTTTACTACAATTAAAGTTGGAAGTAGAATACTGACAGGAGACAATCACTATTCAGAAGACTAGATCTGAGGAGGAGGTTCTAAGTATTCCTTCTAAAAGGGTTCATTGTTCTGACATGATTTTTTTTTTTTTTAGTTTTTTATTAAAACACTAGGCAAATTAATAAACTACATAATTTTGCTATTCTCTGCACAATTATTTTGTAACTTACTAAAAGAACACACACCACTGTAGATCCATTCTCATACTTCATAAGTTCCATGACTGTTGCTTTGTCATCCTGGTGATTTCATCAATTTGATTGTTTAAATCAATACAATATGAATTTACTTTGACTTGAATATTTTATTAGTTTAATTTCAGTGATACTAACTTCACTTTGGTTCCATGTTTCTGTGATTTTTAATGGTGAACATACTACATTAGAATCAGATACTGTTTGTCTTTTTTCCAATAAGCAGTTCAAGTCTAGTTACTTGAGGATACAGATAGATATTAAAAATCCAATCCAAACCCTGATCTGTTCACCTTTATTACCTTTTGGTTCTCACATTTCATAATAGAATCCACTCTGAATTTTAACTACAGATAAGCTAATATTTACACTTACAATGGAGGAACTTCTAAACCATACTGTTCTAGTCAACAGCTATCTGCTACATGATACTAGTAGTACACACACTTTAACAGAATATACAGACTGGAAGCTTTATTCCTTCAAATACTGCTTAATTTTTAGAACTTGTGATCTCTGGAGCTTATTCGTGTTCTGTTGTTTGCTGTTTGTGAAACTGAAAGCTGAAAAGGACAGGAAGTATGCAAGAAGAAAGAAGTATCACCTGGAAAATGATATGTAAAAGATACTAAAAAATTAAAAAAAAAATCATTGGAGTTGTATAATGGAGAATTGGATTAAAATTTAGATGTGGCTATATTCCCCACAAAGATGTCTTTCTTTGGGAAAGATCCATCTCTGCATCAGAGGTGGACCCCTCTGGAAAGAAATTTTGGACTCTTTTTTCTGTATACTACTCTTAACAAAAATTCTTCCTCTGACTTCAGCAAAGGTAGCTTAATAACGCGAAGCCAGTGAAGAGCAATTGCCCCACATGATGTGGGTCTAATAATGAGTTAATATCATTTAGGTCACATCCTACACAATCAGCATTAAAACACCAAAACTTGCACATTCTTCTTCAGTAATGCACCAGATCTTTTCCCCTTTCCCCAGTCGTAAGTCACACACCAATTTCTTGCTTAATGATCACCATCTCTGGATTGTTACTCCCTATTTGATCAAATTAATTTCTGACCCCAACTCTATAGTTGGCTTTCCTGGAAATTGCCCCAGTTTGGTCTTAAGAGTAACACAGGGTACAGAATATGCCTGCCATGTGGAAACTCTAGAGAACACATACACAAGAAAACTAATGTGCCTTTTCCATTATGTATATATGTAAAATTGCATCTCTGAAGACACTCTAGCTTGGCAATAATTGCAGAATGACTGGGTGACTGCAAGAGAACTTCAAGAACACCCTGACATCTTGTTAAACACTTATGATTGCTGCTTTGGAAACAAACAGCTTCCTTGACAAGGTTTACAACTTTGTCTATCCTATTGCATACTATACAAAGTAGCTGCAAGCCTACACTATCACACCATCCAATGTATTTTTTGTGAATAAAGATCTATTTTGCTGGGTTTAAACCAAGTCTCAGCAAAGGTATTAGAATATCTGGCTCAAAATACTTTTTTGCAATGTCAGTCATTGCTGAAAAATTACTTAACTGGGAAAACTAGAAAAACACTTCATCTCCATTTTCCAGTCTTCTTATCCTTGAGAAGGGTTGTCAGGCTAAGCAATAACTATGGGGAGGCCCATGTTAAAATGCTAGCAGTGATAATGCACATTAATTTTCACCACTGTCTCATGAGTATCTTCACACTGAGAAGGGAATCATAGTTTACATACTGATGAGAACAGCATAAAGATACTTCCCTGTAGTTTCACATAGGAAGTACACAAGAATAGGACTGCAGGGATCTCAAACTCTCACCTAAAGTTTCTGTACAAAAAGGGACACATTTATAACCCCCTACTGCTATACAAAGAAGAAGAAAATAATCTGTTCTCCATGCCCATCGTGAACAGGACTAGTAATGGGTTTAAATTACAATGAGACAGCTTCAGCTTAAATGCAAACAAACCCCCTTCTATTAGTAGAGACTGGAAAAGATTGCCTGAGGAGACTGCACAGTTTCTATAATTTCAAATCTTGAGCAGTAGCTTAGACAAATATCTGTCCTAAATCTTGAGCTTTGAACTGTCCAGTACACTAAGCATGGCAAGGTTCCAAATAAGCTCTCCAAGCTGATGAACTCTCCAACAAGTTACACGTGCAAAGCTATTCAAGCTATAGTAAGAGCTACTTAACAGCAGGTACAATATCAAAATCCACATTTTATTTCACTCTTATCCCTAACAAGCGAGAAATATATTAAAATAATGCCGTGGGTTTGATTAAAACTAGGCAGAAGAAAGCAATCTGTCACTACTTTCTTTAATTTCCAAAATTGTACCTACAAATTCAGTACCTGTGACCTGTCTATTAACTCCATGATCTGAAGAGTATTTTGGACTCAGTTTACAAAACCTGAATTCAACCTACAACAGTATCATAATTGTTATGAACTGACCATTATACTGAATATTCAACAAATAAACACATTGGGTAAGAGAAAGAAACAAGATGAATTCACTAATCTTTATTTTAAGTTAATGTGGGGAAACTAAAAATATACAGATTTCATATTTACATATGCTTCTGACCACCTGTTTTCCACTTTATGCTCTGTAGCTGACCACAGCAATTGTTTAGACACACACAAAGAACACAAAAGGAATTTGGGAGAGCAGAAAGTAAATTCTTGTCTACAATTTTGGCTTGTATTCTTACCCTTTCAAGTAATGACAGAATTTCTTTTGGATAAGAAACATGTAAGAGACAGAAGTTCATTTAAAAGACACGTTTTCCAGCTATTCTTAGCACTTCCTGAACCTTGTCCAATTTATCAACATCCTTTTTAAAGTTTTAACATCAGAACTGGACATCAGCATCCCTGTTTTGGTTTCAGTAATGCCATCTAGAATGGTAATACTAGTTAGATACTTGTTTTCAGTACTTTTGCTTACACATTCAAGAATCTCATTCATTTCCTTAATGTGTTGTTTTACTCATGGTTTAAGACCATCTAAGACTGAACTGCTGCCCCCCTCACATTCCTTCCCTTTCTACTCACACCAGCACTGGCATTTCTGACATCAGTAACAAACTGACTAAAACCTTTTTTCCTGGGAAGCTGGAAAAGGCACAGTCAGAGAATCACAGAATATTTTAGGCACAAGTGCAGCCTTTGTGCAGTTTATGTTAGTCCTGACAGTGCACCTTTCACAACGGGATACTGGCTTATTCTATTGCCAGTATCACAGTCTGCTACAGCACTTAAATAAGAAAAAATAGAAGTATTACTTGAACCTGCTTATTTTAACACATGTACATAGACTAAGTATTTTTAAATATTTTTGTCTTATTACTTGGTCTTTGAGAGAAAAATATCATTTTACTTTGTTTTGCATTTACCATTGCAATAAAATCCTACCACCATGCTGATTTTATGTAAATTTTCTGAGCGAAGGTTCACAGCATCCTGGTACGTGATAAAGTTGTCCCAGCTACTAAACAATATAGAAAATCAGTCACAGGAAGCAAGGAAGATGGATATCCAAGAGTGTTCAAATATACTTCATGAAGACTGACTAACATGGGGGTGTCCTGTGGTCCCATTTGGCCACTCAGATTTGCTCGGGGTTGGTTTAATTTGAAAAGACACCCAGGGACATCTCTTAGCCTTACGTGCTTGGTCCTGAGCAAGCAGTAAGGGACTGCCCCACTGGAGCGGAGTGCATTAAGAATGCTGAAAATCTTTCAGGAAATTTTTCATTCACATTTCTACTGAGCACAAAAGCAACACCCAAAAAAAGAGAATAAACCTAGTGTTTCAGTTTTAAACTTGTATGCCTCTTTTTATGACCTCCACTGAGGTTCTTGTGTTACCCCAAGACCATATCTGAAACCCCCACAGATCTTATTTGACACATCCCTTTTCAAAATGTTTTCCTAATTCCATTTCAGCTCATTATTTACTTACTCAGATATACACATACATGCACAACTAGCTGAACATGACTATTACTTAATTGCCTACAACTTAAGCTTCTGAAGTAATCTCACTGTTACATTCTAAAGAACACAGGAAAGAGTAGTAAAGTCAGTAACATGCATCAGCAAATGCTTCTTAAAGTAATCCACTGTATAATGCAAAACCATACAGAACTGCAGTTCTTCAGGATAGTTAACAGAGAGCATAGAGATTAGGAAAAAGTATTATCTTGTTCACCATAACAACTGTATGCACTATCAAAAATCAGAAGTTGTGCATGCTTTAAAGTACATTGCTATTTCATTGTCCTTTCCATCTTGGAATTTAGGTAGTTGAAAGGCTTGGTCAAAAAAAAAAACACCAAAAAAAACTACAAAACCACCTTCATTGTTAGAACCAATCCTTCATAACTGAGTTTCCAGACACAAGATAGCATCCTGGCCCCTTCTACCGAAATTATACTTTGTCATCAATATCAAGTGGAGAGAGAATTCTGTCCTATCATCACTGCAGACACCAACAGTTCAAACAGTTCACCACTGCATTATATTGTTTTGGAAGAATTGCCATCATTCTTACTATGTAAAGCACAAGTATTGTAAGAGTATTTCTATCTTAGTTGTTACACAATATTTGAAATGGCCTTCTTCCTAAAATGGGCTTTTTCCCCAGCTATGCTCTAGATGCAGCTCTCATTCTGCATTTAAGCAGGGCTTCAGGTGAATTAAAAAGGACAGATATGGCAGCCCTAAAGTAATATATGAAAGTCTTATTGTATTAGTCATTTTTCCTGTCATTTTGTATTAGTGTCATATTAGTCTAATGCAATACTAACATGATACTGAAATGTTAGCATATCACAGATTACTCAGTGTGTCAAGCTTGAGTCTGATCATATTACTTTGCTGTGTGTATTTCAGAGATGAAACCCTTCCCTTCCACCCCCTGACACTATGCAGGACCAACAGAAAACAGGAGGCACAAACTGCGCAGGAGTCTAAGACTTGCATAAGAGGTATTAACATCTCTTGTGCCAAACGAAAGAAACTAACAGAGCAAACAATATTGATTCAGTCTAGGAACTTGTTCATACAAGTAAGGTACTCCTTTTCACTTTAAGGTGATTTTGAGTCTCTCCATACAAACTGAAGAACTACCATCAAACAGCAGCATTTGGAAGTGTTCCTATGATAGGGGAAATCCAACCAGAAAATAAAAGCATTGGACTATCCCCTTTCAGTCGTCTTTGCATTTAACCAGGAAGTATTAAATTAGGTAACGAAAAAATCTGCATGGTTTTCTGCATGTTTTATTCTAGTGGCCTAGCATCAAGCAGGAAGTGACCCATATAACTGAAGGCTAGAAGGTGTGGCTGGGTTTTCCTGGTCAGGTCCTAGAAAACCCAGCAGAAATGCAAAGAGTAATTTCTGGCTGGGACAGTAATCATACTTGGGTAATAGCATGTAAACAAAAACCGAGAATAAACCGCCCCCATCCAATCAATCTATGCTACTGTTCTCTTTGGTGATAACTATTGAACTACTTGTTTGTCAAACCAGTATTTGAATGTTTCCAGTCTAGGCAGAGGTAGGACTGTCAGTGAAGACCACAGCCATTACAGTGTGTGACATTTCCTCTTCAGATGAAGCAGAGATGCAACCTGTGTTTCTGTTTCAGAGGTCCCCATGCCTCTTTCATTTAAGTAACTAAAGTTTTTTAAAAATATATTTAAATATTTTACTTACAATTATTTAAAGTGTTTATTTAAAACAAACACAGAACCCAAGAAAACAAGACTAAACAATGCCACATCTGAAAGGCCTTAGTAAATTAAGCTTCATAGACATTTACAGAGGAACAAGAAACTTTCAGAAATGTAAATGTTCCCACATGAAAACAGATGTTGCTAAGAATGAGAAGCAGTTTGACCAAAATAAAATCCAATTATGTAGGTGAGCACATTAACTACTTTGATTTATTCTAAAACTATAGATAAGTAAGGAAGCATTCAGAAAAAAACAGTTTCTTTTCGTGGTCTTTGCCTAACACAGCGATTACCCTGTATTGCTTTTGCAATAATTACTATGCATTAAATTTCAGTGAAGTTATACAGCTTCCCTAGCTCGTTAAGTTTTCACATAATTTTCCTCTACATGTCCTCAGTAACTACTACTAGGATCACAAATAGTACTGGAGAACTCTGCCTATGAGACGACCATAGAGTAAGTACCATTATGTGAGTTTTACATGTACACGCTCAGACACATACACGTACTCTGACAAGAAGCACAGAAGCAAGCAATATTACTGTTTCTTTTTTTAATAAGTAGAAAATGATGGGCAGAAAAAATGGTAATTAAGAACAAGAATGAAGAACAGAGCCATAACAACCTATATGTGCAGAGTTCTGGTACAATATTTAATCATATACTGCAGTTGAAATTTTTTGTATTTTTAATTTTAGGTGTGCATACCACTCTCACCTCTGTTCAGCTACAGTACAACTATAGAAGAAGAGTTCTCTTCACAGTTTATACTACAGAGGTATAGGCATGGGACAATTTACTGCTTTAACTCTATCATTTGTGCTTCTTCACAGGTACAAACACGCAGTTATCTCTATATATGCAAGAATGAACCTCTCACGTGTAGTTTCCTAGCTATCCCAGATACAGATGGGCTTTTGTACAAAAAGACATAGTTCACAAATACTGAGTACAAGATGACATGACAAAACCGTGCTGTTTAGTCTTCAGAGTTTTTTAAAGTGATTTTAGACTCCCTAAGTTTACTGCAAGGACTGGTAAAGGTTCAGCCTATTTTTACGGGTTTAAGTCAAGACTCAAAATATCAGATTTTTATATAATCAAACACTATAGGAAGCTAGACTACAAGTTTAATGCCATTTCATCTACTGAAAGAACTGTAAGCATATGATTTGATGAGCAGAGTTTTATTGAATGTGGATAAATATTTAAAGCTTTTTAGAGTCCCATGTAAATGCAATAAACACATATTTGATCAAACTGCCATCTGCTGGGTATTCCTGGGATTTAAGTGGTTTGGTTAAACACACACACACTTCTGTGTCTGAAAATATTTTAGCAAGAACTATGAGAAATCTTTCTATTTTCATCACATGTTTTTTGAAGTTTGGTTGGCAATAACCAATTGCCCTTGTTCCAGCAGAAATGCTGTCAGAAGAGGCACCTTTAGGACTAGGCCATGCTACAGACATCCTGTGACCCTGCATAACCTAATTCGTCCTGCTCACACAAACACTGACCTTCAGCTTGCTGGGCACAGCTCAGTTAGCTTCACCTGTGCAGCCCTTGAAGAGAAAGGGACACACAACAGGATCCACATTGCCTGAAGCAACCATGCCCTATAACCACGGAATTTAGTAGAGGTGCTTGACTGCTTTTTCAGAAGAAGAAAAAAAAAGAAGTGACAGGAGAAATAAAAAGACTACTAAAGGAGTAGTAACAAATTACTTAAGGTACCTGCACAAAAACCAAGTCATATATAACAGGGGGGCAAATTTCTGAGAACTCTTTCTTCGGGAAATTAAGGAAATACTCCTCCTTGGAACCATCCAAGATCACAGCCAGCAAGAAGCAAGGCTACTCTGAGAGTGCACTACACAAGTTTAATAACTGTGGTACAATCAAATGCAAAGAGACTACTCCCAGAAAATTATCATAAGTAGTAATGGTGGTAGGCTAAACTTTTAAAAGTGAGATTTCAAATTAGTTAGGCCCTGAAGGCAGAAGCAAAAGTAAAATCTTGAGGCTTCCAAAAAACAATAACTAAGCCCATTGTACAGAAGAACCATCTACTGTAGTCATCCTCCAACACCCCTCCTCTGAGAGGGTAAAGTAAAATTATGAAATGCAAGCACAGAGCCATCAATTAGGAATTGGGTTGATCTGAGAGGCTGTTACAGAGGTGTTCATTGAGAGGTGTCTTGCCGCTTCTCCAAAGCATCTTTGTTCTAGGCCTTCAGGCTTATCTGTTTTGCAAACCTAGTATGTCACCTGCTGTTTCTTTCCTTAAGTCCCTGAATACATTTTAAATATCCTAAGTCACCTTTCTGAACACTTACTTCTATGACATTCAGAGGCAGAACTCCAGGTACCACAGTTTTTACTGAAAGAAAAAATTGCCTCTAAGGTATGGGAAGGTAATGGTACATTGCTATATAAACAGAAGAACTGTTTGGGGATTCAGAAGCAGGACTACTCAATCAGGTCAGCTGTAGCTCCACCTAGATGATAAATCTGAGGTTAAAAAAGTTCATATACACCTAAGTGTGCAAAAAAAGCTTTATGGAGAAGAAATACAGCTAGCCATGGTATTTGATAGGATCTTTCAAAGGCAGAGACCCTAATCTTTAAAAGGCAGGGCATCTGCCAAGATGAAGTACTTGCGATGGGACAATATTGAAAACCAATCGTCTGCAAATTTATTTAAAGCACTTTCATAGAAAACCCTTGTTTTAAACTACTGTATGGTTCCTTTTGGGGTTTGCGTGAATTATTAGGAAGAGAGATGCAAATTACCTCACAAGAGTACTTACAGAAAGAGAGTGAGTATTACTTGCATGTGCATAGACTAGGATGCCAGGGGTGGGACCTCAAGCTTTAGAGGTTTTTCATAAGGCTTATTTTCCATATGAAGAAGGAAGTTGGAAGGGGGAAGAGAAATGAACACAAATTCAATTAAGCATCATCATTTCCTTTTGGAGCACAGGCAGGATTTAGGTATGCTAGAGGAAGGCTGAAGAAAACCTGGGCTCAAGCAGATAACCCATGCTCTCAAGACAGAAGGATGCTGTCCTTCCTTATCTAGGCTTTAAAGTTATGCTACTTTAACTGCATTTGGACTATATTAAGTATAAGCCTAAATAAAGCTAGAGTTCACTGTTATTTAAACAAAAATAAAAAGTTGTGTGTTTATCTGTCCTATATAGAAAGAAAAAAAAAAATACATGAAGAAATATATACTAGCTTATCACACTTTCATACTGATTAAAGTTTCTTCACAAAAACTTGGACTGTTAGAAGTATACTACATTAAAAAGGTCATCTCCATAGTCTGAATTAAGAATGATGTTCCTATTACTACAATATAGAAATCAAGTGTAAATTGATCCAAAGCAATTTAGCAGAATTCAGAACATAAGATCAGGTTACACTATACTCTAATCCCCATTCAGAACCAAGTCAGCTATGCATAACTGCTGTTTTTCAATGAGAATGAAACAGTCTGTAAATGTTGTGTAAATCACCATGAAATGCTCGGGGATCCTGATGGGTGGAAAGTACTATACAGAGACACATTATTGTCATTTTACATTTAATTCTACAGTATTTGTATTTTAAAACCAGATATTCTACAAAATTCAAATAAGTGAGCGGGCTACAATCAGAAAGATTCTCCCTAATTTTATATCTTCCCCCCACGCCTGCTATCAGTAGATATGGTTTACAAGGTGTAGTGTTGGATTGCTAATCCTATATGACATTTTGTACACTGTCTGAAACTGCAGACTCTGGCATTTTCCAAGAATTACAAGATTATCATCTTAACAACAATGCTTGCAAATCCTGCAGCCATTTTAGTCAGTAGGGGCCCATTAAGTTCTTTGGGAACTGCAGCAGGAGAAAACGCACAAATTGCAACTAAAAATGCTAACTCAAGAAAACTAGTGCACAATAAGTCAGCCACGCACAACATGCACCGTATTTCAAAGGCCAGATATAAAATGGTGTTCTGGCTTTGTAGAAATGAGGTTTACAAAGTACCTGAGTCAAAACTTGTTATTCCTTAGGGAGGATTGTCTCTGCTGTCAGGGGAAGTGATGCTGGAACCAGTCAAACACACCTACCACCAGTCTGCTGGAAAAATCGAGTGATGATAGCATAATGCAGGTACAACAAGTGGAGGATAAATGTTCACTTACTGACCACAGCTTCTTGCTCTCAAGACTTAAATTCACCTGGATGACATGCATGATAGATCCCCCCCTTTGATTTTGAATGCCCACGCAAAGCACTGAGCAGGACTTCTAAAGGTTTCCCGCAGGTATATATGCAGCAAATACTGACTCCTATCAAAACCTTAACTGAAAGCACACTACACAACCAGAAATTGAGATTTTCCAAAGAGAAAGAATATTTCATGTGGAGTTTTAGATCAGCCCCAATACAGAACCAGCCACAGAACACATCATCTGCTTCCACTAATTGCTTTGATTCTTTTAAAACGTTTAGTCTCCTTGGCAAGAGTATAGGAAAGAAAAAGTCTACATTGATATTACTTGGTTTTACACATTTTGGTCATTTGCTTCTCATTTGAAAACTTGTCTGTTACACAAAATGTAACCTTTAGGTTTGGAGCAGAGAGACTGGGTTTATTAGGGTGTTTGGGGCTTGTTTCATTTCTTTTTTAATACCCCTGCCCATCAATGACCCTATGAAATTTTAGGACGAGATTACTACATGCATACCCTATGTGAAGTAAATTCCAAATACCTAAACACAAACTCTTTAATTACACTCACACATTAGAGAATGTGCTGGTTTGGGCTGGGATAGAGTTCATTTTCTTCACAGAAGCTAGTATAGGGTTATGTTTTGGATTTGTGCTGAAAACTGTGTTGATAATACAGAGGTGTTTCAGTTACTGCTGAGCAGCACTTACCCAGAGCCAAGGCCTTTTCTGCTCCTCACCCCACCCCACCAGTGAGTAGGCTGGGGGGGGGGGGGGCACAAGAAGTTCGGAGGGGACACAGCTGGGACAGCTGACCCCAACTGACACAAGGGATATTCCAAACCATAGGACGTCATGCTCAGCATATAAAGCTGAGGGAAGAAGAAGGAAGGGGGGGGATGTTCAGAGTTATGGTGTTTGTCTTCCCAATTAACTGTTACATGTGACAGAGCCCTGCTTTCCTGGATGATGGCTGAACACCTGCCTGCCCATGGGAAGTGGTGGATGAATTCCTTGTTTTGCTTTGCTTGCGTGTGTGGCCTTTGCTTTACCTATTAAACTGTCTTTATCTCAACTCACGAGTTTTCTCACTTTTCCGATATTCTTTCCCCATCCCACCAGGAGGGAGTGAGCAAGCAGCTGTGTGGGGCTCATTTCTGGCTGGTTAAACCACAACAGAGTCAGAGAGACTCAAGTCTTTATATACAAAATAAAGAATATCAGTTCATACAGTACAAGTCTTCAAGCTTATGCAAAATCCAAATAACATTTTCATGGTTTGGCTACAGTATACTTTATTCAGGATATTTTAATGCACAAACATCTTCAAAGTGTTCTAACAATCAAAAGTGTACGGAATACACAAAATGTAAGTGTAAACTGTTTATATTACATGGGTAAGCAACAAGCTTTTGTCTAAGTCAATGGTGAAAATACATGACTAGATAGAAAATATATGGATCTGTTTCTAATGATACTGTCATGGGGAAAACAACAAGAAAACCCCAAACCAAACCATGGTAAAAATGTTCCTTGTATTTCAGTTCCCAAACAATCAGCCAATACTACACTAAGACTAAAGCAAGTAATGAAGACAGTATGACCCTAATATTCTTTCTACCTTGTGTATTCGCATTCCAGGATAGTTGCATAACAACTTCAAAGTGATAATTCTATCTTTCTGGGTCTCATTTGGATCCAAGAATGCTTAAATATTTCAAGTAATACAGAAAGTGCCATCACTCTTCAAAGCAAAGTACGTGCTTAGATAATCTGCAAAATTCTAAGGTGCCATTTTTATTACTATTATAATTGTTGGTGTTCAGGGTTTTTTCTAAAAAAACATGCACATAGGAAAAGCATTTGGTCACCATGGATAATAGGTGCTAGAAAAATAGTATCATACACTGTGTCCAGATATATTGCAATATACATATTCATCTCATCACATTGCTAATAGAGGAACTAAAACAACAGGGCGTTGTTGTGCCTCAATTAACTTTTACTTAACATTTTACAAGAAGGTAACAACTCATAACTTTTTCTAACATTTCCTCCCTTCAGTGACCAAAGACAGACTTGCCCTGAAAAAACATTAATCTTTAAACAGTAGTATCTACTAGATAAAATTTGAGTTATTTAACTAGACTATATGCGTTCTTACCTAGAGGTGCATTAACCCTAGCTGAAACTCATTTTGTGCAAATCCAAAAGTTTCGGGTATCAGGAAGCAGACGTCCTTTTACCTCCTACCCAGCTGGTCAAGCAAAATGTTCCCAAGGCTCCATCCTTCAAGGCTCAGAGGATGCCTCTTACAGAGCAGATGACCTTCATTCCGGTAAAGGACACGTAAAATTGATGGCATCCAAAAAAAAAAAAAAAAAAAAAAATCTACTTCACCTCAGGCATAAGTAACCTAACCATAGGACAGCTGAAAAAGTATTTCAAGACATCTCTTCCTAGCCAAACTGTTCTACATGGATTTTGGAGGTAAGGGCATAGGCAGGAAGAACAGAAAGAGGAAATGAAGAGTAGGAGGATATTTTGGTTTTCTGTTTCATTTTTCTACGTGGAAATTTGTTTTCCATATTAGCAAAAGAAGGGGCAAAATGGTAGAGTTGCCATGGAAACCACAAGTTTCTCATTAGTGAACACACAGAAATCAGTTGGAAAAGTAGAGAGGACAGATGCTAAATATACATTCTTCCTGAACTCATTCATATTACTTTATTTATTTTTTTTGCTCGTATTCCCTTCTGATTTACACATGCACAGAGCCTTTCAAAATGTAAGGGGGAATGACTCCAATCAAATATAGAACATGAGGATTGTTTCAAACTTATTTTAAAATGAAGTGCATACAAAAGAAATCATACATCTAAAAATCTCTCATAATGTGTTAGTCTGCAAGCTAACTGTAACTTACAAACACTTAAAGCTAAGCAGTTTTTATAAAATTATGGTAGGAGGCTGCATATTAGAAGTCACATAGGTGAAATCCAACACATTGAATGCATGTAGGATTAACACAGAGAACATGAACTGGAGTTAAACCCTGAAATAATGCTCTGACTGTTTCTGACTGGTGCAAATCAATGAAAAATCACAAATCTATCAGCCAAAATTAGCACCATAGAAACAATATGGGCTCCAGAATGAAAGTCTAATAGAAATCCACAGGTGCCAATTTCTTGAATCCAAGCAGCGTCTGAACTCATAATACTAACTTAAATATACATACTACCTGAAGCTGAACTGAAAGGCAATGAGACAGTGCAACAGAAATATGTCTTTATTTCTCAGTAAATTCCCCTAATTTGATTTTTCAGAATTGTTTCCTTTCAAGTATACAGAGAGCTTCGCTTAATAATCAATGTATGTTGTTAAACAAAGGGACCATGCTATAACCTGCCATTTGCTATACTGTCTTATTGCAATGGTATGAAAACACTTCTTGACAAGAAACAAGGAAAACATGCTGCAGCACAAGATTCTTTAAAATTCTGTAATACAACACACATTACAAATTCAGAAACAGCTCTACAGAACATATCTGAAAAATAAGAGACTTAAGTACTCCTGAGAATCGTGGTCTGTTTCTGAAGAAAAAAAGCAATCACATGAAACATATGGCCTCTTAAGTGTTTAATAATTTTGCATCAAAAATAAACAGCTCATTTTGCATGGTGTAAATTGTGAAAGAGAATTCACATACAGTGCTATAATCTGGTCTAATTTCCATTAAACTGCTTTTCTTAAGAAACACTATTTCACTACCTTTACATTGTGCCCAGCTACAGAAACTAATAGTAGACCGACAACGACTGAATTAAAAATAAAAAATAAATTGGAATCTGTCCCCTAAGTTCCATTATTATGAACCAGATGTTTGTTTAGAACACAAACTTACACATTAAAGCAAGTACAAGAGTCCTGATTATTTAAGCACATGGCTGAAGGGGAAAATGAGCTAACCCCTTTCTACATTATCTTTTACTTCTTTTGTCATAGGTAAAACAATGAAAAAGGTTTAAAAGCCAAAAGACAATCTTAACATGAGACCATAAGGAAACCTTCAAAGGGTGAAGAAACCTAGACTGCACTGATCTTCACTCTTAGAAGAGCCACTCTATTGCCAAAAGCACTCAAATGCCAGGCACCAGACGCTACATAAGATACTTAACCTTAAACTCAACAAACAAACGTCCAGTAGGAGCATTGGAACCATTCATGCTAGGATACTTTGAGTCATCAAGTTTTAAGAAAGGAGAAAAAAAATGTTACAAGTATGAGAACTTTGGCAACTGCAAGAATCTATAACTAATCCCATGGTATGCACATTTATCACTTCTTTCTCATTTTACCATCACTGTTCTCATTTTATAGCATCACTGTGTCCTTTCAATTCCAGGATATTGTGAAACTGCTTTTAAAGAACATTAAAAGCTCAAAGTAGTACAGAAAAAGCAATGACTGAAGCTAATTAAAGAACTCGCTTGGTACAGTACATAAACTGTTTGATAACGTACATGAATACCATCATATGAGGAATGCAGTGTATTTTAAAACGTTGGTTTTGCCTGTCATTTTGGAACTCGTTGAAAATGTTCACCAAAACTCAAGTTCACAGTAACTTTCAAAGGTTCACTGCAGAAAGCTTATAAACCAGAAAAATTCTCCTTAAGAACAAATATATTCCTGACATGTTTAACTGTGAATGAAGTGGATCAGAAAAAGCCTAAAATAATTTGTGTAGCAGTGAAGGCAAAGTGCTAACTGACCTCTGGGACATTCTATTGATCAAAACAGGTAGTACTGCACCTGTATTTTCAAGTTCAGAAAGCGTGATAATCAATAGTTTTCTCCAGACTGGACAATATATTAAGGAACATCTTGAATATAGCTAATGTGATATTTTTCAAAGACACATATTGTGTAGGATATGCCCTAGAAATATAGATATTACTTGTTTTGGAATTTCCCTTTCCTCCCCTCACAAAATGAAGAACAATTGCAGTGGCAAACTTGGTATGAAAGTTATGAATATTTGCGTAAAAAGAAAAAATGTAACAGTAGGAGTTGATAAACTATTATTTCATAAGAGCCATTTGGTCAATAGTATTTATGCACAAACGTCATCTTTGCAGAGCGAGATACCTTACAGGAACCACACACCAAAAATCTCATTAGGTAGCCTATAAGCTAGTGTGGTGGGTTGGCCAGGCGCCCACCAAAGCCACTCTATCACTCCCCCTTCTCAGCTGGACAGGGGGGAGAAAATATAACAAAAGGCTCGTGGGTCAAGATAAGGACAGTTTAATAAAGTCAAAGCAAAGAAAAACAAATGATGTTATTCTCTACTTCCCATCAGCAGACGATGTCTAGCCACTTCCTGGGAAGCAGGGCTTCAGAACGCGTAGTGGTTGCTCCAGAAGAAAAAAATGCCTCCCTTCCATCTGCCTTCACTTAGCTTTTATATCTGAGCTGACGTCGTATGGTATGGAATATCTGTTTGGTTAGTTTAGGTCAGCTGTCCTGGTTATGTCCCCTCCCAAGATCTTGCCCAGCCCCAGCCTGCTCTTGAGGGGGGCAAAAAAGTTGGAGAGCCAGCCTTGATGCTGTGCCAGCGCTGCCCAGCAGTAGCCAAAACACTGGTGTGCTATCAACACCTTTCTAGCTACTGATGCAGAGCACAGCGCTATGAGGGCTGCTATGGGGAGTATTAACTCCATCTCAGCCAGACCCAATACAGCTAGCAATATGTGAGGTGGAAAAAAACCCCAACCAACTTTACAAAGGAGTTTTTCTTCTAGCAGCAGCACCAATAGTAGAGGAGAGGTTTGGGACCTTGCTCCCTAAAGAACTATCTCTGTCCACGACCTATTCCTGTTTTGAGGTCACTTGTTACCACCTTCTATAAGTGAGGAAGCAGGATTGCCATTTTGTTCAAGGAGGAAAGGCTCTTTTTTCTTCCTTCCTGTTAGCAGGATATAGATCTGGCCACTTTATTTTATTTTTTGTTAAATTAAATTACATGCACTGTTGTAGAAAACATTAGAAACAAAGTTACGTTAATGAAACAATATAGTCTATATTAAAAGACTTAATATACTACAGTTTCTTTAATACCTATCAGTGAAAGGGAATGCCTTCTCCATTCTTTTTTCCTCTTGGATAAATAATCACAGTCTATGTTAAAAGTGTGCCTCATAGCACATTTATATATGATCTAAATAAAAGTATCATTACCTCATTCTACTTTGTTCCCTGCAATTTAATAGTATTTCTCTTCCACTTGCTGTACTGTAATTAGAAAAAGACCAAATAACCAGATCATGATTAGCACCAACTCAGTTTTTCCTGCCTACTAGAATGGATAAGTTTTGGGGACAGATACTTGTGTTTGGGGGTTTTTTTTGTTTTGTTTTGTTTTTAATATATTCTAAGTAAAACTGAGACGAAATAGAGCAATATGTCAATATGCAAGGCTATTATGAAATTGCTATAAAATACATTTTTTAAAAAGTAAAACAAAGACCTATTTATCAGGTCTCATGCACAGAATATCCAAGTATTAAGTGGTCTTTAAAATATATAACTGGCATGCTTCCCTTACATTATGATTAGCATTTAAGTGCTTAAGGGAAATTATATGCTTGGAATAACTATTTGGAGAAATAGACACAAATAGAACTTAACACCCTGTCTCAATTAGCAAGCTAAGGACAGAGATTATGCTGGAGGGTGGTAATCATACACCTTCAAGGTATGGTTGAAATTCTACTAAAAAAACAATTTCTCAAAAACAATTTTAATAAGAATCAAAATTTTAGAAAATGCTTATAGCTTTGAGAAACAATTCTGAATATCTACATACTAAATCATATGGCTCTTGCCAGTTAAGTTACAAACAAGAAGGGCAGTTTCAATGAATTAATACAATTAACAATAATCTAGGTTGAAGCCATTTATTCTAGTACTAGGGATAGTATACACAAAATATTCTATTGATGTTCATATTAGAAGTAGAAAAAAAAATAAATTGAGCTTATAAGTACCACCTTTTTAAAACTAGTTATGTATTTATACAGAAAGAGTATATACAACTGGCATTCAAAGCTTTAATTACACAACTGTAGCAACCAACAAAAAATTTTTTTAAAACGTTTTGCAAAACTGAATCCTAACTCACTAAAAGGAGTCCAAAAATGGAAATGTATTATAAACAGCAACATCATATTTAATCACGCATGTTTGACCTTAAAATGTCATCTTACCCATTTTAATAGAAGGAAAATTTCTGAAGATATCAAATAATATAAATACACAAGTGGAGTACATAATTTTTATTCCGTATATATTTTTCTTGCATCACACATACATGTGAGTATATACACATTCCATAGTTCTACACTTTTTTTTTTTTTTTTACATATATATGGTACCACTGAAACAAAAGGCACAAAGTATTTACAATGGCACAAAGTACTTACAATGTCATGCCTGAAACAAACTACAATAAAGATGGGGGTGGAAGTGGGGTTGTCAACTCACCTTTGGACCCTGATATAACATCTAGTCCACCATCCTGCTCCATCAAGGAAAGTTTAGATTCTTTGGAGAGCAGAGTTTTCCACCATAGTTTGTTAATAAGCAATGTGCAAGGATTACACACAAAAATCTTCCATATGGAAATCTGACACTGCACAGAAAATAAGATTACCTCTGGCCCCAACCCTGGCAATGAAGTGCTCGCACAAATACTTCTACTGCTGAATTAAATAAATGCACTGCTCCTCAAGCTGTACTAATACTTTACACTTTCACATTGCTTTTTATCCTTGTACAACTATTGTGTTTCTAGACCACTTCTTTGTGTTGGAGCTTCATGTTATTAAGAGTATTTTCCATAAAAATATGATATTCTCAATGCTGTAATATTATTATATTTACATAAAAGAATTATTACATACTTGCTTCATTCTTGGCTGCTGGGGGATTGAAATATTTAAAATAATTTTAAGTTTTTTGTTGATAATTCAGTTTAGCATTTAATATGACACATATTCAGTATTTATGGTCACATGATAGGGATGGAATTGAATGACAAGACTCCCTCGTTTTCCCTCCAGTTCTGCCACAGAATCCCGATACAACAGTGAGCAAGCAGTTCAGCCTTATTTTACACATCTGTTATTTGTATGCTGCACTCGTCTAAAACAAAGCAGTTAATTCCCTTTTGTAAAGGGCTGCTCACTTATCTGGAAGAAAAGTGTAAAAAGTGTAAAGCACAAGCCACATAGTAAGCAATATAGATTATTTCATGAAGTAAAGAAACATACATAAGAGCGAACAAATATGCCAATACTGAAGCTAGTCATTCTGTTGTGAGATCTTGTAAAACCCATTTTAAGCAACTGTTCAAATATTTACAAGGAATACTTAGGGCAACACTTAAAATAGATGGGTTTTGTATACTGCAAGCCATATCTATCATATATTTATGAACATGGTTGTAGATACCATTCTCCATTAAGCTGCTGAAGCATCAAAAACATGTATGGGCAGAGCACAAAGTACTACTACATCACAAAGAAAATAATTTGAAATACAAACACATTTACATCACTAAAACTCCCAAAGTTACATTTAAGGGCTTTTTTATTTGACTGTTAAATTCATTCCACCCTGAAAAGATAAACACAGTGCTCTTCAGCCAACTTGTTACATCCTGACATCTGCTTCCATCATTGGAATTTTCCAGCTGTGGTCTAATGTATTTCTTTAGCTAATCACTAGTATAACCTGACAGGCACTACTGAATAGTTCTACTAACTATTGCCAAGAATATGTATTTATTTTTATATTTATAAAGACTGAAACATTGTATCAAAACAGTCTAGCAGGCAAGAGTGGAAGATATTTCAAGTCTACGATACTTTTTTTATTCATCTTTTAATGTAGGAAAAAATGCATGTAGGAAAAACATGAAAAAACTCTAAAGATCTGAAGGTTTACAAGCTACTTATGAATATACAGCACATTGTAAGGACCTTCAAGTTACTTGCAAATCTACATCTGACTCTAATCAGAAAGGGTCCAGGTTATTACTATAAAAGAGCCTAGAAAGGGAAATGTGCAAAAGAGCCGACAGAGATGCACTATTTAATATTACTTTCTGAAATAACATTCTGTGCATAAAGCACCAATGTTATGCAAGATTCTGAGAGATATGGATGTTAGTACTTAAAATTAAGAATAACATTGTCAAAAGATCTAAAGCAAAAATATATTGCATTTTAGAAAGTAAGGACTACTACTTAGATATTAAAAACTTAAAACTCAGATGCTACTCTTTTTATAAACATTACCTCATACATAGTAATGTATTTTTTGCTCTCAATATAAAAATATAAATATAGGAAAAAAGGAAAGAATTTTTTTTCTGTTAGCATGAGCACACAACTTAAATCCAAGACAGTGTCAGTTAAAGCACTTTTCTAAAGCCAAGAATGTTGTTCATGTTATTTTTCATTCAATAAGTAACTGACATAACAAAGCTAGCGAAGTCCATAACATATAAGGCAGCTCATTTTCAGGCTACTGAGACCTAGGTATATTGAAAAAGAGAGAAAACTGAACTTTACATAAACGTTATGATTTTTTTCAGATATCTAGAAGTCTTAGTTACATTTAATTTATTTCAGCTTCAAAAAGAAAATCTCTCCCCTAAGAAAACACTGGAAAATCTCAAATGGCCCAATCTTTCACTCCAATGGCCAAATTTCTTATAAAATCATGAAAAATTCTGGAATCTGAAAATAAATTAAATACTGGAGAAGAGTTCTTATACAAAGCAGTAATAACCTGTCAAATTTCAGAAACCCAAGAGCAATAATCATGTATCATTAAGTTGCTGAATATTTGGGCACAAAGCTGACATCAGTATCTACTCTTCAAAACAGAAAACAAAAGGTAGAATAAAAGACTTATGATAAGCTAAATAACATATCCTTTAAACTCTAGCGCCCCATTAAAACTTGTTAATAAAACTATGTGAGTAAGCACTTATTCAGAGCAAAACTGCCTAATGGTTTATGGAATTTCTGCTTTTCTAGGCAATTTTACTGAGATTATTCAAGAACATAAATAGTATAGGTTGCTTATAATAAAAAGCAAGAATAACAGATTATATCTGTAAAGCACAATGCTTTGCTGAGTACTTTCATTTAAAAACCTGAGTTTACTCCATCTGCCAATCAAGACTGGATGGAATGCAGGATCCCCAGCCTTCTCTACTTCGCTTCTAGTACCTCTAAAACAAGGACTGTCTCAACTTAAAAATAACAGAGAAACAATAATATTCTACATCTGATCCTTTGTTTATGAATATGTTTGTGTAATAACATAAAAGCAGAGGTATCAATTTTAAATTTCATCCTGTGTAAACAGTGACTGCTCAGTGCTTGGCCTTTAATTCTTCATACAGATTGAATTAGCATAGAGTCATCTACAAGGTACCATCCAGTTTCAGAATATTATACATTGTTAAGACATGCTAAATTTCAGAATACTATACCAGCATTATATTTACCAAGTGTCACCTTAGATATATAAAACATAAAATATTCCTAAACACTGATTTTAACATGTCATTGTATTTTTTCCTCAGTTTGAATGGGAGATGGAACAGCTCATTACTGTACAGATACCAGCTCATGTAACATTCAAGAATCTGAAAGCACTGAAAATAACTAAAGCTCTAAAAAGTAAAAATCTAATGGCTGATATTTATTAGGAAGTTATCTTGCATCCATTTTAGATGTTTAATATACACTAATCTGAACTCAGTATTATGTCAGTTAAGTAAAGTTTCCTTCAAGTCTATCAAACAGCATCACCAATAAAGTTGGCCAGAAACAACTTTCAATCGCTACAAAATAGCGTTCTTCCCCTACTCTGTATCATTTTTACTTTCATTCAGTTTTCTTCAAATGATCATCTTTGTAGACATTTTTCTTCAATTATTACAACAAAAGCTCCTTTCAAGTCATATAAAAAGTGATGCTATTTTTTCTTGCAGCAAGCAGCACTAACAGAAAGTAGCAGTGATACTAAACATTGTCTACAATTGTTATGAAAATACATTTATCTGTATCCTGTTGTCATGGAAGCTAAAGATCAAGGCATACAAGCTACATACAATAATTTATACTGCTTTGAAAAAACATTTGAAGGAAATATTCAAATGCATAATTTGATAAAAATCAGACTAATTTCAAAGGCACTGGTTACCCAAGGCATGATTGCGAGACAGTTGTATTTCAATCAATATTTAATTCATTACTTACATCCTCTAGGTTCTATTAATATCCAGAGTACATCCAATTTAATAGCTCAGGCACTCTCAAACTTCTAGCAATTTTTTTATCCTGGCATTAGGCCAATTTTAGCAACGTTCCAAACTACACAAAAGGACACTTGCTGACATTCCATATTTGTTTCTTTTTCATAAAGCAAGGCTGTTTACTTAAGTCTGTTGTTTTGCAGCTGACCAGTTTTCCAAAATGACAAACTCATGTGCAAGTTCTACTTACCTCAACATGGAGCTACTATTCTTTTATGAGTTACTTTCAGTTTGTGCCATTTTTAATTATATAAAAATGAACACTATATCACAATGTTTTAGGTAGCGATTGAGTCTCTAAACACTTCTTTGCAAAGAAATTGTCCTTTATACAGAGTTTTACCTATGCATATGCTTAACCACTGTTGCTGGAGAAATGTCGAGTGCCATGTAAAATTTTATTTTAGAATTCTTCACAGTACTGAACAATCTCATTACTAGTGCTGTTTTAGGAATGTAAAGAGAGTCTGATTTTTTCAAATTACAGCAGATTTCAGAATAGTGATTACTTGCTTTTGTAGATTTCCACTTCGTTATATTTTTATATCATTTAAACAGTGGCGAAACTGCTTTCACTGCTACTTTACTTCACTTCAATAAAAATATTTATGGAACTAAAAAGGTAAGGATAGTCTCTTCCCCCCCCCCCCCCCCCCCCCCTCAATATTTACCCTTATAAGGTAAGGGTAAAAGGAAGGAAGGGAAGAGATGTTTTTAAAAAAGATCAAGTAGCATCTTGCCTTGAATTCTTCCCCTCAACCAGTTCTTCCTAGATCAAAATATGAAGTATTTCAGCTCAACCTTCTGCCAATATTTCAAGCAAAATGTCTAAGCAGAATTTGTGAAAAAAGGACTACTGACTTCTTGGATGAGAAACAAATACTTTCACATTTGGGATGCAGAAGATCCACAGGGAATCAATTCTAGAGTGAAACATCCGCTACTACAAATGTTTAGCTAGCAATCAGCTAATATCACAGTACAGAATAATGAACTCATGCTGCATCATTAAATAACAATTTTTTCATGACCAAATGTATTCGTTTTGTGTGGCAAGGTTTTGGTAGCGGGGGGTGGGGGGGGGTTACAGGGGTGGCTTCTGTAAGAAGCTGCTGGAAGCTTCCCCTGTGTTCGAGAGAGAGAGAGAGCCCACACCAGCCGGCTCTAAGACGGACCCGCCGCCGGCCAAGGCCGAGCCAATCAGTGATAGTGGTAACGCCTCTGTGATAACATTTTTAAGAAGGGAAAAAAGTTGGGATGCAGAGAAACAGCCGCCGGAGAGAGGAGTGAGAACATGTAAGAGAAACAACCCTGCGGACAGTCGGTGAAGGTCAGTGCAGAAGGAGGGGAGGAGATGCTCCAGGCGCTGGATCAGAGATTCCCCTGCAGCCTGTGGTGAAGACCCTGGTGAGGCCGGCTGTCCCCCTGCAGCCCAGGGAGGTCCACGGTGGAGCAGATCTCCACCTGCAGCCCGTGGAGGACCCTACACCAGAGCAGGTGGGTTCCTGAAGGAGGCTGTGACCCCATGGGAACCCCATGCTGGAGCAGTGTGCTCCTGAAGGACTGCACACCGTGGAAAGGACCCATGCTGGAGCAGTTCGTGAAGAACTGCAGCCCGTGGGAATGGCCCACATTGGAGAAGTTCATGGAGGACTGTATCCCATGGGTGGGACCCCACGCTGGAGCAGGGGAAGAGTGCGATGAGCCCTCCCCCTGAGGAGGATTAGCGGCAGAAAATAACGTGTGATGACCGTAAACCCCATCCCCGTCCACCTTGTGCCGCTGCGGGGGGGGGGTTGGTGAAGAAATCCGGGAGTGAAGTTGTGCCCGGGAAGAAGTGAGGGGTAGAGGGAAGGTGTTCTGAGATTTGGTTTTATTTCTCATTACCTTACTCTGGCTGATTTGTAATACATTGAGCTAATTTTCCCCAAGCTGAGTCTGTTTTGCCCGTGACGGTAGTTAGTGAATGATCTCTCCTGTCCTTATGTCGACCCGCAAGCTTTTTTGTTATATTTTTCTCTCCCCTGTCCAGCTGAGGATGGAGGAGTGATAGAACGGCTTTAGTGGGCACCTGGTGTCCAGCCAGGATCAACCCATCACACCAAATAATGGTTATGCATAGCAAAATATGATGCAAACATTCTTTTGTGAGGTAATAATACTTTTGTTTTGTTTCATCAGCTACTGAAGGAGAAAATTATACATTCAGTGTAAAGTTTGGTGGTATTTTCTGTCTTTGTTTACTACATTGCGGATACATATACTTGTGTTTGTGAAAAGATGAAACAAGTTGTTCCTTGCACTTGGAAATAAGATAGTAAGATTTACAATTCTATTTAGTTCCTGCACAATTTTGTTCCACAGACGGGCTGAGCAGAAAGCATTTTCCTGCCGAGATACAATGTACTGCTGTTTCACTCAACAGCTCTGTGAAGTGTAAGGGGGGAAAAAGCATTCCTCTTCCCTGAGCTCAAGATAACACTGGGTATCTCAAAACTCTCACCTGCAGGTAGCTTCACTTCATATTGTAGAGGGAGGCACTGAAGAAGCAGAAGACTAGTATACTTATATGTAGTAGCTTGGGTTTTCTGTAGTGTCAATTATTTAAAGCCTTGATATACAGTATTCTTATCAGCTAACTTAAAAATTAGAAGTTTATGCAGCATAAACAGCAAAAGTGCACTAATATACAACTATGCTGAACAGAGTTATTAAAAGAAAAGTATTGTAAAAGTCACCACTACTTTCTCCTAAAACCATACAGATACTGAACAAGACAGAAGTAGCCAAGGGCCTTTACAAGCGAAATGCAGCTTTATATTGTTCTTTTCAGATATTCCACAAAAAAGATCTTCCAACCATTTTAAAGCATTTCTCTAAACCTTGCCACTTGCCCAAGAAGCAAAACATATCACATACATAAGTGCTGGATGGTCCAGAAGAGACGAGGGACGTTAAAAATTATGTTCATTTTTCCTGCTGTTATCAGGACAGGAAACAGTTTCTACAGCCTAAACCACATCTAAATTTCATCTCAACCACCCTAAACTTTGAACAGAGCAGTCAGACAAGCAGTACTTTAGAAGATCAGAAACAGCAGAAGATGATGGTGTTGCATAAAGACAACAATGAGAATGTAAGAAAGGTTTGCAACAGCAGAAAAAAATTGCTTAAGGAAAAAGAGAGGGCTGGTCATAGAAATCACAGGGAGGAAAGAAAACATCAGTCAGAAGAAACATTTTGATAGCAGAGGAATACCCTCATAACACAGGAACAAAAGCTTATAGGGATAGAGTCAGAGAGTTAAGGTAGTGTTGGAGAAAGAACTAAATCTGGTCTTGAAGGCAGGAAGCTGAAGTGTCTAAAGAAATCACTTCAAGACCACATTTTCAAGACTGCAATTTTATCCACATACTCTCTATGCACATATGCAGAGAAATACCTTAACTTTATGTTCTGATTTTGTTTTTCAAAGATGGTAGGTCTTAGGATTTTGAGAGTCTTCCATTAAACAGTCAATATTTTAATTAACAAATACAAGAACTACCAAGTTCTTGACCAGAGAAAAATCTTAAACCTATGCATAGAATGCACATAATAATTTTATTTTCTCTTCTTATTATTTATGGCAATTTTTCATGCAAAGTCATTTGAAGTGCAATGCACAGAAGGCCAGAGCCTTCACTGCTTAGTTTAGATTTGTATCTCTACATTTTGCCATGCTTCCTTCTTGATCACCAACAAATCTTCCTTGAAAATGTCCATTTCTGATCTTGGTCTCTCCCCTCTCCTTCAGTGCAGACAGCTCCTTCTATGGAAGCTATTTGACCTTTTGTCAAGTGACCAACTCAATGACTTAAAGTTCCTTGTAAGGCTTCCACGTTAGTTGTCTTCCCAGGGGAAAAGAAAAAAAAATTTAAAAATTCCTCATAACTAGTTAGCTTCTTTTCCTACTAGAGTGCTCTTCTGTTTTTTTCATAATGCAGGTTTATCTACTGTGAAAAAATAAAAGTTACGATACATGAAAAAGTAAAAGGGAACAATAAAAATACTGACAGTTCCTACAGTCAAATTGGAATCCATTAAATTGCACAGATTCCTAAACGAATTTTAAGATAAAAAAAAAATAATCTCACCAACAGTTACCCTTATTTGTCACTCTGATTTCCTATATTAAACTAAATCCCTAGGGCCACTAATAGATTAGAAATTACTTCGACTTTTCTATTATGATTATTATGTCATCATCCAAATTAGAAATTGTGGTATTACCACAACATGCTTTCCACATACTTGCATTAGAATGGCATTAACACTTGAATTAAGTCTACTTGTCACTGTGATCACACCTAATAATTGAAACGACATTATAATTAATTGATCATAAGATCATATTGAAGTAATTTTAGAACTGTTAATGCAAATTGTAATGAATCAAAATGGCAGTGCAACAAGTTCCACACTCCATCCAGGTGAGCTGAAATTGTTTTGGCATTGTAACATGAATTACTAATGGTGTGGTAATGGAATCACTTTAGAGTCTGTTCTATCTTTAAATCCTTCTGGCATGAAAATTTTGCATCAGAATAGCATTACACAGTTGCAGCGTAGTCTCCCTTAAAATGGGATGGAATCATTTTTCCATACCACAATACCACAAGTTAAGAATATGTGCACTGTACTAAACAGAATACTGAGAAAGTACAGTGAGGAGATTGAAGTAGATGGATGCCTGTAATCTTGAAAGCAGACGACAGACGACCCTTTATTGCTAAAACACACACATACTTATAGTCACATATTCTGCAAAGTCACTGTCCACGCGCACAAGCATAAATATGATTAGTTACATCGATACTGTCCACGCGCATAAACATAAGATATAATTGCTTATACTAACTCTGTCCACGCGTATAAACATAGGACATAATTGGTTATACCAACTAAAACATGCAAAACTTTTCTCAGTCTGATCAAGATCAAGATAAGGTCAAGATAAACTGCTGAATTGAGGTTCTTTGTGCCAAGTTCCCTTTATCGTGGAATGCGTGGTTCTTTGTGCCAAGTTCCCTTTATCGTGGAATGTGCACCTGTATTCTTCTAATTGGCATCTTTCTTTTTTTGTCTTCTTGTTTATTCTGTTCAAGGCCTTCTAAAAGCGTCTGGAATGCTCTTTTGACCGTTAGCTAAATATGTGTCCACAGTACAGTATGATAGCGTGTAAAAAAAAAAAAAAAAAAAAAAAAAGCAAAGTTTGCAACATTTTGCAACAATACTAGCTTGGATGTCCGTGGAGGTTAAAACGCTAGCATTCAATTATGCCTTTGCTAGGAAATTCCCTTCCTCCATAAAGCTGCCTAATCAATGACAGGAACAGACAAACTGCAAATCTAAAGCAATTTCAAGATACCCTACCTTGTTTTGTCTAAAACTGTGATCAACAGCACTCTGGCAAAAGATACAAAAGCAGCTGTATGAAGAGATTCTGAAAGAATACCTGATATGAATATACTTTACATTATGTTAATTCTTCAGTGCTCTTTGGACAGTGTCAGAAACCTCTGCTGATTAATACCTGCCACTCAAACTAGTCCAGTATCTACTAAAACCTCCCCTGACTGAACTCGCTAGTTGACTTGGGCATAGTCTCTCCACTCCTCTCTAGGTCTGTAGAATTCATTCATCTGGTAAGGTGAGGTTTGACAGAATATTTAAAAGCCCTGTGCAACAGGGAAAATTACGTAGTTTCTATTGCCTACCTTTATTCTGGGAGTTTCCACTCAGGCTAGCTGCTATTGAAGCCAATAAAGAAATTACCCAAAGGCTTGGGTTTTTTTTTTTTTTTTCCTTGACATCACTTATCCAACACTCAATTTCTGAGCTGTCATTTCTTTCTACCGCAACCTCCCTGCTGCAGACTTCAGAAACCATGAGCGAGCAAGCAGCAGGAACAGGCTGTTCCATAAGAGAAGATAAGCCAAGAGGCAAGCATGTCAGCAAGGCAGGCACAGCAAAGGGTGCAGTCCACCGCAGCCAAAAAAGAATAGTGGAGCAGGTCTGGCGACAGCAATCAGGGTCACCTAACAGTCCAATGTGTGTCAGAAAAGCCATAGTGATGAGGCTGTCTGAGGTTAAGCCAGTGAGGCAGAGTCATGTCTGCTAGGCAGGTGCAGGCATAGCTGCAACCTAGCCAGGGCAAAGGCCTGGATTTCAGTGCTGCTTCCGAGCTCAAGGAAGCAGACGCCCTGACGAGGCTTCACACGACTCTCGATAACACAGCAGTCTGGTCTGAGGCCGGAAAGCTGCACCACATCAGAGCTGGCCTCCAGCACATGCAGCTAAACCTGTGCAATGGGTGGGAGTGTTCAGGGCCCACATGTGCTGAATATAGGAGAATATGGGTTGTAACTATTTTAAGATTTCTTTTGTTACTTCATTACTACACTGGAAGCTAATCAGATCTGACATCTAGTTCTAGAGCAAAACCTCTACAATTGAAGAAACTTTAAAGACACTCTTACCATGTCACTTCAGTAAAGGAGTAGAAAAATAGTACTAATGACAAAACTATAGAATGGAAACTGAAAGATAACCAAAGTATGAATCACAGGATTATGCCTGATGCTACATATATGGAAAAAAATCTGTACACTTAAGAGAACAGCTGGAGGTCAGCCAAAAGTCTGGCCTCAATTACTCAAATATAAGCATTTTAAGACCTTTTATCCATACATTTTGGCTCATTCCATTTTCAGTTTTGGTTAGGTCACTATTGTTAAGTCCATTAAACTGCAGTAATCTCCCCACTGAACAGACCTTTCCTGAAAAGGTTAATAATTGCCATGTAAGTTTACTCCAAAACATAACATTCTTTTTATAACAACAATAAAAGGCAAAATGTCAATCAAAAGAAAATGATCCCTCACTTCAACAATAAGTAAGTGTGTTTAAAGTGTACAAAGATAGCAAAAATTAATTTTGGCGCAATCAATTCCTGAATTTAAATGAGTATAATTATGTAATTATTAAGTTACTTAATGGATTTCATAGGCTTATTTCTGGGCTTGATGTCATTTTTCTTTCCAGTTAACTCAGCTGTTACAATTAATTTTATATTACGAGCAAAACTAAAGATCAGTGCCAAGATTCACACGACTTTAGTTCACATAAAACCATACAGCATTGAAATTGATGATTTCTTCCTCAGCATGAATACCAATGAACTATGTCCATACAACAACCACCACCACTAGTCCTATAAAATAGCATTGTTTTCACATTGTTTAAATGGACTCTAATATTATGCCATTTAGCTAGAGCTGTCTTACAGTTTAAGTGTACTTTAGTCACATCATGTTAGTATCTTGTTTTCAGGCATGAAAATAATAGAGGGATGCCTTATGTAGTTGATAAATCTGTAAACATTCATGCTATATTTTCCACCGTTATTAATCTGTCATACAACTCTCAAAAATACCACATTCTCCCAAGTCTCACCCCCAGCTTATTGTTCTGCTTGACACTAAAATAAGATTTACCAAGGAGATGCAAACTAAGGAAGCATTTTAGGAAAAAAGTGAGATGTCTTACTCCTAGGAAAAAAAAAGTAATCATTACAATTATGAGCTTCTCGAAGTATTACGTAAATCTACACCTAGCACAGAAAAACTCAATTTCTACCACCACGTTATCTATTGTATGAGAGAGACAGGGAATAAAAAGATTCTTATGAAACCATCAAAATTAAGTAAGACAGAAGTAGAATCATTTTGTCACCTAAACTCTACTTACAAAACTTGAAGAGATGTAATCTGAAGTCTGCTGTGAAAAACATATTAGATCTATTAACAGGTCAAGTAAATAATCAACTTCAGCAGAGTAAAAAATTCAAAACACATTTGCCATATGTATATTTCAAATAAATGTCACTGCTGCAGACAGCCTGCCTGTTACACACTTGCTTCATCTCTTGTCTACTAAAACAAATTGTCCCTGATTTCTTCTCAGTCACCTATGAACAGTAGCATAGCCCCACCAAAAAAGTAAGATTTTTCTCTTGCAAAACTTCAATTTGGACCAAAACAAACCATGCACAGAGTCACAAAACTCAAGCTGAAAACTGTCAATAATGATTTTACTCTACAACAGCCTGATGCTGTAAGGTTCTGAACACCTTCAACTTTCATTCAAATCAAGAAATATCAGTCCCAAAGGGTAAATTGAAGCATTAGGTGTGGGATGAAAAAAACTAAAATTGTTTAAAAATGGATGTCTTATCCACAGGAAAGACAAGTATAACTGGATTCAAGTTATTTTACCTACATCTCACTTGCCCCCAAAAATATTAAATAAAATTTTTAAAACCCTCAAGATGCTGCCTTATCTGACATTCAGCACCTTGTGATGAGGCAGGTATCTATACAGAGCAATTTGGTAATTTTAGTTCCTGTTTTCACGTCAGTTTCAAATACTATCTGTTCTGGTTTGAAATAACCCTTATACGGGTTATATGTGCATTTAACAATGCACAGTTAAAACATGACGTTAAGTCTGCCACAATCGGGGAAAAATAAATTCCTGCTATTTTACAACAATGTCATTTGGGATCTTCAGGATTTATTTTCCAGCTAGGATTTATAAAACATCAGGAAGATACAGCCAGTATTATAGAACATGGAAGGTGAGGGAAATTATATTGAAATAGATCAAAAGCTACCCCAAATCTACAGATCTAACCTTTGCATCCATCAAATTCATAGGAATGTAATTCTCCTACTGGGGCCGAAAATCATCAGTTCAGTTTTGTACGAATGTACCTATTTACAAAATACTGGGTTGCACAAATTTAATTTAATAGCAGAAACATGAGGTTACTAATACAAGTCGAGGTTGGTTTGGTGGGGGCTTTTTGGTCCATTTCTTTACTTTAAGGGTTGTTCTGTGTTGAACGTGTCATTTGTTTGTTGGGGAGGGGAGTTTTGGTTTTGTTTTGGGAGTTTTTGCTGGTTTGGGTTTGGGGTTTGTTTTGTTTTAAATTTGTGCCAGCTGCTTAATAGAACAAACATAACCTAGAAGGACAATGAAGTTTAACAGTGCTATAATCTACATTCAGGCAACATGACCAAAACTCTTGAAATGCTAGAGTCATGCTCATGTTGCCAGATTAACTTTACCATTAGCAATAATTTCCCTAAAGATGGTTTCTCTTAGAGACAAGACCAGATATAAGAAGGTCATAATCTCCATTTTTGTTTTTCTTCACTCTCACTAGATCCAATTCCAAATACGTACCTAACCCATATTTCCCTTGGTCAGAGTTCGGTATAGGTACAGTTCCAAGTAAATTGATTTACAGTACCTACATTAGACAACAATTTTGCACAAACTAATCCAGTGACAAAAAAAGGTATTTTCTTTCTCAGAAAAACAAAACCCCAAAAGATCAACTTTACTATCAGAACTAGAGAACATGTCTGACCAGAATATTATTCTTTACAGTTACCTGCTCTGTGGCAGCACCTTATACCAAATATTCATTCTACTAGTCCTCTTTCTAAATCAAGTTCCTCCACAAGACCACCTTATCCATAAAGCACTGAGAACACCTGCAGCAGCTATCCTCACATACACTAAATGCCAAACAAAACATAGGTGGTTATATGATCACAAGTTCAGGGGGGAAACCCCAACCAAAAAAACCCACATGAACAAATCCGAAACATCCCCCACACAGAACCACACTTAGACGGTTAGCTGTCTCTTAATGTTGATGCAACTGCCAAACTTCTCTTTCTATACATCAGGGTACTTCTCAAGAAGTCCAAAAGTGTATTCTGCATGCTCCTCTAATACTATTGTGCTAATGCTTGGGAACATTCTGTACTCTTAAATATTTTGCTTCTTTCTTAGATGTTTGACAAATCATCCTTTCTTATGACCAAGTGATCATTTTCACATCAGCTGTATCCCGTCTTTTTGTTTCACCCTAAATTTCTGCTTAAAAAGCAGGAAAAAATAGAAAGACATACTAATTTTACTTTTTTCTTAAAATGAAAAAGGTCTGCGGAAATAGCAGTGGCATAGCTGTCCCAGTAACTGCTTTTATATAACTGGTGTTCCTGTATTATCATCTGGGCTTCTATACAGTTTAACAACATAGGCCTATTCCTTGAAAACTATGAGTCCTACTAGATTTCACTGGACAAAAAGGAACAGTATCACATTCCTTACATTAGCAACATATTTGAACATAACAAAGAACTGCAAAATTAACAAAACAACAAACCTTGTTTAGGCTCCCTGTCATATCCTAGTGTCAGATGTAACTACAGACAGCTGATTGGTTGCTTTTTGTTGTAGATACCAATATTGCCATATAATCAGAGTATGAAAGTTACTACCTATTTCATCAGTTTATTCTTTGGCAGTTGCCAAGATTTACCAGCTGTTCTTTTCAAGCAGGAAATAAATATTCTATTTGGTTTATATTTCAGCACAAATACACATATGCATGCAAATGTATATGCACATACCAGAACACTGGGTTAGTTACATTTGTTTACATTCTGTAGTAACACAACAGCAATATTGTTGAACCAAAACATTCAGTTAAACTATACATAAAGGGTAAGCCAGATAACCTTCACATTTTTCTACTACAGTTCACTTCAAATGAGAAAGTAACAATAAAGGTTTCCTATATTATACTTCATACTCATTCCTTACATTCATTGAGCTAGAGCACTGCTTATTTAGTTCCTACACAGATACATTCTTAAAAGCAACAAATCAAAAGCATTTTAAAGGGGAAAACCTGCAATGAGTTGTCATCAACGAAGAGAGCATCACCCTTATATTTTTAGCTAAACTAGTTTCTGATGTAGTCACATTAAAAACCTCAATTCTGGTGCCTGATCTTGTCAGACACCTACATGGAGCTATTGGGAGAGTAAACTGCAAGTTTTCAGCTATTTAAAAGCAGAGCCTTAGTGAACAACCACCACAAAAAAAGGTAAATTCATCATGATATCTATTTCCTTAGTAATCTAGTCTTACGTATAGGATAGGCATGCATCATCTGCAACATCACTGAAAAGGAAAAAGGGAATTGAGAATCCTAGTTGTCATTACGAAACCAATTTTCTGCAGCCTATTACAGCTCAGAAGAACATAGTCCATTTATTTCACTAGGAAAGGGGGGGGAGGGGGGGGGGAGAATGGGGTAAAACCAGAGTTTAAGTTACCTCATGAAAGAAAAAAAAAAAAAAAAAAGACAAAAATAACCCCAAAAAACAAACCAAAAAAAACCAAACCAAAAAAACCCACGAAGTATTTTATAGGCAGAAGGGAAAAAACAGACTAGATTTATAGATAATAAATATTGGGAAACAGAGAGTTGGAAGTTCAGAGTTGTGACACTTCCACCCTCCAGAGTAGCTCCCTAACACTTTCTTTCTTCCATAATGCAAGTAGCAATTACTTTAGTGCATTTACAGCAGCTTAAGAGCCCAATGCAATGATGTGGATGATCAGAACACAATTTTGTGTAAGCTGAGAACAGAAACAAATAGCTGAAGCTGAGGAGATAGGAGCAAAGGAGGCAGAAAATAAAGCAAGTTAGCCATACAAAGGAAATGCCTAGACCAAATAGGTAAATAAAACTTAGATCCTGAGATTATGCTAAGTCAAAGTTGATTATCACTACTTGAAGAGACAACTTCTTCAAGCTTTTCACCAAAATTGTCTTTCAGCTTTCATATATTGAGTAGTAGTTGCTGTCTGTCTTGTCCTGAAGTCTATTTAATTCAATAGTTGTTACAGGCCACCTGAAGCATCAACACAACACACAACGCTCAAGCACTGGTAGGGAATTGAATTTATATCTCATTTCCCTTTACGAGGATCATTCACAGGTCCCAGAGATCTGTTAACATGTACTAGCACAATTAAATACAAATCAAGATTTACCTAACCCAGGCACACTTGTCATCACTATCCCATACCTAGTATCTACCCTATATCAGACATTTATTTTAATTGAGGTGAATTGAAAAAGAAATTCCTGCCCATGGCACTTTGAGGAAAGAGTGGGTTGGTAGAAAGTTGAACAAGAGAAGAGACGCTGCTTCTGGTATTCTTTTCATCCTCCTCCTTCTTCCTATTTTTAAAGTATCAATAGAGAGGGGATCTTACATATATACACACACATTTTTAAGTGTGTACAGTATATATTCCATATATTATACATAAAACATTTTATATATAGAAGCAGGACTTTAAAAATGAACTTTTACACTTTTTTATTTAAGTAGGCTCAACTTACTTTCATGTGCTGGTTCACAAAATTCAGACTTCAATTCATCCCTGCCACTAGTTTTATACTTAGGAAGACATGACCAGGAATAGTGACAAACATTGTACATGCTGATTTGTCAGCTGCAAGAGAATTTTGGTATCAGTTAAAAATCCATGGACATGTTAGCTAATTTGTCAAAGCTACGAAAATCTTTACAGAGTTGCAGTGGGTCAGTGGCTACTGCAATATTCACTACAGCTTGATTCTGCAGTAGTTTTTGTACCCAATCCAATTCTGAAAACACTGTACATGTAGACCATTTAATACAAAGCTAAATAGAAGAACATGCACGCTGGCTTTTTCTAGGATTTGCTTACAAAACTGGTTAGAAACAGGAAAGAAGATATTCCGTACCATAGAAATCTCTTTTCTGATTAACTTTCATAATGTTGCACCTGAAGTTTTTCCTTTAACACACCATGTTGATTTTGACAAATCTACCATTATACAACATTGCATGATGTAGTTTATGGACCCTGGTATGATATGTCACAATACAAAACTGTCAACCAGTACATCTAAAAAGATACTTTTGTAAAGTGGTCTGAAAGACTCTGACTCAAGACAAGAGCAAGAACTTGAAAGGGGCAGGGGCAGCATGGAACAGGACAGAAGGCAATAAGGTATTTCAGAATACTTGAAGAAGGGCTAATAAAGCTTCATATTCACAACTTTAATCCATACATTACTCATTAGATCAAAGGGTTTTCTGACAATACTGATTAAACAATGGTACCAGGCAGCTGCCTACCCTTTAGCCTACTACAGAAGGGGCTGAACAGAAGGCACAGGTAAATACTGAACTAGAGGGATGTTGTACTGATCTATTCAACGATCCAGTGATCCAGCTTGGCTGCCTGTATTACATGTTCAGGGTGTGCACACAGGAAAGTTGCTCAACATGTGAAAATGAGTAATAATGGCAGTAATTCTGCCTCCCCCACCACAAAAAAAAAAAATAATCTAGAACGCTTCTGGAGAAGGAAAAATAGAGAAACTACTGCAGTTTCTGCAGTATTAGGTTCATCTTCAAAGCGTTTTTGTGTTTTGGGGTTTCCCTCCCCCACCTTACAATTGCAAGATACTGAAAATGCTCAAAAAGAGAAAAGTTGGCTTTGCCTAAATTACTTGGTCAAGGCATTTAATTGGCTGAGGGCAAGAGAAATGTGCTGTTAGGTCCCCAAGTTCCTGCTGTCAAGAAAAACTCTTGACTATTTACTTAGTTCTGCAGGTAACAGTTGTGAAAATATTGGAACATCACCATACATGAATTACAAATACATGCTCAGCAATACAGTGACAAGGACATTCCCTTTGTGTTTAAGTGAAAATGTAAACAAACTTAAGAACTCTGGAATCAAACAAGTACAAAAATCTCGTTCACTGCTGCCTCATTAAAGAAACTTTTAAATAGTACACAAATAATAATTATACTTTTGTCTTCCCTCCACCTCTTGTTTTTGTTGTGTCAGATTCCACAGAATTACACTGATAAACTCATATTAATATACTTAAGGAAAAGGAATTCAGAACTGATTTTTTGACAGAAAGGATGGATAGCATAGAACAGAAAAACAGATCTATCGACCCAAACATTCAAAACTAAATATGATCAGATACTGACACATTTAATATTAGTATTTCAATAAAATTTCATTCTCACATAAAAGAAAAATACCCTTGTGCAGAATATCCTACTAAGCTTACTTTCACAATTGTGGAGTAATTTGGAATATTTAACTGTAATTTTCAGTATTCAGCTATTACAAGACTGAGATAATCGTATATGGTTAGATCAAGTGACCAAGAAAAGTGGTGGGAAAAGGAAATCAGAAGAAAGGCAAGAACATTCTATGCATGCATCAGAATCAGCTACAGGATGCCGCTTTCAGTCTCATGCAAAAAATTCAGGTATTGAAAGTCAGATCAAATGCAGTATAATGACAATGAAGCCTTAGCTTTGAATGAAAAAAAGAGGGTGACAAATCTTTTGCAGAAGATTTAGTTCCCTCTGATGAACATTCAGTAGAGCTACAGAGTGTAAGGAACTTCAGATCAATAACTGGATTTGCTATACTAATTTAAAAATAAAGCAGCTGGGGAAAGTATCAGCAGTAATAGTCTCCTTAAGCAGATGCCTGCAGAGGTTGTCTCTAGAAAGGACTGTAATGAGTTTACACTCTTACGCCACCTATCCTATCCATAGGGGTAGGCTACTAATGATTGTTTGGTCCTTTTGCAGCAGTTAGTGTCTTATGCCTCACTAGATTAGATAAATGAGATAATTAAGGATCATGGGGAAAAGCTTGCTAATGATTAAAGCAAACATTGAACCAGCTTTCTATTTATTCCCCTTCCATACATTTCAGTTCTATCTGATTTACATCTGCAGTTTTATGTTTGTGAATCATCATATATCAACGAGCAATTTGCCTTCTCTTCACTTTTAACATTTTTCATATATAAGAAATGTAACTAATGCCAGCATACACTGCTTGGCAGATATCAGGTATCTGCTCAAATAATAGACAATAAAACTGATGTTTGAGCAGACGGATATATATTTCTCAAATATAAGAGCACTCCAGAGAAACAAACAGGTAGTCATACTGACACACATGCTTATAAATTGTAATGGCTCAAGAGCATCATACACAAAAACATATTCCCCTTAAGACAGTAAGTTGTTTGTAGGGTCACAGAAGTCTTTTCTTGTAAATTCTTTTTGTTAACTGAAACAGTGGATGAGTTTCTTCTATACATAAAATTTAGGACCATAGGTTTTGAACATATGGTCAGGATGTTTTGTTCTCTGGGCAGAATGTATGAAGTTGGGCGACAACTTCATAACAACTGTGCAGGCTTTCCAGAAAGTAATGAACTAGAAAAGGTACAGGAAGTTACTATTCAAGTATCTTCAGATTAGGTTCCTCCTGACTATACATTACAACAGTGACAATAGAAACACTTACAGCTAAAATAATCCTGTTAGCAGCTTGGGTTGGGGGGTTCTTTTGGGTTTTGGAGGCAGGACAAGGGGAACAGTATAGGTTGACCATAAAAACTTTAAATCAGAGGGGAAATGAAGAAAAAAACAACTCTATAAAACATGGAGATAATTAGCAATCCTCCAATAAACCTTTTTTGTTTCAGAAAAAGTTTGTAACATTACTTCTGAAATTTAAAAAAAATTAAAATTATTCTACATTTTCTATTTGGTGCTTCAGAACAGCTTTTTGTTTAAAACCATTGCAAGTTAACTTACTATTATCATGTGAGACATCTGTTCATGCCAGTGCTTTTCCTTTGATTATTATAAAATTGTAGAAATTTTACTGTTCATACTGAGTTTCGTTTGGAAGCCATTTTATTTGTTCGTTGTTATTATTTAAAAAAAACCAAACAAACAACCTAAAAACAAAACCAAAAACCCAACACACAACTCAAAAGCAGGTACCCACTCATCCCACAAAATTATCCAGATGAGGCAGACTCCACCCCCCCACCCCCCCCCCAACCCCATTTTTATACCAATTCCAGTTATTTGTGTCTGAGGATTTCTCCCTGGCATCAAGTGTGGTACCAAGTAGATCACTATTTTCTTCCCCTTGACACCTAACGGAAGAGCTTTCCAGTGCATGAGGGAGCTTACTACTTACTCTTACACTTTAGTAAGTTACTTTTTGGTTACACAAGCTTTTATTGAGCAAAGTTAGCCAAACCATAATGTCATCATCTATGCAGTATTGAACTATGAGCACAGGTGTGGTTTCTGAACCTCCAGAGCAGCTGTTTTGATTCAAATACTTATTGCCAATTTCTTTCCTTTTTTTTTTTTTTTTTTTTTTTTTTTTTTTTTTTTGAGAAGTTTAAATGAACAGAGAACACTACAACTCTAAGAAAGCTGAGTGTTACTGCAGTTTTCCATCTGAAGCAGAATTTTTTCTTTCTTGGCTACATGTCTAGTATAGTTAACTTGCAAGTACAGCAAAAGTTACTGAAATTCAAAGCAACTCCAATACTCCTATAGGGTAATACTTTTTGTCCTACATATACACGGTATTTAGTATCCTAGAAGCACTATACTAGCTTATACAAGAAAATCCAATCCAAGATTTGGATTCAACCTCAACCAGTTTCTAATAGCTTTTTTCTATGCAAGTAATTCCATTTTAAAGCCTTACTTTATCTGTTCTTTACCCCATTTTTTTGTGGGGGAAAAGAAAGAGGGATCTTATCACACTTCAGATCCATTCAGAGCACTAACTTAATGCCCGATTCATGTCCAAACCCAAGAAGATTATAGGTAAATACACAAACCTTAGCTGTGATGAGCTGACTTAGTCTGTCTTTTTATGCCCTAACAACTTTCAAGGAGTAACTGAAGCAAGCTGTGGCCTTCTCTGTTAATAATTTAGCAGAAAGTTTACTCCTGCTGTAAGAGAAAAATTTATCATTCCCATTCTTCCTCCCTTTTCAAAAGTCTCTCCCAACTATTCCAGAAAAACACTAACAAGGCATGTGTTAAATAATGTCCTGGTTCAAGTACTGCAGTCTGATAAACATTAGATAGTGCTCTCATTTTTGCATGCAAACCTATTCTTCCAACTTTTCTTACAGTCTTTCTACACTTTGAAATAGTAGAAAGCCTACAAGCAGATGCTTACCAATACAAGCAGTAACACCCCTTATAAGTAAATTTCTATATGATCAAAACTGAAGTTTTCTTCAAAAAAGTGTCCATTTAAAGCTCTGGCAACACCAAGAAGATTTAAATCCCTAACAATTACTCATTTTCATTTTTTTTCCCCACCTGACCTCATTTAGCACAGCAGAAGCATACTTTTCCTCGTCTATTAAGACTTCAATAAAATCATTCATTTACAGTTAACTGCAACAGTATTCACATTTAGACCTGAATATTAATTGACTGATAATGAGATGATAAAGCTGCTTTTCTCTGCAGGTGTACCAATCAATTTCAATGAAACTGAAGAAGTATTTTTCCTTACTGCATCTAAAATTAAAAAGTGATTTATGTTTTCTAATAAAGTGCTTTTCATTGATCTCCTTCTGAAAAAGTACAGTTTCATTTGCACCTTTTTAAATTATAATAGTTTCCGTTTGTATAGGAATGATTTTCCAATATTATTTTGGCTCCAATTGATGATTAGCTTTAATATGGCTTTGCAGAATAAGAAAACCCTCCAAAGAATTTCTAACTTTTATTAAACTTTAAAATTTCTAGTCAACAGAATGAACCTTTTTAAAGACACAAAAGTATCAGAATAATTTTTAAGCTAGTATTTCTCTTGGACTTCTCCATTTGTACAAACTGTTTACTATTACTGTTAGTCAATGTAGCTCCAATGCTACTTAAAGACTTTTGCCAGCCATCAGTAACAAATCCAGCTTGCAGCAATTCAAAGTACCATCATCTATTAAAATCTTCTACAAATGCTTGAACTAACAGAGCAATTAGATTTCACTTCAAAATTAGTGTCTTCCAAGTGATAATAATTAAGGAACAATGAAAAGAATGCTATATTCTGATCATGTGTTCAAATGCCAGGCTCAGTGTAGGGACCAGTAAAATTGGGTACAGCTTGTTTGCTTCAGTACCAAGAGACGACAAGAAGAATGAAAATATGGGATATGGAGTAAAACACTTATAAATACAGGTATAAATATTGCTATACACTTGGAGAAACTAAGGACAGAAGCTTGGCCCCGACTCCCATGAGCTCCAGAGTTCTGGCACCTTACTGAGCACAGGTGCTTAACTAAGCTGGCACCCATGATATGTGCAAAAAACATTGGTACTTGATGAAAAAAATTAAAATAATGTTTTCATATTTTACTATCTGTAGAACAGTGTTGTGTATTATAAGAGTGATCTGAAATAGGCAGAAGAGCAGCTATGTTTTCTTCGCCAAATGAGAAGCCGAAACAGAGGACATCAATCTTCAGCATTCTCAGTGACTACTCACCACATAACTAACTACTTTTGACACTAGAAGTGACCATAAACTCCACTGCAATCTTACAAAACTTTTCAGAGCAGTAAAGACTGTACTTAAAGAATCACCCAGTATCCTTACATTTTAGACACCAGAAGAGTGCTAGATATTAACTATGGATCTACAAGTGACTGTCACCCCAAAAGGAATATCTCTTATCAAAACACATACTTCATAACACGTGACCATATTGAGTAAAAACACTAAAATTAAACAACCGAACAATGCTCATTTACAACATTTATTTTACCAGAGGATTTAAGCCTATTCAGAAACCATCCCAGAATGAGCCAAAGTGAAAAACATACTAGCCAAGAGATTGCATTGTTCTGATATACATATAGTAAGACGGAGTCTGACAGATAAGGAGGGAGACTCAACATAAGCTCTAGAAAGTTCAAATAAAATGGACCAGGGTAGGAAGCTGACTCCAGGAACCAGGAGTAGATAGCTACAGAGGCAAAAATGATGCCAGGACTCAGGAGTTAAGATCCTAAAGCACAGTCTTAGTGAAAAGCTAGTGTGCAGCTGTACTCACAGTCTTATATAGGTTTCCCTTAAAAGATCTGTTTAGAATAATAATTTCCCATCATAGCAAAGCCTAGTAATTTAACCAGATAAATAGTATAAATACTTGCTGTTTGTCTAAGACATTTTTTGGTAGAAAATCTAGAATAAATTCACCACAAAGCAGCAATTTTGGCTAGTCAGAAGCTACAGATGTTAAATGGATCCAAGAATCAGGAATGTAAAAAAGTAGCATTTACTATGACAGCTTTTAACTACTCTCTTTCATATAGTTTGTAGATGACTGAAACAAATATTCTTTTTAATTTGAGATGACTTCTACTTACTGCAGAACTGCATGACAAATACAGGAAATAGCTTTCAGTCAGAAAGTCTGCTTTCAAGGATTCATTACTTTTGGAATTTTCTAGAGCTACATGTATAAACTCATGAATAAAACATAATTAATTTTCCTCTGATATAGGGTATTTCATCTGAAGAATTTAGCTTCTTAATGGTATCACCTAGCCATACCACACCTCTGTACATTGGAAAGTAATTAATGTAAGAGAGTAAAACACATTTAAATTAAAACAGATTTTAAATATACTATTTTCAATGGTAGACATAAAGTTGTTTTTTCCAATTTGTTACGAATCATCATCTAAAGACAGCAAGCATAAACTCATAATGATTTTTAACTGTACTTCAAGAATATTTTCTTCTCACATTTGAAGAAGAGTACACAGCAGTTCAAGACATTTACTGTAATAAAAATCTTACATCTCCAGCATTATTCTGAACTCTCCCTAGAGTGCTATCATCACATTTCTGTAAAGCAAAGCAAAAGTATGATTTTTCAGCCACTGAAGAACAAAAAACAAAAAACAAAAAAAAAAAAAGTAAGTTTCAAAGTAACCATGGTTTAGAGGCAACATGTATTTTCTCAAAGGTCTCCCAATAGGATCCTCCATCGAGCCTGACCTTATTTTGGAGTCATATTTGACAACAGCAAAAAGAGTTTTAATGTTTTACCCAAGAGCTCGACAGAGTGGAGGCACACACAAAAAAAAATAGTCTGCCACTAAAAACGTTCTTCTTAGTGCTACAGATGCTCAAATGTGGCCAATAGGCACTGGTCACACAACACCAATAATGGCAACAGAAAATACTTTAGAACACAAGCACTAGATAAAACATTTTAAGCATTCAATTCATAACAACGGCAAAAATTTAGATCAAAGCCTTGTTAAAAACATGCAGCCTGACTGGTAAATTTAAGAGAGCTATGCAATTTTAGTATGTTGCATTCTTCCTACTGGTCATCAGCAAAGATTGCATACCCACATTCCCCAATACAGCTTTTAGTCTTCTAATTCCTTTTACAACATTGCCCTCTAGTGGGTATTTCCTGCAGATTTTTTCTTGAACAGTAATTCCTTTGCTTCAGTGATTTAGTAGTTCTGAAGAAAATTAAATAGGTCTCACCAAGTATTTTTGTATGCAGTAAGTGTTCTACAGCTGGGAAAGGAGGAGAAGGATATGCAGATAAGGTCTCACTTCATCTAACCCAGCCTTCCTGGCATTTCAGTTAATTATAAAAAGTGTTTTTAATTGCAGATGGGAAGGACTGTTAATTCCAAAAAAGCCTAGTGCACAGATTCCACCACAAATTCCAGTTCAGACTACTGATTTACCTCTCTGTCACTCCGTATTTTTGTTGAAGTGGAGAATAAGACACATAGCACATATATGAAATGTTGTTAGCAACTTATCTAAGAAGTTACACTTACTTTTTCTATGGAATAGAGCACTTTTATATTAAGAAGTAATTTTTTTCTCTGTATAATTTTATACATACGGACACACACCCTCTCTTTAAGTGTTCAAGATAGAGGTAATTTCTTGAGAAATGCTAGTGGTGATCAAAAGCAGTTTTGGGGTGGGGGAGCACCAAACACACACCCAAACATCAGTCTCACTACATTTGACAAAGTCACAAAACCAGTACCCTCCAGTAGTTCAGTCAGCAGCATAATCCTTTCCAGGCCCCTGGGGCATTCCATTAAGGATGACTGGATAGTAGATGAGAAAAAAACCAAGAGTTTCAAGAGGTGTTGCTTGTTTGTTTTTTTAAAAATAACGGAGGAGGTGGGCACTACAGTGACTGCAATATTTAAGTTAATAGTTACGTAGCAACTCTTGCACAGGCAACAGTTTTCCTCTGTCTTTGAAGAAAACATAATATACCAACTGTTTTTCCTCCCAAGGAAACACACAGAGGTAACAAGAAAAGAAGAAAGCTGAAGATAACTGCATATAACAGCTCCCAGGATACAAAGATAAGATTACAGAACAGGGGCACCGGGAAGGGAAGAGTGCAAGGAAAAAAACAAACAAACACACCCCCCAATAAAAGCCCTGATGTTTGGAGGCCAAATACTCTTGCACCAGGCTCTAAGACCCAAGAGACAGTGTGTGCCTACCACATCATTTTCCATCCCTGCAGTGTTTGTGAATTATGGTACAATGCACAGCCTTCTGAGCTAGCTCTACACATTACTAGCTAGCAAGGCACAGATCACTAGCCCTGTCCAGGGCTCCACAACACTACTGCTACATGTGAATCCATTACAGTCATCTTTAAAAAATTGTTTTAGATACAAACTGATCTGCATCTCCATCTCCCTCTGTAGCAGTATCCTATTACATTTTATCTGTTGCAACGGCCTGGACCCCAAACCCCTGGCTCTGAAGACCAGTACCTCTGACGTGCACAGATAAGCTGTGCCACAAGAGGAAGAAGTCATGAAGAATGCAGTAGGATGGAATACTAGATGACCCTTTTTTTTGTGAGGAAAGGAAAAGTGTGTTGCAGATGGCAGAAGTCTTTGAGTTACAGGAAGCCAAAAAGCAGTTCATAGGATTATCTTAGTGAAAACACAAGCAACAAGGGACTTGCGTGCAATGTCTGAAAGAAGCTACAGACATTCTGTACCGCTAGCTTAAAATCTTGAACCATCGTCTGCTTAATTTCCAGAATATGAAAACATCAAAGTACCAGAAAAAATAATTTGCTTAGAACAATATAATTTTTTTTTATTGATAGTATTGATTGTATTGATAGTAAATTGATAGCAAAAGCTACCAATACACTACAAACTACTGGCAAGCTCTGCTACTTCAATTGTGTACCAAGAAGTGCTGAACTATCCAGTCAATGCCTTAAGCTAACTACTTGAGGATCAAGTACCATTTTAAAAATTCATGTTAGAACTGCTAGCTGCAAGACCTAAACTGGTAGTCAAAACTGCAAGTAGTACAATTTTTCCTGGAACTGCAGTTTTCTCCTCCCATAAGAGACCAGACCTAGGAAATCCTGCACTGGGTCTTCAGAGAAAGAGAAGCACACCAAATATGGATACCTTAGGTTGCAAACTACCACTAAAACGTTAGGATCCAGTTCATAAGAGAAAGACAAAATGTATACATACCACGTATACGATCGGTAGCAACAGGCACCTCCGTTAACAGTGGCCACTTCCAGTTCTCAGCCAGGCTGCCTACAATTTTGAAACAGTTGGGGTGATACCAGTGACTTGGATAAGGAACACCTGCACCACTTGTTTAACATCTGAAACTAATTGTCCAATATTAATCTAAAATAAGATACCAGCCACCCCCCCAAACCTAACAGTTACACAACTATTCAGTGATAGAGTAACTCCTGTTATAAATTTCTGGATTCAAGTCCCATGAGCTTCAGGTTGTTAAGTATATAGAAGTACACACATGGCTATCCTATCCGTTAGCATACTCACTGGCAGTAGAATTATGCCTAGGTTGCCCCAGTTAAACTCTCAGTTTACACAGAGATAGCAGCTGTATTTCATACTCACAAGTGAACGTCGCCAGCATTTAAAACAAGAGATGCTAATGCAGACATACAAAATCACGAACCAACATGTATTTAGCTAAAGAGAGGCTCTAAATCTTCTTATTACAGCTTAATTCTGACAAGTGTTGAACATTTATTTGCAAGTGCCAGCCACCTTTAACTTCTGATTTCTTCACAGGCTCTTGAGGGTATAACGAAAAAAATCACAGCAAGTAGTAACAGACCTCGTATCTCTTTCCTACTCATCCCTTCTGCAATGCAAATTGAGGTAAGTCCAACAGGTGTAGAAATAAAGTGCCATTTACTGAAAGACTGCTTACTGGACTGAAAACTCCACGTTAGTACGATATCCAACATAGCAAGAAACAGACCCTTTGGAGAAATGCATCTACTCTTCCTCCTCTACCCAAAGGTTAATTTTGTCGTTTACAGGTATAACATAACATGACAGTTAATTGCATGAGGTTTGGATACATGAATACGAGAGAAATACTACTTTTTCTAAACGCAAATGAGTGACGTATGGCTCAAGTATTTCCAAGTATTTGATTTAAGAAAAACAGTATTTTCACCTACAGGATTTTACTTGTTAGTTGACCTAACCTAATGAATCATTTTTGCCTCCAGATTGATACATCATTCAAGGACAGAACAAGAGAGGGGGACCCCCATAAAAAACCCAAACAACTCAACAGTTGATAAACTCTAGTCTTTAGTAACCTCCCCACGATCCAAAGTAACCTGTATTAATAAACAAACTTTGTCCTCCACTCAGTTTGAGTCAATATAACACCATCCCTCAGAAACAGCTCATCCTCAGATATTTAAGCAGACAGCCAAGCATTTTGTGTATATGCCTGTTTGGGAATCAAAGCCATGTCAAAGTCATGTCCCATGACTAAACTAGAGCTTGTTCAGAATTTAGAAAAAGCTAGAAGCTCCTTTCCAGCTCACTATACTTTTTTTTAAATCAATTCATTTGCAGGCTCCCTATATTAGTTCAAAGCAATTAAGATATTTTTACCTTCTTCTGGCATAGCTACCGGATACCTGGCTCAGATTATTAATAGGCTACCCAAATAACTTTAAAAGCTGCCATATTTATAAAAACAGGGCTCCTGAACAGATTTTATTGTTCTTCAGTTGTTATGTATAGCTATCAAAACCACCAGAAGTTCACTGCTATTATAGAGCAACCATTCAGCTCTGCAAATACACCAGTTATCTAGAGTTACAAGCTCTGTTTATATGTTCAAGTTTTATACCTTCATTAAAGAAATACACACCATTCAACATTTTTAATGGACATACAATTCAGATTACATCTTCTCAAAACAAATATGCATAAGCATTATTCACAAGCACTTAAATAATGAAAGAGCTTTAAGAACTGTCAGACTTTTTATTAGAAGAAACAATTAGAAGTATAGGCTAGTCCACAAAGAAATCTACACCACCAATGTGTATCTTGGCATATGTACATCTTCTAGTGCAGACAATAATAATGGAAGGAACCAAATATCTAACAGGTAAATTTTAGCCAGATTCCCATCAACCTAAAATACAAATGGTATAGGCCTTGTTAGAACAGTAATTTACTTTGGTTATGTCTTTAAGCACAGAACTGTAAAGAAATTGTTGCAAGTCTTTGCATCAAGAAGAATCAAAATGGATTATAATCACGATTTTTAAACTGCTACAGTAGAGTTCATTATGATCAGATACATTAGAGTTATATAGTAATATGAAGATAGGTGAATGGATCCACTTGTACAGTTGAGCATAGACAGAACTTAACATGTACTTCAGTTCTTAAATACTAAACCAGATTTATGTGAGATGTTTCTTAGATTACATTTGTTGAATAATCTGAAAGTTATTACTATTTATACTTAAAAGTTATTGCAATAGAAACTGTTTCAGAGTTAGAGAATTAAAAGAGATACATACACATATGTTTTGGGTTTTGTTTTAAAATCAGTTAATGCCTGAGATTTAGGGCTTCATTGATTTCTGTGAGATTACTTTGGATTCAGCCCAAGTTTCCAGGAGGCTGTGTTGAGGGCAAGGCTTCTCATGCAACATACAGTTTTCCCCGAGTATTCATTGCAGGGAATTCATCAGCTTAGATGGCAATCTCACACCATTGTCTGTAAACGCAGATTTCCTTGATATCTAATATGAAACTTGCCTTTAACTCCACAGTGTCAGTAACACAAAGATCAATCCCTTCAAGCACAAAATGCCAATAAACAAGTTGCTTGCTTCATAGTTACAGTCTGTATTTGGAGCACATCAATATCCAATTTCAGCTTGCTCTGTCGCATGCACTGTTCTTTGTAACTAAATTCTGGATAGCATCAGCAGTTGTTTCTGTGCCAGGATCTTCATTTTCTTCTTCTTCCTCAGGCTGTCCTCCAGGCTTCTGAACAGATTCCGATACTGTCGTGCTCCTACTGGTATTGCAGCCCATTTTGGTCTTAAACAGTCAATGAAAGGATTTTTCTTAGGATGTCTATAGAAGGCTCCCTGCATTGCAGGAATGAAGAACAAGGAAAGGAACCCAAGCTAAATAGCCTTCCCTATTGTATTGTTAAAAGCAAGTATGTTTGGTTTCTCTGACAACCCACTGATCCTGTCAATCAAGCACTGGCTAATAAAGAGCAAGTTTTCAGACTAGGAAACTGTTCTTCATTAATATTTTTTCTTAACAGAGTAACACAATTGCCTTGCCCAAGGAAGTCCACTTTATTTTAACTTTTAAACATCCTAAAGCTCAGTACTAGGAAACAGGGTCTGGCTAGAGGGAAAAGTTTATGTTGTCAAAGTACAAGTCTGTACAATCATGTAAACATCTTCAGGATCATAATCTATACTACTATATATCTACCAGGTATTTTAAATAAACAGTAATACTGCCACAGTTTTGTTCCTGTTGCTTAAATGGCTTCAAGTCTGCAACTTTCAAGTTCCAATGCTAGTTTTAATAGAACTCCTTGATCCATTCTTGAGGGATAAATAATTCACTCAATTCACTTATATAATCCAGTTTCCTCATTTCAGTCATGAAATTATCATGTTAAACATAACTTTTGTAACAAAAAATTGGACTAATGGCATGTCTTTCCTGTTGACAAATTAGGCTTCCATTTCAACACAGCTGTGAAGTAACAGTAGCAGAGTAATTACTAAAGCCATTATTAAGTAGGTGATTTTATAGAGCTTATTTTAGCACCATGCAACAACTTCTGACCTTCTCAAGCTTACTCATAAAATGTTTTTCTTACTACCAGTCACAAGAAAAAGCCCCCAGAGTTGGGAGACACCTTGCCTGAGATGCTAGTCTCTCAGAAGTGAGAAGTCCGTATGCCCAAACTCTCTTAAAATATCAGCTTGAATCTCAGATTTAAGAATTACAAAACAAAAACAAAATACCCCCAAAAATCACTCAATGCTGGAGTATCTTGAAGTTTTCAGTTGAAAAGCAAGACTGAATGCATACACTCAAAACTCAATCATGTCAAATAGCACATCTCTACCAGATTCTAAACCAACAAACCAACTTACATTCTAACCCAGCAGACAAAATTTTCTAATAAGTGGTATATTATGAGTTCACAGTGACTGGCTCATACTATCATCTACTACAACCTAACTACAAGCCTTTAGTACCCTCATGTACATACAGACTTCATTTGTTTCCCCATGAAAAAAAACCTGCCTTCTCAATTTTTTTAAACAGTTAACTGCAGACATGTATTTAGCTAAACAAAATATGCCACTATTTTACAGAACTATGTAGTACAGAAGCATTCAACGGTACTACAACTTATAGCTCTACGTGTATCCTAGGGGCTTCCACAAATATATATTTGACTACAGGAAGTTCCTCCCTCCTACACAGCACTCAATCAGCAATGCATTGAAGGTGAGCAGCAATTCTCCATAATATACTCAGGGATCAATAGAGAACAACCTCTGAAGAACTTTAATAATTGTAGAGGACCCATCCACCAAGTCAGAAATGAAAGAATTTAGGAGGGAAGTTCGAGAATCATTTCCATTCCAAGGCTAAAGCTAGTTTAACCTCAGCTGATCAAAGGGCATGCAGCATCCAGCAGCTCAAAACAAGAAAAAAAAAATCTGAATGGAAGTATGGGGAAAAAGCAGAGCAGAGCTATAGCTGTGTTGGAACATTTTGCAGTTACTCCCTCACTGTTTTTAAACACAGTCCAGGACCCCATTTTCTCTTTCCAGTACAAAACCAGCGCATTTCAGCCAAACCCTCTAAACCAGGATGAGTTTCACCCCTGTTCAGTCATCTTTACTATTACTGGCAATACTGGAACATCCAGCGTAAGTAGGTTTTGGGAGTTAGCTTGGCTTACAAGTTACATGTGGTTTGTCAGACTGAGGTCCACCACAAATGAAGTCGCTACACGTAGTTTGTCAGGCTGAGGTCTACCACAAATGAAGCCATACACATGCACTACTCCTTTAATGATTAGCTACTCGTTTAATGTAAGTGACAAGCACGGGTTGGCTGTATGGGATTAAGTAGGCCCATATCTTCTAGATAGAGTGAAAGCTGCATCAGTAAGCTTCATCACTAGATGCTAAAAGTGTGCTCTCTTAGTGTGAAAGGAAGATCGATGTTAATATGTAAGAACAAGGTTAACATGTGCCTCAAAGATGTTCAATGGAAATAAATAGGGAAACTCATTTTAAGTCCTTTTGAGGCAGAGGCTATTGAATTTGCTACACGATGTTTAAGATTCTGTGAAGGAAGCACTCTTTTTGCCCCAAATTAGGGAGGATCACCGATTGGCACATCTGAAGCAAGTCAGAACAGCACCACACCGAGTTTGACTCCATATGCTTCTTGGATTACTGCCTCTGACCAGTTACCACCAGAGGCAACATCACTCTCTGCTTCGAGGCTCACGTTGTTTGTTCTCTTTTAGTAACTGCCATTAAGCAAGAGTTATTTTTTTGTTTACGTCACTACTACCCTCCATTTTATTCAACTAACATTAGGGACACCTGGTCAACCACTTACCTCTACAAACACTGGGAAGTAAACAGAGCAGAAAAAACATACTTCATTAAAAAAATACCTGAGGTACATGCAGGTTTAAGTACCCATTTTGGAAATTTAATTCATAGTGCTTTACTCTTCCATTTAATTGTATGTATATGCTAGATGACAAAGCAACTTTGGAATTTCTATCTGCCAGACTCACTTAATCCAGCATGCCTGTTCCAAAAAATGTAAGAGAGGAAGATGGAAGCATTCAAACTCTAAAGGGACGTGGGTCAGTTTTGGTTTTGTAACGAAAACCCAGGAATACAATTCTATGCTTCTGCATTTCACCATTTGTATGCTTCATCCACTTACTATAGTTCCTACTTTTAATTCAGGTAGGCCTTAAGAGTCAGAATGGTCTTACTTGTAAGGACTACAATCAGTCAAAAATCTCAGCGGTTCCCCAAAGTATAATACCTGTAAAAGTACTAATGATTTTGGAGTGTTTACTAGTCTGCATTTTCAGAACACTATCTCAAGTTCCCCACTAGATGGTAGCTGAAAACTATGTTGATTGTGCAATATTACACAGTCTACAGTAGTCACAAGAGCTGCACCTAATGATTACAATTTTACAAGACTTATCACAGTATCTTTTAATAAAAATAAGACATGCTCAGAGATGACACTGTCTTAACTTTTTATGGATAAGAGGTACCTAGATAATTACACTGTCCTGATACTTAAGACTACTTTGCTCTCATTGCATTCCACTTCTAGTTCAGTTTTGTTTGCCATAGTGGGCAAACACAGGTTTGCCAGCTTTCAGAGTCAGGTATTTCTTTGGAACACCTCTTGATTTAACACTTTTATTCCTTCCTCTGTTGAAAGGGAATGGGGTTTTTTTTGTAAAACTTTTCATTATATCCCTGAAAATACTGAAAAATTCCAAAACCGGCTTCTTCAAAATGAGAGATCATTCAACTAAAGTACTAATGCCCTGCTTGTAGTAGTAGCCTAAGACTCAATGCATTTCAGACAGCAAGCATCATATATTAGAACTGGACAATATATGCAGAAGCACTTTTATATAAAAGTATTTGAAAACAGCTTAAGGTGTCACTGATTATACTTATATTCCATTCTCAAAGTTTCCGGCCTCCCTCTACTATAGTCTAACTGCACGTTGTTGTAGTATCTGGGCAACAGTTGATGTACTGATGTGCTACAAACTTAAAACAGCAACAACTAGCTTCTCTTTAATTGCAGCACATTATTGTTCCCGTAGCAATAACACTAGTTTTTCCATCCTGTATTTCCTTTTCAAAACTGGAAGTACATAACAGCCAGACAAATGAGCAAGTATTCTAAACTTAACCATACAGTAGACCACTTCACTATTTTTGAATAAATTAACTAAGACACTTTCTATAAATGTACTGCAAGACAAGTTCTTTCTTTTGTCTACTTATTTGACAGACCAACTGCTTTTATGGAAGTTCCCCGAAAGCAGAGAAAACTCTACACTGAAACATATTACTGAGCATGTTGTGTTGTCTTAATTGAGTATATTTATACTCTATTTCCCATGACAGTAAGGGAGATCACCTGATTCATCTCATAACTAGCCCATCATCTCCAAAGTTTAAAGGCTGCCTAGTAGACCTCATTTACAAAGCAGTCTCAGTTTTATTGTGCTTCTCCCAAGATTTGAGTTGAACAGGTTCCATCTGTCTCCCCTAAAACCAGAAGAAAACCTCCTCTTAAAGCCTTTGTAGGAAGTACCATGACAAGTCTAAAGGTGACAGTCAACATGCACTTATAAGCAATGTAGGCCACAAGGAGGGCAGATTAATCTGGTTGAGGAAAAAGTAGGAAGCAGCTGACTGGGAAGTGAAAGCTTTAAACCACTTAAAATAAGAAGTCACAAACTGACGAAAGAGCACGTATCTCAAAATGTAGTTTATGAACTCCTGTGTTAAAATTCTAATATTTTAAGAAGTCTAGGAATAGTGGCCCAGTTAACTATGAAAAGAGTCAGCTACATGAACTACAGATATACAATCCAGTAATGGAAGAAACATTCCAAGCTCTTGAGGGGCAGATTGAGAATGCTTTCTGGCACAACCTTTGCAAAGCATTTAACGTTTGAATAAATGATAATTTAAATCATAAAGTAATAATCATACAATCAATGCCTTAAATGTAGCTGAAGTATTTTATTATGAAGACAAAAGGGAACTTAAGAAACAGACTTTTGGGTCCCAATTTACCTAGGACAGACTGAGAGAACTTAAAACAAGCAAGAGACACCAGCTTAAGAAGTCACATAACACACATGAATGTGGCATCCCCATTCACCTAGCACATACCTTTTGCAACTCTTAACAGCTTTAGCTAAATTCCACCCCCCCCCCCCCCTTCTTTTTTTAAGACCCTACAGTGACCTATATGACCCTGGTCATGCTTCCTCTGGAGAATAAGGATTGCTTTCATCTTCATTCCAACTTTTCTCAGTGGAATTTGTTCTAATAGATCATATTAGTTTTTACAAGTCTCTAATGAAAAAAAAAAAGAAAACACAAGCTTTAAGACTTCTAGATTTCTTCATGTTTCTTCATTTAATAGGTACACATTTATCTGAGTAGCATAGGAACATCCCCCAATGTCTTTATAAAAAAAAAAAGTGGTGAATTTGCTCACATATAATACAGGGTCCTCAGCCTAGTACTTAGTGTTGTACCTAGCTCAAACATTGACTTGCTTTGGCAGTTACAGTAACTGAAGAGATAATTCAGTTTTGAACAAGTATGGTTTATCTAATATACAAGGCAAGCCTGTACACCACCTAATCAAACAGCTAAACTGAAAGAGTTCTTGCTCATTACTACCAGTAATGAATTAGAAGTTTTTGCAGATGTGAGCCCTAAAAAATAGGTCTACTGGAAAGCAAAATCCGGTGTTTAAATATTTCAGGCTAGTTAAATGGATTGTGCAGAAATACATTATGGCTTTATTTCATACTACAACTACCGTACACAATAAGATATTAAACCTACAACTGGTTTTGGGCAGGAAGACTCAACTTCCTGGAGAAAAGGCAGCAATCTTCAAACAATTTGAATCCCTGTGTGCACAAATTCTACATCAGAAACAGCTGCATCTTCCCACAGCAAGCAGGCTCAGCACACTGTTTCCTTAGCTTGCCTGAAAAATGTGTCCATAATATGAAATATACCTGTACACTGCTCCAGTGATAATGTACACTCAGCACTGCACACTGATGACAAGGCTTATCGACATTTTCAGGAGAATTGCCTTCTGTCATGTGTTTAGCTAGTACTTTTATGATTTTCATCCTATTGACTAGCAGTTTTTGACCACCAGCAGCCAGATCCACCCAGTCAAGCACTTCCAAGCAAGAAAAATGAACTGCAGTTACTTCACAGGTACATAATCAAGATATTTAGATTTTGTGGATGCTATAATATATTACTTCCTCCCCCACGTGTTCTGCATTTCCAGTGAAAATACAAAGAAGCATTAAAACATTCAGTGGCACATAGAGTACATAGTGTCATCCCTTTTCATTTATCAGAGGTTTGGTTGTTTGGCTTTGGGTTTTTTTTTTTTATTATTTGAATGGCTAAACTAGACTGGTAACATTCTGTACTTACATTAATTATGGTTCTTTGAGAAGTGGTCTGCCTACCTCAGATACGTAACCTTAATAAATTTTGCTATGAAATTCATGTCAAGTCAGCCTTGTTTAAGCTCCAAATAGCAATATGAAAAGAGACTATTTCCTAATTATTTTTAATTAGTAGATATCTGGGATTAATTTAGCAGTATACTCTCAAAGGAATGCCTATTTGCTATTTATTTACCTAAAAGAGTAAGATGGTAAATAGCTCAACAGAAGACTCATCCATATATGCCTATCTTTGTGTCTCAATCTTAACGTGCTGTTCTGTTGCTGTCAAATACGCCTGTGTTTCTGTACACTAAGGAGAAGGAACCACGACAATCTGTTCTCTCTTTAGAAACACAAGCTGTGTTTGGCTGGCTGAAAAAAAGTCTGCCAAACTAGTAAATATGTTATAGTACTTGACAATTTCACTGAACTAAGTTTAAGAACTGAGCTTTTAAAATTCTTAAGTGAGCTACATCACTCTCTAAGCTTTGAGCGTGCTTTTTTAACATCAGCAGGAAATGTATCTCCCTAAATTGTTAAATGCCAAATTTCTGCCAACTTCCAGGTGAGGGAGAAAGACATAGAGAAACAGCATGCCTACAATATGACATGATAGAGTTAAGGACCCTGAGATTCTAAGCTTTTGTCTATTTTGCCAGAATACAAGGTTACCTCTGCACAAAAAAGCACACACTAGAAATTTCCCACATTAAATTATCATCCACCATAACTTGTTTTCTGTTTTGTTGGAAGTCTTGCTACCTAGCCTGAACTGCAAACTGAATATAATTTCCATTAATGATCTGACAAGTATTCTCTATCAGCCAGATGACACAGAGCTTCCTTCCAGATTTACCAAAACAAGGGTTCTTTTGTGTCCTTGAATATCAGGGACAGCATTAGGCCTTAACTTATGTGGTTTGTCACACAAAAAGAAATCACAGTATCCTCTTAGCAATGACTGCTAACTATTAGAAAGCTTACCACCTAACAAGGTCCTGTAGACAGAGGGTGGGAAAAAAACCACAAAATAACAAGACACACAGAACAACACTATTCTTTTTATTATAACAGGACACATCAAGCTACTTTACCTGCTTTTCTTCCGCACCCCTCCTGCCCAATTACTCACAATATTCCATTATCACACAAACCAAAAAGAGAGTACAAAACTAAATTGAAAAGGAGTCTTTCTATTTTCCAGTTTCCTCTCTGCATTCTACATGCTTTGCTTTGCAAACATAGTTTTTCAAAAGTCCTGAAACCTAGAACATACATGTCCTAATTCCAAAATATGCATTCGAGCAGAGCATCAATAGTCTATTACACAGTTCAGCATTGTAGAATAGTCTAAAAAACTGGATGTTCAAGTATGGCTTTAAAACTCAATGCCTACAATAAAGCATCAAATAAAAGATAAACATAAAAGCAGTGCATGGGAAAGGACATAAGAACAAACATTTAGAAGAGAATAGTTGTATCTGTTAGAGATGTTGAGATGCACACTTTTAAATTAAGATCACTTCCACTTCAGACTGTTTTAATAGTTAACTAAATAGTATACCTTCCTCTAACAATGAAGCAGAAAGCAAACTGATAGCTTGGAACAAAGACCATGATTTCAATGTAAAAATTGCAGTTTTACCTGTGATAGAACCTGCATAGAGACAGGTTCTCTCATGTTTGGGGCACAATGAGGAAAAAGGAAAAAAGAAAAAGGATAGGGAAAAAAGGCTGAGCTCAGAGAAGAAAAGTCAAACTAAAGCACAGGCTGATAATGAGGGGCAAGTGCATCTTCCTGTGGCTTATGAAACAGTTGGAAACTTTACCAATTCAGGGTGGAAAGCACCAACATAAAAAGCCAACTATTTTAAGTCCCAAAAAGCTCATAGTGGGATCTTAGAGCACAGATTCATAGCCCAGAAATTCCCATTCTACATTCCAATAAAGGCACACAATTGTCTCAACTGACTTCCCAGTTTTTCTTCATTTGTAAGTTTTGCTTTAGTTACCTTAAATATATCAAGAAATAGTGTCTTATTGTTAACAAACTGTCTTTGTGGACAAAGTGCTACTGAGCAATATCTGGTAGGTCTATATGGTTAACAATCTGCAGTATCTGCGTAATAACTTGCTAAGCATTAGGACAAACAACTGATCAATTCCACAAGTTTGGTGTATTCAGAGCTTTTAAAATTTTATCTCAATATATTTTTCATAGTACCTTTTCTAGCTAAGCTTATTTGTGGCTCCAGTTGCTCCATTATTTGAAGTTATTACAGAGATTATTGACCTTTAGAGATTAATATAAGCAGCTATATCAAACATACTATTTATGGTTGGGAAGCAGCATTCCTAAACAGATGCCTGTCACCAGATGAAAAACCTTAAGTAGTAATAAAAAAAGGTAACAACACTATCACAACTTGAGGCCACCAAATTTGACACCAGCCAAGATGTTACACCTACTGCAAAACTGTGAATCAAGGTTTTAAGTAGTATTTTGAAAGCTTTACTGTTCCAGATCTTCAAATTACAAAGGGTATTTAAGTTAAATAATTCTTCCCGATCAACTCAGAATCAGAAGCTATTCTACGTCAGCCACTCATGACATTACATCTCATCAGCTATCAGGATTCTCAATATTTTCATCAGCTCTTTTGGAGTTAGTTATTTTAAGCCACTGCAATCTGTTACCCAAATCCAAATGCCATCCATGAACTCTTCATACCAAGGGCATCATCTGTATTATGAGTCTTAGCTGAGATCCAGAACCATGTATTCATTCACTTAACTAAGGTTTCTACACAGTGGTTGAAATTCTGACTAATTTTGCTGAGATCAGCAGACTTGCCACGAACTCACTGGGGCCATGATTTAACTACACATCAAAAACAAAACAAAGTTAAATTTGAGCACATTTAAGGAGCTGGAAGCAGATGGAAAAATATAATTAGTAGCCTTGTCCTCTTCTCACGATGAGGCACATTAAAATGAATATCAAGATGATAAATATTCAGAAATTAATTCCAAGACCAATACCTTAACATTCCCATGTTTTCAAGTTTTTGTTTTCATAGGAAAGCTAGAACAGAGTGGTATTCAATCCAATTTAATCTAAGAATAACCCTTGAATTAAAGGGGTCAACTCCTGTAGCTGGAAATAAACAAGCAGGTTCAAACCTGACAATGAGACTGGTAAAAAAAAAAAAAAAAAATGCATGTAGGTTATGGTTTTTAGAAAAGTGCTGTTAGTTCAGCACACTCATGAAAGAGCTGCAGGTTAAAAAAAAATAAATTGAAGTCAATGTAGTAAACAATACCCTTCTGAACAGAGGGTTATTTTCTTTTATCCCTTCCTAAACAACAGAAAGGAGAGACTGAACATCCATTTAATCTGTCCAATCATATCCTCTGTCCACTATTTTTTTCCTCACAGAGCATTCCACTGTGCTTTGTCCAATGTAGCTATTTTCGTAACAACCATGTTCTACCTCTTGTTCTTTCATGCTCAAAAGCGTCAACTGCCCATGAGTTACACCTATTGATCACAAATCCTTACAAAACAATTAGATATATAGCGCTGTTATACAAATCAGATTCTATATGAGTTGATGGTGCAAAGATTTAGAGTAGCTACAAAACAAGTTTATGTACTTAAACTACTGCAAAATTGAACATATTGGAAGGTAACTTAAATGACCAACAAAAAGCAGCACAAAGTACTTATGTGCCGTTCTTCATATTTGACAGTGTGTTCAACTTTGTGCAACTAAAATAATCACTGTTTGGTATTACCTAATTGGTGTTATTGGTTGCTGTATATACACACACACTTGGCCAGTTTGTATTTATTAAATCATTCTCTGGAAGATTAAACACGAAAACTCTGCTGAATACATGTTCTAAATCTTGGAAGAATCCCATTCTGACATGAGAGATTAGAAGTTCTATACATGCCAGCAAGCATCTGCCTGCAAGATATGACAGACAACAACAGCCTGAACAGTACCTCTGGAGTCAGAAACAGCATAACAAAAAAATTAGAAAGCCAGATCACAAACCAGTGCAGGTTTACTGCACTCAAGTTTTATTTTTATAACACTATCTAATCATATCACTAAGTTTCCTGGTTTCAGCTGGGATAGAGTTAGTTTTCTTTCTAGTATGTGGTGCAGTGTTATGTTTTTGATTTAGTATGAGAATGTTGTTGGTAACACACTGATGTTTTCAGTTGTTGCTAAGTAATGTTTATACCAAGTCAAGGATTTTTCAGCTTCTCATGCGCAGCCAGCAAGAAGGCTGGAGGGGCACAAGAAGCTGGGATGGGACACAGTGACGACAGCTGACCCAAACTGGCCAAAGGGGTATTCCACACCATGCGATGTTAAGCGTAGTATAGAAATTGGGGGGAATTGCCTGGGGCAGGGGCAGATCACTGCTCAGGAACTAACTGGGCATCAGTCAGCAAGTGGTGAGCAATTGCATTGTGCATCACTTGTTTTGTATATTCCAATTCCTTTACTATTATTATTGTCATTTTATTATTGTTGTTCCTACCATCATTATTTTCTTCCTTTCTGTCCTATAAAACTATCTTTATTGCAAGCCACAAGTTTTACTTCCCCCCCCCCGATTCTCTGCCCCATCCCACTGGGTGAGCAGGGGAGCGAGCAAGTGGCTGTGTGGTGCTTAGTTGCTGGCTGGGGTTAAACCACAGCACTAAGTTTAAAAGAAAAACTGTCCTCTCATTCTATCTTTTTTTTTCTACTGGGAGATTTATGACATGGACATATTTTAGCCATAGACAACAGATAACAAAATTCTGCAGATAAAGATACTGAAAGATGTCTGCAATTTGGATGGCAAAGGTCACACAAGTGCTTTCAGTCAGAGACCATGACAAGTTAGGGGAGAAATCAGTGCTTTAGCGACATGCTCCAGGTGTCAGATAAATACACAGAAAAATAGTGTGCTGCCCCTGCCGAGCCCTCCATCAGTGTGACAGGTCATGACTGTGATAAACAGAGTATTACAGGATGGAAAGGTCTTCAGTTACTATGAAGCATCAGTAACCCTTAAAAATAAATCAAGCTAGGCTTTTCAACCACAAGTTCAAAACCAATATGGCCACACTTACTTTTCAACAATACATGAAAACTCTATCACCACAGTGATAATTACTTCAGAGATTATAGTACTTTGATCAGAAACAATTTGGGGGCAGAAAGCTCTTGTTGACCTATAAGCTTCAGAAGTAGTGATTTCATAGTACTACCAGAAAGTTATAGGCAGTTTTCCTTTAACCAGAGAGGACCTAGGCAATTAAGAATTAGTTTCTTTATTATTTTGCATCTTTTGGCAAGTTTTCACATGTGACCAACAGACTTTATAGAGGACTGCTGATGAAGTGAATCAATCCTTTCAGCTCTGCAGAACCAGACCCTAACTTTGCAGAAAAACCTAGATTCAAAGTCAACTCCATCAGTTGCACTCACATTCACCTATTTCTTGATGAGATGGAGTCCAATTACTCAGTTCTGTCAATAGAAACCAGAAGACTTGAGTCCCAATACACAGCTCACTTAATGAAACACCTTCTGGTGAAGTCCTTGATCTTTTTCTCTAGAGTTTACTCAGCAGCTACTACAGAGCAAATAAGCCACCTAACACATGAGGAAAGCTACCCCGATACTTCTGTAGAAACTGCACTACACATGCTAAGAAAATATGCCATGGCCAAAATGCTCTTCCCAAAAGGCACTGGAACCCGATTTCAGCAGACAGTCTGTTCAAGGCCATTTGCTCTTTGAGCCAAGTAGAACGCACTTCACAATTCATTTTGAATCATTTTTAAGAGGTAGGGAGGTGCTCCCAAAACAGAGGTGAATAAATAAAAGGGAAAACAGGCAAAGCTACTGAAAATGGAGAAAATGGGTAAGCTGCTAAGAGTAGCTGCTGAGCCAGGTAAAGGGGAAGTCTCAAGGGAATAGGTGTCAGAGAAAGTAATCACACACTAGGAGATCAAGGATTCCTGAGAACTAATTTGCACTGAAACACAACACAACCCATGCCTTAGGATTACAAAATGAGTCAGTCTGTATCCCAAATAAGCAGAGCCCCCTCCATCCTTTAGGGCCTCCCTCTTAAACACTGCACTGTTCCATACAGTAACAGAGATGCACCTTGAGTGATCATTTCTCAGCAGAAAAAGTCCATACAAGATTATCTGTAGAGACAGAATAAGAAGCAGTACACAAAATGAGAGGACTGGACTAGTGACAGCCAAAGAGAGGCATGTGGAATGTATGGGGACATGAAATGTGTATTAGTCCTTCAACTTGGAGTTAAATTAATCAAATGAATACAGGAATATTTAAACGTATGTGAATAAGTTCAGACAACTGGACTATTTTTCTACCAAGCTTGTCAAATACCTGAGCCCTGTAGGGTCATTTATGGCTTGAAATAGAAAACCACAAACCTCAGCAATATATTGTCAACGCAGACCTTTGAATAGATGTTTTAGTCCTAAAGACAAACTGAATTACGGAAAAAACATACTGACAATAGGTTTAATGGTTTGTTGTTTTTTGTTTGGTTGGTTTTTTTCCCCTGAGGTTCTTCTATTAATGCAAAGTAAGACATTCTAGTATTTTATTAAATACTTCCTGTAGTTGTGTTCTCTTTTGGGGCAGACTGTCTCATAGGGGAAGTTTTTTTTTTATTTCTTTCTTGTGTTCCAGTAATATCTTCCTAATGTTATCATTAGCAAGAATGTTGGGTACACGAAATGCTCAGTTTTGCTATTTCAGCTTTAAAGACCACTCTTCATAAGTGATGAAAAAGGTTGCCTATCAGCTCCAGTTCAGAAATAAATGCTTTACCTAATAGGGTTCAGAGATTCTTGCTGCAAGTAGAAGGGTTTAACAGCCAAAACCACAGCTTCTGAATTAATTTGTTGTTTAATTAAAGTTTTTTCAAGCACTACCTTGAAACAGTCCACTTCAACACAGGTCTGAACAGCAACAGAGTCCAAGTCTAACAGTACCATTGGACAAGGTGCTGAAGCAGAACTTCCAAATCTAGAGCATGAGCCTGTTACCCAACTACGCTCATTAGCTGGAATCAAGATTCCAGTCCTCACCCAACAGACTTAATCATGACTTAGTAGCTCTTCATCAGGAGGGAGGGAGTTATTCAGGCTGGTTAGTACTTTCAAGTTAGATCATAGCAATATCAGTGCCTAGATTTGCAAGTGTACTGCAGTACACTACTGTGATTTATTGCTTCCCACATAGGATCACATCAAATTTAGTAAGTCACACTCATGTGCCATAGACAGCAATCATACAACATTAAAAAAAGACTCAACTAGTCACCCATTGACCATTATCTGTTCTTGATGCATTAATTATCTACACATTCTTATTTAAAACTGCTCTCCCCATTTCAAAACTGCACCATAACAAGTCCATCCTGACAGCTCAGTCTGCTTAACTTCCAAAACTCAAAATAATTTTCCCTACCGCTCACCAATATGAAGTTCTTATTGTTTAAACCAAAAATTATCTTCCTTTGACACTACTTTCGCAGCACTGCATAAAAAAAAATTAATTCTTCAGCTAAATCCTGTTCTTGAGATCTTAAACTCATTTTGCTATCAGAAGCTTCCCTTACTCTACTGAAGCACTTTACACCACTTCTTAATCACTTCTTCAGTAATCTTTCTTCTCATTGTATATTTGAATGTCTCTATTCGCTTTTACCAGCTCCCCCCCGTTATAATTCCGTAGTATATATACTTGTCAAAAGCATATAAGACATTATATATAAAGTACATTTTTCTCAGTAGATTTTTATGACACCTTTAGCTATTCACAGAATTTGGTTCCAAACCTGCCTTGTCTGTTCAGTGATATATGCTTTTTTGTAACCTAGAGTTCATGAGTTTCTATGTCATTCAACGGAAAGTATTTTCAGAAGCGAAAGAGCCATTATGGAAAATTGTAAAACTAGCTTGTTAAAATTAATTTCTTCAGCAGGTAGACCCTAAAAGTCCAGCCATTTGTGGGTTGCCAGTCTTTCATATTTCACTGAGAAACACCATTCTAGACCAGAAGTTTAAATCCAATGAATGCGTGGATTAAAGGTAACCAATACCAAAAAAAAGCACTCCACTTCAGAGTTCAGACACTATTTAAGAAGTTAGGTATTGACAACTTCAGTATCACACCCAATACCTTCATTTTGTTTTCCTTAAAGCACAGAATTAAATACACACCAAAAACCAGTTTGCAGAATTAGGAACAATTCACCCACAACAACTAATAATTCTTTCAGGAGTCAGACCTTAAGGCAAGAGAATGCTATCAAGTGTAAAGACAAACATGTTCCTCCAGCTGTTTGCCATACTTATTGGACATAATAAACTTGATATGCTGGAGGCTATAATTAATCTTTACTAAGTGAACACTCTTCTTAGGATGACTTGCCTACTGAGCTGTCTAATGACACTTAAGGCTTTGATAAGTAAATAAATTAGCTCATTACAGTCAGACAGTCTTTCCTTTTTTTCTTTTAAATGAGATCACAGATTTCTTTACGTAGCTTGCCTTAGTCAGTCATCACCAGCTACAATACTTTGACCCTGAAGCTGACAAAAGTAAGTTCCATTTCAAAGCTCTCAACTCCAATTTCTGCATTACTTTCAATAACTTAATTTCTTTTTTTAAAAAAAGAGCTGGCAATCTTTATTGATAAAAGCTTGGTTTAAAAATTAATACTGCTGGAGAGTGACAGTATTATTTGCCTTTCTGTTGCTAGGTCTCATTGCTCACAATAACATGCACAAAAGTAAAGCTGCAGTGCCCTCTTGTGAGCAATGAAATCTCAATTTTGCAGAAGTAGTTTTAGCTTTGGTATTGTGAGGGTGGGGCAGCATTTGTGCTACAAACTGCCTTTTCTCAAGTAGAAGCGCAGCACTTATTAAAAAGATTATTTATATATACATGCACACACCTCCTCCATCTAACAGTTCTGAAACAGATAAAGAAGCTCATATTAAAAAAAAGTAAATTTAAATTCCACTGAACGTAGTAAAAAGTTAAATAGAACAATTTATTTATTCCTAATTTCAAAATAGGCGAAACCAAAAACCAGTTTCTTGGAGCCATTATCACAAGGACTGGAAGGAAAGGTAACTATTGGTAGAAGTTAAAAAAAAAAAAAAAAAAAAAAGGGAAGGAAAAGGGTTTGTAGTAGGGAGAGTAAAAGCAATCAAACAGTCAAACACAGTATAGCAAAAATGCAATCCTAATTCCTAGATGTCTATAGGGAACAATTAGAAAATAGTGATAAAAGTCTGTATAGGCAATGCATATCCATAGCTAGTTGGATAGAACAAATATTTAAGATTTTGTTTTTAGTAAACTACAGTTAGAAGTTCACTAAAAGTCAGCAGTTTGACTCTCAGTCATCCCAAGGTCAATTTTTGTATTCCACAGCATTACAAAATACAAGGTCAGTTACAAATATCTGAAAATTTACTAAAGTTTTAGGGCACCACTACAAAACTAGACAAGTGACACAGAAGGACCAGAAACAGTACCCTACAATTGATTTCGTTGCCTAGGAAGTACACGTCAGAATTAACTTTCTGAACAGTGACATCGTGTTATATGCCAATAAATATTTTGCTAAAACCCTCAAATTTATTATTTCCCTTGCATAGATCTGGTTTACTGTATACAGTAATAGTCAACCACTGAAGAAAGACAATCACCAGTAGGCTAAGCTGCACGTAACTGTTTCAGTAAGGTTTGCACACGTAACATTTAAAAAGGCCTTTAAGTTTAATTTCACCCTATCCTTGCACTTCATGACCGTTAAATAAGTTTCACAGAAATGAAGCTTAACACAAGAAATCCAAGCCAGAACATTCACAAATCTTTAAAAGTTCATCTTACTACATTAACTAACCACTTGTAAGCAGATGTTAAATATTTGACTTCAGCCCAGAGAGTCAAGGTCCAAAGGAACTTCATTTGGTTAGGACCAGATCCAAAGAATTATTTCAACTGAATTCAGGCACATGGGTCCAAATTGCTGCAAAAACCCAATGAAACAAAACCTCTCTCCTGTGACTTCCTAAAACCACTGGCAGTCAGCCACATCTCTGTTCTGCCTTCAGCTCCCTCTTGGACAGTTTCAGTACTGCAGATGAGCAGGACGGCTGCAGCCTGCTTGCATGGCTCTTGCAGTACTCGGGCTTTACTAGGACTTGCCTAAATCACTTTCGCCAAATGACTGCTGAATCCCACACAGTTTACCTCGTATCAGTCCTCAGGAGAAGATACTTCGGGGCACATGGATGTAAAACTTCTTTGGTTTAGAAGTTTCACAATCAGTACCCTACTGAAAATTGTATGGCAGGCATAGCAGTCACACAGAGCCACTCTGGAGATGTATTATAGAGATCAACAAGATTTCTGGTCTAGAGCAGGTGATCCAAGTAAATTACTGCAGTGCATATATTTTAAGTAGTCAACTACACAGTTTACAGAATTTGGTAATATTAGCAGTTACTCCATGATACCTTAGGAGTTCACAAGACAACAATTTGCACAAGCTATATGGTACTGATGAAGTTTACATAGTACCAAATTTATTTTACAGAGATCTCAAACTGCAGCTCTTGCTTCCACATGTATCAAATTAAAAGCAAATGGAAAATGGTTCACTTTAAAAATGCAATCCATGACTGACAAAAAAACCCAACTTTTTTTCTTTTAAATTTGTCAGAGAGCAGATGAGTTTTAGTCTAAGTTAACAATACAGAACTATGAAGAACACATCCTCGTTTCCAGGTTCATGATTACTTGGCTATCACCTCAGTGCAAACTGGAGGTTTACTTATTGAAGCCAACACTGACGAGAGATTGAATCACTGCTTTATAGCTTCACTGCAAGTTTTGTAAAGCAACCAATGATAATCCACATTTCTCAAACAAAAATTTGACTAGTTGGTTTGGCATGTTACATTATTTAGATTTACAAAACAAGTTTCTGAACATGTTCAAGACAACACAGATTTCTGAAGACATTCTAGGGATCTGGTATTAGAAAACAAGCTTCAGGAAATCAAGTCCCTGCCAGCCCTCTAGCCTGTCTAGCTCTCTGAATGGCAGTCTTGCCATTGAGCACATCAACTGGTGTCCCCCCCATTTTCACATCACCTGCAAACTCCTCAAAGCAATTGATAAAGATATTAAACAGAACTACTCTCACTATGGATCCCCGTGGTATTCTGTTACCAGCATTTGTATAGAGTATTACACACTCTCCACGCCTGATCATCCACTTTTCCACTCATTTGAATATCTACCCACTCAGAGCATAAAGTCCTAACTTGGACATGAATACTGCAGGGGACAGTGTGAAAAGCTTTGCAAAAGTTAAGTGACATCCACTGCTCTCCTGTCATCCATAAAGCTAGTAATTTTATCATAGAAAAATACTCCATATCCTGTAACATTAGCTCTGGCCTACCAGAATTAGGACATCTTTAACTTTAAAGCTAAAACTTCAGCTTTAAAGGAAAATTAATGTTCTAACAGCTTCAGAGCAAAAATACATCTATACAAAGACCACAAGAGGGCAGAAGAAGCTTTCTACACTTATTAACAAAAAGTTTAGTCTTGTATGGTTGGTTTTGAGCACCCATTCATACCTCTCAGTCATGCTCTGCTTTATCATGTCACATCAGATAAATGAATGCCTCACACAAAACTGAGATATCAAACCCAAACTCTTCAAACACCTATCTGTGATGATAGGACTCTCATGACACAATACATGCATGATGCACTATTGGAAACAAGTCAATTTCCTGGGTTTATTTCACTGGCTTAGTATCACATAAAGAGTAAAAGGGAATTAAGAGTAAAGCATAATATAATTAATATTCACAGTTTGTTGCCTGTTTTGTGGCAATATAACTCACAAAGTAAGGAAACAAACAGCATTTTACACCAAAGTACTACTACATTAAAACTTAACATTTTAGGGACATACTTCGTATGCTGCTCACAACTGATAACACTATGCATACTAATATGGATGTCCACGTTACATAAAACAGTATTTCCAGCTGAATTTTCAGAGCTGCCTGAGAGACCCCAGCATATAGGTCATACCAGTACTCACAAGTTACTATGTTTTCTGACAATTTTAAGGGGCCACAATACTATCTGATTTCACAGCTAATTTTGGACTGCAAAACAGTCCTGAAGCAGGAACCTCAAGAGCTACACAGGCAAGTCCCACAAACCTATTAATTATGATTAGGAACCCTATTTATAGTGCAACTGTCCTTAACTATAATTTTGTTTTTCCTTCAGGACAGTTCATTCCCTACTACAGTCCCAGAATACAACAGTTGACAAACTAGTTACATTTTGTTTTGTACACTCAAACTACCTGAAGAGTTTCTAAGCCTCCTTTAAACTGAAGAGTTTCCCTATGTAGTATTTGGAATTAGATAAAGCTCCACATAAAGTGCCCTTTCTTCCCAGTCCTTACCAAACTTTCATCACAGCTTTATATCTTTAACATGTATCTGAGTTTCCCATAGTTTGTGCTTATCACTTTCACAAGTAAGAACACCAAAAACCTGCAACAGGGAGAAGTTGTTACCACTAATCCTCTATCCATCTTTACAAAGAAAACCCTGTGGCTGTAACTACCTAAATATCCCTTCCACTAGACAGTCTTATCTCACACCACCTAAAAACAGCTCTTTGCACGTTCTACGGACAAAGAAAAAAGCAAAGGAAAACAACAGCAGAGAAAAGAATTCAGTTCCAGCAGAAGACCCGTTACCATCTCACAGTCAGGAGCCAGACACCTCCAGGACAGTTTTTTTTTTTTACTAAAAAACAAAAAGTACACCTCTACTTCAAATCCCTCATACGCTCTGCCTCTCCTTTCTCCTCCTCATAAGAGCTACTTAGTCCTTAATTAAGAATATCCTAGAAGTTTTCCCAAAGTCAAGCAGCAGTTCACAACTCCAGCCACCTTTAAAGCCAAGCCAGGGATAATAAAAACATAGTTAGTCCTACAATAAATAAATCTTAGTAAAAAATATTTAACAGCATAAAACTTCACAGAGAATACTACACTCACTCTAAGCTCTACATTCAAAAATCAGGTAATGGCATACCCATTCAGTTTCTATAAATAGAAACAAACAAGAGAAATGCAGATAAAACCAGGAAACAGCATTTTTAAAAGGCTCTAACTACTGCATTCGCTTCATCATCTTACTTACTAGCACAATTCAAAATACTCACCCTATTACCAGATCACTTAAGCCACTTCCAGGCTTCCTCTAGCCTTTAAAAACAACAGAGTATCTGCAGCATGCTTCTGCTTTAATAAAACCTCTTACCTGCTATTTCTACCGCTATTACTGTTTTCCTTCTTTCTTTGAAACTTCTCTGCATTCAACCACTCCACAGAAAACTATAGCAAGGCTTCAGTGTTGTCTTATGCAGCCCAAAGATAGTCAGGTGACCTTCAGTCCTGTGCTCCACCTGGTCATCAAAACCTCCAACTCTGGCCTTAAAGAGCTACTTTCTTCCTAACACAAGTGCCTAGAAGAGGTCCTGTATCACCTCTCTTCTTTGAAGGTGATCTTCACAGACCACACTTTCAACTCCAATTCACAAATCTCCTAACTCTCAACACCCAGATTCACAAACTGGCCTCAGCCTATCAAGATACGAACTTCTCTGCTCTCAAAAGACAATGCAGCAAACCTTTGACAAAACCTAAAATTGGTTACTGCCAGCAATCCCCCCCAAAATACGCTTTTTAGATTTCTTAATGAAAACACAATTTAGTAAAAAAATACTTTTTCAGTAAGATCAGATTTAAAATGTTCTTTCACACTGCCTATTTCATGACAGACCTCATTATAGTACTATCACTATGGTTTTATTAATTAACAGTGTATTTGTCACTGGCTGTCATTGTGGCAACCAGATAATCGAACTAGAGATGTAGGTGTTTGAGGAAACAGCAACGGAAGCAGTTTTAGAAATCAGCATTTTGATACCCTAACTGCAGGTTCAATCAATTCACATCAGTAGTATCCAGCGGTCAGGTAAAATTTTAGGATGTACCATCCTGTGAGTAAAACATTCTAGTTGCCAAGAGATTTCCATCTTACAAAGTAGATTATTTGCGCATTTAATTAGCAAACAGATTTTAATTTGTAGTTGTTTATCACAATATGAAAAGTTCATATTCAGAATTCCAGCTTCTCTTTCTGATCCATACCCTTCGACACAATTGTTCCCACACACAGAGTCAAAATAATTAAATTTTGTCCTAATCTAAAAAGACTTACAACCATACCCTGGTTAACATCTGCCTCTGCAAGGCCACAAGAGAAACCATCTGCTTCCATATACTTACTTTGCATCTGCAGTGTTTCATAAGTGCAGGTGTACAGCATAGCTGCTCCTTGCAGGAGTTCCACTGTATATTCCAGATCAAACAAATGTACAAACTGCCAGCCAACAGCACAACAAAACAAGCAAGAGCTCCCCAACTTGAACTGCCTGGGAACTTAAGACTTGGAATGTATTCAGAGGTAAAATGACATGAGCTTACCCTCACCTTGTAGAGTTGTTAATGGCTCCAAAAGTCATCTGGAGAAAGTGTTTTGTTTCCTATTCATGCTGCAGGTTGCAGAGGCGATGCACCAAGCAGGCAAAACACCTCAGCAAGGGCTTGGTTTGCATGGCATTGTAAGTCTTTACCTGCATCACAGATTCCTACCAGGCTTTTAGACTGTGCCTACAAAGACGTATGAGGAGTTTCTCTAATAGCAGCAATCTGTGCAGACAGCTCCTCTTTGCTTTCCCAAGTCACACAGAGTGGCTACTGAGAGAGATCAAAGCAGTCACTCTGGCAACAGTGGAATCTCAGCAGCTGATTCAGTTGCATGTGAACTTCATTCCAGCCCTGACCTGAATACACCTGCAGCAACTTCCATGGATAATCAATGTACAGGAACCCAGGCAAGTGCAACAACTGATTTCCTCTGCTGTTTTGTCTTGGAAAATTCTATTCCACGCTCACGGAAGGATAAAGGATGAGTGCCCTTGTTTTGAGTACGCAGACTTCTCCCTTTATAGGCTACAAAGTGTTACGAGGCACACACATGGTAAATCCTAAGGCAGAATAAATTGCTGTAGTTCTGTGGGAGTCAAGAACATAAAACCCACATGTGTTCTAACTCTGTTGTACATGCAACATCTGAAGAAAAATATTTATGGAAAGTAAAGGAGGGAAAGGATAAAGTATTCTTCCACTCCTACCAAACCCAGTATTTTAGAAGAGTCATCTGTATGCTATGAAAGATCAAGGCAATATAATTACATTGTAAAGTAGTGCTGAGAAAACCGAGATCTCAAAACATAAAACATACTAAAATTACAACTGTTTGAAACAATAGTAGGATTTTGGGGTGGTGATACAAAGTGGCAGAAGTTTTGATAGAACGAAACTTCAACACTGCACAAAAGCAATCTTCAAAACTGATGAGATACTGACATGTTTGAGAAAAATGAAGCCCAAACCAAAAATCAACATTTAACTCTGTACTTTTAAGCAACCTGTTTTTTTTCTATAAATTCTAAGAGGATCCATCCAGACATTAAGTGTTTATGAGATTCAATGTCCTTTTGAGCAACAGAATAACCAGTCACATGGTCCCATTTTCAGTCATTCATGTGATTTACCATTCTAAGCCTGTGCTCTCAACTTATGACATTACCATTCACATTATCTACAGCTGAGGGCCCTTAACAATGTTAAAATAGTGTTGATAGCTTTATTAAGGAAGTACTACAATTAGCTGGCTAATTCTAATAAAAGGGTAAAGGCTGCCTTCTTTCCATAAAAATGTTTGCTTCTTTCTCTGTAGAGGTTAGAGGAGCAAAGACATATGTGTTTTCTTTCAGAAACCGCTCGTATAAAAACCAACCACCTGTGAGGTATGTTCATTTTTTTGAAGTTGCTCTAAATTGTTGGTGAGAAGGAAATTAGAAAGAAGAAAAATCTATAGGGCTGACTAAAAGAAGAAAGTGAGTACAGAAACTTTAGCTTAACTACTAACAGTAGTCTTTCCGAACTGCTTGAGAACAAGATTAAAGTTTTAGCCATGAAGGAATTAAGAGAGAGGGAGAAAGACAAAGGTGCTGTAAAGCTAAAACATTAAAGTAGCTTGTGTAAAGGCTTGTCTTCTGAACTAATGCTGAATAAGAACCTACCTTATGCTTGCATCTCCAGAAGCTCTGATGATTTTGAAACCCTGAATCAGTTAATGTATTACAATATATAATTAAGCATATAAGATATACAAGAAGTTTGATACTGGGTAAAATGACAAACTTCTCTCTTAAATGATGTCCTAAATATAGAAGCAACAGGTTGGAGAGAATTAGAAGTATATCCCCAGTTCCCTGCTGGCAAACTACAGAAGGAAGCCTTAGGATGAGGTTTCTCATTACCTCTGTGCATACGGTCCTCCCAGGCCTGATATCCAAGTGTCGATAACTCTGATTGGGAAGTCTCTTGTATTGCTAGAATTCTCAATTTAGTCCTTAGGTCAACTCAGCAAGAGTTCTGTAACTGGTCACCCGAAGAGCTTTTTCCGTTCATCTGCCACTACGGCTAAAACTGCAAGCAAGCCCCTTCAGTGATTCTTTCAACCACGCTAGAAACTTGCTCCTCCAGCTTTTTGCTCCCGTCTCCTGGTACAGGGAAACGGGTCATTTAAGCTTTGTAGCTACTTTGTAGCTCAAGACTCTTCAAAAGTTACTTCAGATAATGCGAAAGTTAAGTGTTTTGTCAACTGCTGCTTCTGAATTTTGATCTTGAAATCAATACTTGGCTTTTGATGCAGTTTGCTTTACATGATTGAAACAACTTGTGTAAAGGGAAAGGCTTACAGTTAATTTCGTGGGAACGCGTGCCCTGTTAGCCCCTTCAAGCCATCCATTCGAAAGTGGCTTGATCCGGTGTGCCTGAGGTTATGCTCGCCCTGCCTGATGTCCACCTTTATTTACCCCTGAAAGGCGGCACTTCTCCTTGCTCTCCCTGCTAGTACTTGGGCTTCAATGCAAAACCCGGTGATGCCACCAGGAGGTCAAATTAACCGAATTCCTGGTCACACAGGCTCTCCCTAGAGAGGAGGAGAGAGAGTCTTAGCTATGTACCGCGAGCGGAGGTGTGGAACGCACCCCCGCTATTCTAATAAAGCGAACGAACGTGTATGCACGCCGGCCGCCGCCGGAGCCCTCCTCCCGTGAGGTAACGCCGCGGCAGGAATCCCGGCCCCGGCGGCGAGGCGGGCTCGGCTCTGCCCTGCCCTGCCCTGAGGCGCTGGGCCGCCCGCCGCGCTCGTCATGAGGAAACCGCCGACAGCGACTGCGTAAGCGCCTCTCGGAAACGTGCCGGAGCTCCAAGTTTCCCTTTCCCAGGGAAAATCCCCGCTCCCCCCGCCGCCCGGGGGCTGGCACTCTGGGCGGGCGCCGTTCCAGCCAGCGCCGCGGCGGCCTTCTCCTCAGCGGGGGGCGGCCGCCAGCAGCGGGGCCTGCCCCGCATCCCGGGCCCGGCCTCTGCCGGAGCCTCCAGAGTAAACGCGCCCGGGATTGGCTTCTGCCAGCGAAGGGGGCCATATTGGATCAGCTCGCCCCGCCGCTCACACGCACCATTTTAGCGGCTCCGCGGCGGCTTCCCCCCGCCCCCCTCCCCGCTCAGGGCTGCCCCCTCCCGCGGGGGCTGCGGCGTGAGGCGAAGGTGCCTCGGGAAGGAAATTCGCACGCTCCCGTTCCCCTCCCCGCCTCCCGCGCACACTCCTCCCTGCGCACGCCCCTTCCCCTGCTCGCGTCCTCGCTCCGCCCTCCTCTTCCTCCCCCCGCTCGCGGGCCCCCGTCGGCCCCGCACAGCCGCCCCGCTGCCGCTCACGCCCCGCTCCCTCCCTCCCTCCCTTCCCGAGGCGCCGTGTCAGCGCGCGGCGGCGGCCCCCGCGCGGGCGGCCAATCAGCGCGGGGGTGACAAATATGCAAATGCGCCCCCCAGCCCGTCCCCGCGGGTTCGCTGGGGCCGGTGGGGTCGCGGCGCGGAGCGAGTGAAACTTCGCCCACAGCCCGGCCGCCCCTCCCGCCCTGCCTGCGCAGTGGGCGGCGGGGGGAGGAGAGCCAGTCACGCCGCGCCGCCCTCGCCCGCTCCGCCGCCGCCCGCCTCTCCCGGCCTGCGCCAGCCACCCTGCCACCCGGTAAGTGCCGCCCTCGGCCAGCGGCTCCCTGGGCGCCCGGGGGGGGGGGGGGCGGGGGGAATCCCCGGAGGGGGAGGGGAAGCCGAAGCCGCCGCCGCTCCTGCCGCCGCCTCTGAGCCGCCGCGTCTGCCCGAGGCCGCCCCGGCGGGGAGCTGTCAGGCGCGGGGCATCTCCTCCTCCTCCTCCTTCTCCTCCTCCTCCTCCTCCTCCTCCCCGCGCGTGTGCCTCCTGCCGGGCAGCGGCGGCGGCTCCAGGCGCTGCCGCCGCCGCCGCCGCCGCGTAATGGCGAACCCGGCGGTGAGTACGTGCGAAGGGACGGGCTGCTCCCCGCCACCTCCGGAGCAGGCCGCGCTCCAGGTGCCGGAGACACCGGCTGGCCCCGGCGCCCCGTCAGCCCCTCCCGCCCCTCCTCCCGCCGGGGGACGGCGCGCGGCGCGGCCTGCTCGTCGCCCGGGCTCTCCCCGCCGCCGCGCCTCGACCTGCTTCCGCCCCTCGCGACACCGGCGGCGGAGCCGGCGGGCGCGGGGCTCCTCGCCGGTCCCTCGCACCTCTCCGGCGGAGGTGGGAGGAGGAGGAGGAGGAGGAAGGGGGGCGGCGGCGGCGGCGGCGGGGCGAGTTTTTGCTGGGGGCGGCGGGGGTGGCGCGGGGCAGGATGGAGGCGGCTGGGCGGGCGGGGGCGCCCAGGGATGCGGTCCCCGCCGCCCCCCGTCCTCCCTGCCCCGCAGAGGGGCTGAGGGGGCGGCGCGGGGCCCGCGGGCGGAGGGGCGGCCGGCGGGTGGGGGCAAAGTTTGGAGGGGAGGAATGGGGCCTTGCCTCGGTAGCGGGGCGGGGGCGAGGCTGGATGTCCTGCCCCTGGCCTCTTTCAGGTGAGAAGATGGCAGGGCGAGGGGAACAGGGCTGGTCTCCTCCTGAGGGAAGTGCGAGGAAGAGGTCGGATGTCCCTCTCTCCCCCAGCGAGAAGGTGGTAGTGGGAGAAAAGGGTTGGGTGGAGGAAGGTAGGGCGAGAATACCCGCAGCCACCTTATGCTCTTTGGGAGGGGGGTTGCGTGGCAGGGAAGGGAGGTGGCACCCTCCCAGGCAGAGAAGTGGGAATGTTAGACCTGGTTTCTCGCTACGTGAGGTAATAGAGGGGGGCAGAGAGAGGAGTTAGAATAATTTCCCAGGGCAAGCAAAGCCGTAGGAAAAAGAGGAGCTGGGTTTGGCAGCCCACTGGCTTGGATCCATGACAGCAGAAGACGTGGGAGCTGGGGAAAGGAATATGGAAGGGGAGGGTTGACATTGGGCGAGGTGTGTCTGGGAGAGATGGAGATGGGCATGCAGTCTGCTGTCCGTCTGGGCTGGAAGATTTCTGGGGCGAGGAGAACTGGTGGCACATGGCCGCAGGTTCCCACTGCATGGGTGAGGCTTAGAAAGGGACTTGGCTGTGAAAGTGCAAGGTTGGGATTTATGGACTGACATTTTCCAGGTAGGGGCCGCAGCCTGACTTCCTTCGGTGGTGACAAGGAGAGGATGTTGAGGCTAGCTCGATCCTATATGTTCTGGGTGGATAGGTGGCATGCATCTTTATTCTGAAGATGAATAAGGTGAAGCGGAGAAATTACGCTATTTCCTGCTGAGCCTTAAAGCAGTGAAATGTTAAAACCTCATTATTCCCTCTTCATGCACAAATTTTTGTGAACGGGGATAAAAACTGTGAAGAGTCCAGAATTCTTTCATTTGGCTGTATAGCTTTGACATTGAGGTTGATGCATACACTTTCAGTTCGTAAGAAATGGTTTGCACTCCTCACTGTCTTTGTATCATAAGTGCCTTGAACCTTTAGCGACTAAAAACTTCCTTCGGTACATGAAAGTTGTTTAACTTCATCGGTGTGAGAAAATACAGCTCAGTCTCACTCCCTTAAGTAGAAGAGATCCAAACCCTTCAGTGTTACAATGCATGCTCATGGGGGACAAAGTAACAATCTGTGTAAAGGGATAAGGTTTCTTATTCTCCTCTTGTGTCTTTTTTTGAGACTTTGTAAGAAGTAGCTGTAAAAAGTAATCCTCTTCTCTAAGGAAAACGAGGCCCATCTCCTAAGAACTCTCTGCATCTGTTTTTAAACCTCTGTCATTTGATACCATCAAGTTCCCATCTGGCAGGTGTGAGGTAAAATAATTATTTCACCTTGTTTTATGTGTAAGCATTTGTATGCAAATAAAAATATGTCTAGCATTCCAGGCAGAATATTAACATTCAGTCATCTTTGAGCAATATCTGGATTTTTAGCCTGGCTCTGAGTTTTAATTTGGTGGTGCATAGATCAACTTTTTGCTAGTTTCTTTCACAAGGTAAATATTTTAAAATTCATAATTATTCCTTATCCTATATTCTGTTAACTCTTACAGAAAGAGTAGCAATTAGTATCTTTTGGTTTTACCTACTTACAAAGTTTCTCTACACCCCCAACCACTCACACCCCCAACTAATAATGACTTTTTTTCATTGTTCCTGCATCTGGCAGATGGGGCTTCCAAAGCACCATGGACTTCAATGCCTAGTTTTTGTAAACCAAAGAACAAAAATTAATATACATGTTTTTGAAAGTTAACCAGTTCAGGGATCTGTGTGCCAGGCCCTATGTATAAGTCAAGGGCACACAAAGAAGTTAGTGGGAAGTAAAGTGGTAGGATGTGAACTTCAGATATCAACAACTCTGTGTTTACTGCCCATTGTGAACTCTCTAACCTAAAAGTAAACCTGAAGTAGCTTTCTCTTTTTTTTCATCATTGGTGGGTAAGCTACATCAATTTACTTTGCACTTACAAGATGATAAGGGTAGGCACATAAGTAGTTACAATGTGTCTGCACTGGTTTACTTTGTGCTAACTTACTTGTTTGCATTTAACCAAGTAGTTCTATTTATAAGAATTTATGCTGCTCTTCGTGATGAAGATGTATTAACTTATATCGCTCTGAGTAAAGCTGTCATTTTTACTGTAAAAAGAGTTTTAAGTCTTACAATTTTTCAAGAATTTTGAGGAATCTCAGCACCTACTCATTTCACATGAGCTGCTGGTGCTAAATGCTCCTGAAGATTAGTCCAAGAATTCAGTCATGGAGAAACGTTGATGAAAGCACAGTGTGGTTTTTAGAAAGTATTTTTAGTGATGTTATCTGAAAGATGTATGACATGAACCTCTCCTAAGAGACCATAGAGGCCCTAAAACAGGCATTGTTCATTTGTGTCCTTTTGAGAGAGAGACAAGGTGGATTAAAACAAGAAGATTGACACGCTGCCTTGTTTGTGCAACCCGTAAAGTAAATAGATGCACTTTTGTTCTTACTTGCTTTATAGGGCTAGTTGTAAGATTATTTTTCTTTGCTGCATGTTAAAATTTTACCATGTAGATTTTCCCAATGATTAGAGTATTTGTATCCTTCAAACACTTCAAAAGTACAGGTAAGCTGGACAATTATATATTTTATGGGTCTGGATTCCTTACAGTGCATTATTTTCCTTTTATATTAGTCCTGTAGAAAGAAGTGTCCAAACACTGCATCGTTGTCTGTCTTTGATACTTTCCATGCAATTTAGAGTAAGTTGGATCTGATGGAGTGGAGTAGTGTGATCCTATTCATGACTGGATTGCAGTCTTCTACTTCTTTCCACCACTATATATGAACTAAATTCTCAGTAATGTTTGGTACTTATGTTCATAATTCATCCAGTTGAAATATTTGTGGGGGGTTTAACTGAAATCCAGTTAGCACTCAGTTTCTTTTCTAACCAAACTAGTTTTGTGGATACTTTATAGTCTTCCACTGACCTATCCATATTTGTCCTTTTAATGGTCTCTGTTCTATTAAACTATGGAGCCACGAGCTTAATGAACACTTAGAAATCTCACACTTACTTGGGCTCACATAGTGTACTCTCATTCTATTTTCTAGTGCTCTTACTGTAGTTAGAAATGGTGCTTCAGGAATGTCAGGTATCTGTGTACACATAAATGGGTGTTGGAGAAACCATCTGATTATTTAGTCAAACATTCAAGAATTGATAGCGTTATTGGAAATATTTTAGGATATCGTTGAAGTATTCTCTTTCCCCTTCAGCAAAAGAAACTAAGTAGTAATTCTTTTGCTGATACTACAGTCACTGGAAAGAGTTTGCAGCTCTTGCTTTGGCTGAAAGAATAGCAGGATTCTCATATTTTATCTATCTGGCCAATTGATAAATGTGAGAGTGAGCTGACCAGAAGTCAAGCAGGCTGAACATATGACTTTCTTATTTAGAATAGTGCAGGGAAGAGAGATCTTTTTTTAAGCAGTATTTTTTTCAAAGTATTACATCAAAAAAGTATAATGTGGTTTACAGTGACCATGGTTTTGAGTAACTGCAGTGTTGAAAACTTGCAGAAGACCAACTCTAAATCCAACACTTTTTAACAGTGTGGTTAGTGAAGCTATAGCTTGGCTTCAGAAACATTAGCATCTTAGTAGTACTTCCAAAATGTGTCTGTAGTATTTGGATGGATACGAAGTTATATATTAGAACAAGCTTTAGTGATCAAGTAAAAGGTTACTTTTGGCAGCACCTTGGAACTGAGTTCCCCTTTCAGTGCTGCCTTTACACTATGCTCGCTTACTGAGCTGCAAGAAGCATGTTACAAGGGAGGAAGCGTTTTTTTGTAAACTTAGAATTTAGCAGAAATGTGTTGGTATGATATGGCGTCTGTCAGTGAGCAAATATGTTGAGATCCTCAACTTCATACATATTACTGAAGAGATACCAAATATTAATCTCTTTAGGCCACCAGTGTATATGCATCTTTCTTTTTTTAAGATAAAAGTTTTTGGTTTAATCTTAAATCAACAGTTAAAATTTGCAGGAAGATGGAAAAATGTTCCCATCGTTTTTCTGAAGACAAATAGTAATATTGACTTTGTTCTTTATCTGAGTCATATTAGAAAATGTAGTAACTCTGGTTACCAAATTATTTCCTTCTGCAGTGCATTCTTGGGCACTATTCCCTGTGTTGCATGATCAGTATTAAAAGATTGGTTCGCTTTTTTATGTCAGTCACTAAAACTCAGGAATTCCTCCAAAATTATTCTGCAAATGGCTTTTGAAGAGTAAATGATTTTATTACATTTGATACTTAACAACCTGATGAAGAAACGGTTAACCTTCAGAAAGATTTCATCTGTATAATGGCATGAAAATCTACCCATCTGATATTCCATATGTTAGAAGAAATCTGAGCACTAGAATAGGATATGTTTTTGTTTTCAGTTAGCCTGTTGTAAAGCCATTGTAGTTAGTGGCTTCCACCAACATTAAAAACAGTGTTAAGACAGACAGTGGGCCTAATTCCATATAATATGATGTTGCTTGTTTCAGCATGCAGTTTTTGAAAATATTTTTTCCTGGTTTTCAGAAGCTAAACTAAAATTTAGCTTCAGAGCCAGATTTTTAGGTAAGTTTTTAAGAATAATTCATAGATACCCTTGAGGGACAGATGAGTATTGTCCCATTTAACTGGGGAAGTTTTTTAAAAGTCTACTTTGTCAGACTCTTGTGGCAGAGTATTGATGTTATAGTAGAAGTTGTCTGAAGTCTCCCTCTATCTATTGGAGTTGATTTCAGGAATGTGTCCTGAGTGTTCTGGAAACTGTGAAACAAGACGAAAAATGTTGTTTTGCTTGAGTTGTTATCAGGTGTAATTGATTTCTTAATTTTAGAAGAGTATATTGAACAAGTCGCGAACTCAGAGTGTCTGGCTTAACATGTGCTTGGGAGGAACTTTTCTGAGAAACTTTCATATCAAATCTCCTTAGAAATAGGTTTTTTTTTAAAAAAAAAAATAGAAGAATTGTATGCAGCCTCTCTCTGAAAGGTATAGACTTCTGTTATAGATGAAACTCCTTATGCCCGCTAATGTCATATGGCATGGGAAGTCTGAACCTGTTCTGTTCAGTAGAGTACTATCATGGTATCTTAAACTGGTTTTGTCAAGACTTGAAATTGTGCTCCTTTTTTCGTAGAGAAGACTTTTCTCTGTCAGGGTCAAGTCTTCACAACTGTTGGTCTGTACTCGTAGATCATGATCCATAGGCATCTGTAAAACAGGCATGATTCTTTGCATTGTTCTAGTTCGTACTTCCGGATTATAAACTTGCAGTAGTTCACAAAGATGCTTATCAAGCTAGAACATGAGAATTATTGGAAGTTAGTGTATTATCAGATTGTGAATTGAAAGAGGGCTATGCTGTGAAGTCTTTTGTCTGTGATGTTTTGTAATGAAATCTTGGTTTAGGCCACATGTGAAAATGAGAAGACTTTTTTCTGGTTTTCAATGCAAATGTTTCTCTACATCTTAAAATGGCAATGTAGTTCCTCAGGAAATACACTGGAATTCAGAAACATATGTTGTAGGTCTAATTTAAGGTGTAATGCTGAAATTAATGACAAAACTGTAGAAACCCTATAATGCTTACATCAGAAATCTCAACAGCACCAAGAGGATTTTCTTTTTAAACTTATAAGGAAGCTTTTGTAACTGTCTTTCTAGTGACCTGAAGTAAACTGTAAATTACAAATATGTTACACTGAGTATGTTATTCTAAGTTTTTTGTCAACTAAAGAGGATAAAAAGGGGCGTTCCTATTCTGTAGAGATACACTAAGATTTGTAGGCAGATCTCTTAAGAAGGTTGTGGTATTCAAACCTGAGGAAAAGAACATTGGGAAATTTTGTTATCTGTATTAGAAAAATAAGCAGGAACTCACTGGACTCCTGAAATTTGAGTTTTCACAGTTACACTTTGGAGAAGCAAAATGGCAATAATGTTTAAAGAACAGAACTATTTACTAGTATAGCTTCCTTCAGTAGTCTTGTGGCCAAACCCCTGAACTTCTTAACAGTTTTCTTCACTAAAATAAACTGACTCGGGGGTAGACTTTCTTCTTTTCAAGAAGGTTATCCAAACTTTTGGTATCTTTATAGCTCACAGTCAACTGTAGCAAATTAAGATATTGTCATTCTCTGTATTATTATTATTGTCCCTTTATTGCAATTAATGCCCACAAAATAAAAAGGACTAAATAGAATGTATGTATACACCTCAGCCATTTAATGCAAAGTCTAATGCGTTTGTTTAAACTGACAAGAGGAAGGGCTAAAACTAAATTGGGGGACTATACACTGAAGCAGCTGATGCACATGTACATATTTTGCTCTACAGGCTGTGCTTTGAGGGCAATAACCTTTGGCAGAGAGGTGAAGAAGGTAGTTGAAAATAATAACTTCTTAAACTGGTGCTGTTAAATTTCCTAAAGGTATTTGCAAAGACTGAAGACATAAAAGTACACAAGGATTTTGTACAAAACTCATTTCTTTTATTAAATTTACATGATTTTTAAAAAATAGAAATTGGGGTAAAGTGGTTATTCTAAACTAATTGAAGTGAATAGTTTATTTCCTGTTAAACTAACATGTACAAAAGTCTGCATTTTAGTGTCCAAAATGAGGAAGATTACTATTGTTCAAATTTTTTGATTAGGAATAGTAATACTTTAGGATTCCATCAAGAACATAAGAAATCCATGTGCACTTAGGGACATGTGTCTTTCAGTATTTTACGAAGATATTATGTTAGTTAGGCTGTAGAAGATAATTTTTAAAAAACTTTCTAACATAGTTTAATATGTATCTAGGCATGCTTGTAACAAATTTAGTTCTGGTTCTACTTAATAACGTATAAGTTTTGTTGTATATCAGTGAATTTTACCAATTCAAGATTTAAAAGCAAGCATTAAGACTCTCTTCTAAAGAAGGAGACTTTGCAGAACATTTTTTTTACTGTATCACATTTAACAGATATATATACACATACATATTTATATGTATGTAATTCAAAGTTAACATGCAATATAGCTTATTTGAGAATCTGTGGAGATAGATCTCATTTTGCTTCTTAAGAAAGCTTTAAGTTCCTTTTGTGTGGATTTCTCTTTGGCACTTAGTATAATCTTCAATGATTCTTCTGCTGTCTGAAGTATTTCTTGTATTTTACGTTTAGAATAATGTATTGTAGTTTTGGTGAACATATATTTAGTTATATATGGGTTATTTCTTCTTTTCAACACAGGATTTTTCAAAGTTCTAAGTACTCTACAATTGTCTCCATATTGGAAGCTGTTCAAGCAAGTGGACGCTGTCCTAGAGTAAGAAACGTTTTTTGTGTTTTTTTTTCTTTATTTTGAAGATTCACAAAGAATCCAGTTGAGGAAGGATCCAAAACATAGCTGTTTTGGATAGCCAAGAACTTAAAGATAGTGTTTGTATTATATGGTAGTTACAGGTGAATTAGGTTTCTTTTTTTACTGTTGAATTCTTACAGCTAGGATAAGTTACTTGATTGCAGGTTTTCAATTTTTCTTTTTTTTTTTTATCAAATAAAAATAAATTCTTGAATACCTCCAGTTAATTTTTATATTGTAAAACCTTCATGCTACAACTTTGCTTCGTCAACAAAGAACTTTAAAATAAACAGAAGTTAAGGAAATAAAAATATATATTGAAAGGCTGCATAAAAGCTCACAGTTAAATACTTTCAAACTTGATTCTAATTTCTGGATGTGAAGAGGACTTTGCATGATGGGAGCTCTGTTTGCATGGTGGGAGTTCCAGTATAGAAAATGACAACAACTAGAGGAAGTTTTCTGTCTGTTCTCATACAAAGTTCGTCTCGCTTCACATAGATGGCAAAGAAGAAGTATTTTAGCAACCTTCACCTAAGTATGTGTTTGGGTACATGCTTATTGTTTATGAATTCTAGAAAAAAATCTCTGCACATTATTTAAGTGTCTGTATTAATGTAGAGCTGAGACATTTTAGTTTAGCAACCTTGGCATAAGTCTTGAAGTTACTGAATAATAAAAGGGGGATAAATGTAATAATTTATGTACCAAATTAGTACCGAATAAAATTTTTTACTGGAACATTGCAGGTTTTGATAGCTGTTATAACCAATTAATATCTTTGACATACATTACAACGGTGTCTCAAAGATGTGGGGCAAAGAAATAGTCTTTGTGTTAAATCTGCTTCTTAATGCACTGATACATACTATCTTGTCTTTTAGTAAAGATTAAATGTTGAACTGTATTAATTAGTCTTGCAAAGGTGTTTAAGAGTTTGTCACCAAGAAACTATATTTAGGGAGAGGGAAATCTGTATTTATTGGAATTGGAGGATGCTCTGTGCCTTGGAGAGAATGATCATGTTTTTGAAAGGGTAGCACTGTTTATGGAAAAACACACTGGTATAGAATGTAAGTTTATATACTAACTTATGTCTTGTCTGTTAATGTTAGAGGGTGGTTTTGTTTGCTATCAGGCTTTTACACACGGGCCCTAGAAGCCTTTACTTTCACTCATTGTGCATTTTCCCTTAAACTGTGTAATGTTTTGAAACCTTTTTCAGCTTAAAAAAGAACCTCTTGAATTTGAGCTCCTCTGCCTACTGTCAAGGCAAGGAGTAGCATAAAACTGTTCTGCAAGTATGCTCCCCTAGAAAGGCAGTGTCAATTCCTGTTGGCAAGTACATCTGTCAGTATGTAATAGAATGTACAGGGCTTTTTGCATTGACAGGTTTAAAACCTAACCTCACAAACTTTTTTTTTTTTTTGTCTTTATATTGTGTCTTAGTTGCCCTAAAACTTTTAGTATTCTGGCACAGACTCTACCCTTTAAACTTAGAGGTTTGTAGTGTTGGGTTGTTTTGCAGTGGTCCTACAAAATGAGCACTTTACTTGCCTATTTATCAGACAGTTATAAAATCATGGCTACTAGTGATTCTGTATTAAATCTGGCGTTCTTGTTTTTATGGTATCTGTTATGTTTTTGAGTTTAAAGTATTGCATTTGAATGTATACTCCTGAAGTTGGTTATTGTGTGACTCATTTACCATGTTTCATTTTCAGGTCTCTAATGATGAAGTATCCATCTGGATTTAAAGCACATCTCTGAGCTTCTTAATTCTTCATAGAAGAGATGTGTTCTAGATTCATGGGTAAGGACATTTTTTTATCTTAACTTGGGCCCTTCTCCTTAGTATTCTGTGATATATTTTTTAATTAGATTTCAGCAACTTATTTTTATGTCTTATAGGTCAATCAGACACTTTTATAATATAGCATTCTTTAGTTGCCTGTGCTAGCTCTTAATTTAGACTCCAGCCAGTTATTAAACTTTGGAGTTCTAAGTACCAATGCTCTAACTAAATCACTGTAACTCAGTATTACAGGTAGAGAAACAGCATGGTGGTATATCGGTAAATAATTAAAAAATTGGTTTGTGATTTGAGATTCCTCTTCTGATATATATAATAGTTCTACAGGCTTTAATTGTGCATCTCACCATACGTCTTCTGAATTTGGAGTTTTGGGAAGACAGAAACTCCATCCTGGAAAGCAACAAAAGGGAAGGATCTGAATTTTGTGCAATTAAAAAAACAGCAACACTTTTTTTCGATAATGTAAACCGTATTTTATCTGAAGAAACTTTGTGGTATTACGCACCCACACTTCAAAACAGTAGAAACAAAACAACCACAAAAATTGCACTAGAAAAAACAATTTTTTCTAAATACTTTTAAATTTTTGTAGGTTTCTAAATAAAACAGCTGAGATTACTTCATACATTACAGAATTTATATAATATGTTATCTCCATGTATTAAGCACTGCTTGCTATAATATCATTTTGAGACTTCACAAATTTACCTTGAGTTAAAAATTAATGTTAAAATGGATCTCTTAAAGAAGCAGAGTATGTGGCCCTAACATATGCAGTAGGACTTTCTGATATCACGCTGGTTTATACAGAGAGTTCTGTAATATACTTTCTCTTTGGTGTAGTTTTGCTCTGTTCAGCTTACACAGAGCTCTTCTCAATAAAGAAGCTGTCCCATTCATAGTGAAGGCAAACATCTTTGAGAAGGGTAGAAATTTAAATTTGTCTTTAGGTGCATTTGGAAGATGGAGTTTCTTTCTAAGTGAAATGTCACTTGTCATGTTGGTTGACTTGAACTTTTATGAATGACCATAACAATTGACACTTACTGAATATTTTTTTTCTTATATAAACCTTTAATATTTATTTCCCAGAGGCTATCTGTGAGGGGAGGAGAGGTGGTAGAAGGGAGTTGTGCATGTCTGGGGAGTAGAAGGGGGAAACAGTTACATGAGGGGCTTGGTGCAAGCAAACCCAGTGTAGGTATGAGAACAGACTACTCTGAATTACTATGACAATCACACACAAGCTCGTTTGCTCCGGTTTTATGCTCTTACTTAGTTGGAACTGTAGCTGTGGACTGGAACCTAGTCCTCAGATTTAAGACCATCAGTTTCAAATCTTCCTAATCTTCAAATCAACATACAAGGTACTTGAGTTATCTTTTGAGTATTTAGCATGATGCCTGTGAACTATGTAGCACAATAGAATTCTAAATGAAACAGTGTGTTGAGGGTATGATTTTACTGAAGGGATGGCTCATTACTTGAAAATAATTATAAATGCATACCAATGAAAAGCAATTTTAAAATAAAATAATGCATATTTATGTATATAGAATTGGATATGTAATTTTTTATTTAATGAAACAGGCTACCATAACAAGTTTTCTCCTCATTTTAGTGATATCAGTAAGAGAAAATGCATCTTTTCAATCCATATTTAGTTACAGATACCATGGTACTCTTGTACAAAGACTTACTTATTCCATTCTGTTGGGGAATAAGAGAGTTCATCGCTACTGAATGTCTAAATGTTCTTCTACATTCCTGGGATTTTGAGGAGATTGTGCTATCCCTCTGTGCATTTTAAATTTAACATGTACATTGATCTTTAAATCTATAATTGAATATCATTTATATTGGCGCATCAGTGGGAAGTACCTTCTGTATTATTTAGTTTACTGCAGCTTTTTTAATTCGGCCAAAGCTTTAGTTATAATTAAATCTGACAAATAATCGTAGTGTAATTGTCTTTTATTTTTAATATAGGGGGGGGAATGTCTTTATTATTTCTGCATATTAGGCAGAAGTGATCAGTTTTTTGAGTATCTGGTTTTTAACATGTGGTATTGTCTACCTCTTTTGACACGGTATTCCATCTGCTAATAGATGGACAAATCATAAAAAGCCACAAACATGTCATGCTGTTGTATGCTACATAGAATTTAGCAAATATAATGATTTTTTCAGTCTCTTTGGCAGATGTCTTGTTTGGAAGCAAGTCTGTTATGCCTGGTTGCGTTGCTTTCCTAAAAAGAAAAGAAAAAAACCAAAACACTTTGCGTATAATGTAAAACTCTTCTCTAGTTATGACTCTCTGTGTTTACTCCTTCTGTGTCCTTTAACTGTAGTCTGGATTTCTGTTATGTCATGTTTTTATGACTTCAGTTTTAATTCCTTCTGTCTACTGACTTGTCCCTAGCTTCTTTCTGAGATAGCTTCTATTATTTGTCTGGATAGCCATTGTTTCAACTTCTTTTGTGAAAAATGACCATCAAAGTCAGTGGCTTCCTCTTATCTATGATACTGCCACACGTTAGTCATGTGAAGCAGTGATACTTAATCTATCAAACTATGAAAGTGTGAATATCATGGTAATGTACTGTATCTTTACCTGATTTACTTGCTTATAACTAGAGCAGCTTGTTTTCTGTTGTCATGTCATCAAAAGTAATCAACAATGCAATTAATGAAATAAACCACATCAGTAGTTTTTATTATCTTGCATTTTACTGCTACTCCTTCTTCATTTTCTTGCAAGCAAAATTTGATGTCTTTGTTCCATTCTGTTTTCTTATGTGTTCATTCTTTTTTGATGTATTCTGTAAAATAAATCTTTCTTTCCTTTTCTTCCGGTCTTTAAATCTTGTACCATTCTCTTAATTTCTGGTCTTGCTTGTGTCTGTTAACTACAGCTTGTCTTTTTACAACTCAGATCTGCCACACGCTAACATATTATATAAGGGGATCATCTCTCTGAGAATTCCAGGCTGTCTATTTCCTCGTGGTCTTTCTTTCTGACAAGAATAAAGGGTTGTTATTAAACTGTTATGGACAACCAAAATGGATAAAATTTCCCCCCACACCCAACCCTTTACAAGGAGTTGCATTAACCGCGTTAACTTGAAACCTCAGTTTCCTAACCTAGCTCTGGTATTGATTCAATCTTGTTGCATATACACTTAAGGAAAGGAATCAAACCAGGCTGAGCATAGCCAGTTTCATTTCTAAGTGATTTTGAATATAATAAGTAAAAATTGAGAAAGACCCTAAAGTTTAAAAAAAGTTAAAATTACAGTAGTAGTACGAGAGCTGCTTTTGCAGGTTAAGACGACCAACAATATTGCGTTGATGCATATTCTGTTTGTAACTGAAAAGATGGTTTTAGACCATACAGAATACAACATGGTTTGTTTTTTAAATGAAAAACATGTGTTATATAGAAATTAGTATTTTTTCATTCACTTGGACTCGTAAGTTCTATTTTAATACCATTTCTCCTGTTCAAATACTTTGGTTTCAATCTATAATTTAAAATAGATCTCTTGATGTTAAGAACTAGTAGATTAAAGAAAGTACAGGTGTTCAGTTTAACGAGTAGTGACCAGACAAAAAAAACCCAAGAGCTGGGAGATGTTACTCTTCTGATTCATGTATGTTTGCAGAATAACTTCATACTACTTGGAGAAAATGCTATGTTTTGTGCGAGGCATCAAATGATAATAAAAAAATTCACTGTTTAAATTCCAGATGCTTTAGCATATCTGAAGATGGCAAACCCTGAAATGTATTTCAGTTTAACTTGGGGGATACTGTTGATGTTTCCTGGTAATTAATTTTAGAAAACTTCATATTACTTAAACCGCCCCCCCCCCCCCCCCCCAAAAAAAAAACACAAAACAAAACAAAAAAAACCCAAAACCACCCAAACAAAAAAACCCACAACTTTTTTTTTTAAGAATAGCAGGTCTAATGTATGATGTTGTTACATGGCTGTTAGATAGTAGTTACACTGTAGTAGTAGTAGTTCCTGTTGCTTAGTTTTCTACATAATACCAGCTTGATTAGTACGAAGTTGAGAGTGTGAAATACAAAGGGAGAAACTAAATACTAGTAAGAAGCATTGCTGAATGCCTTTGGGTTCCATTATGTTTAAAAAAAGAAAACAAAACCCACTGCAGAAAATTCTAAATTTACCAAGTGTCCTATGGTTAGTAAATACTGCTGAAGCAATTCTAGCTGATAGGGGGCAGTAACTTCTTAAATTCAAATACAACAACTGTAGTCTTCCAATTGCTTCGTCAGGTTGTACCTCTGTTTTGGTGCTCATTTTATTGTCTAGAATTGGTCCAAGCAGTTCTCAGACATTGATGTTGTAGAAGGTTCTTGCTAACTTTAAGCTGCGTAAAGATTAACATTAAATCAGTATGCAATAATGGTAGACAATTTAGACATGCAAAGTATCAGAATTAATTTAGTTTTTACAAAAAGTGCAACTTCATCACAAATTCTCAATGTAAGAGGGCACAAAGATGTCAAATTGTACTTACTAAGAGAAATCTAACTTTTTACTGTAGTTTGTTTTATTGAGCAGGGATTCAAAACTAGTTTCCCCATTCTGATTCAAATGCAGCCCCAATAAGAGCTTATCTTCCATGAGAAGTATTTTGGAACTGGTACTATAAAACACTGGCTGTCGTTGCATTGTTAACATTGTAGTTGTCAAGTCCAATAGATGAACGTCTTCAAAACGTTTATTTCCTTGACTGCTCTTCTGCCAACTCAAGGTAAAAGCATGTCCAAAGTTCGAATTGGTACCACGTATCTGTTTGGGGAAGGAGGAGGCTGGATAAAAGTGTGTTAAACCGTAATTGAACCTGCCATTGTTTTCTATGTGAGAGGGAGTAAGGACATGGAGAGGAGAAGAGAATCACTTACAGAAAGCATGTAAAAAGTTTTTGTGTCAGAACTTATTTTGTTTCATTAAGTTGGATGTGAGGAGGTAGGTTTTTTTTTTAAGGAAAGGACAGAAAAATAGTACTTGTGGGCCAACTGATTTCAGAAATGCATCACAATTTGCTTTCGTATGCCTTCACGGTTTTCAAGCTGAGCATCTAATATTTCCACATTCAAGTATAGCAGAGAGAAACAAAAAGGACAATTGTTCAATAAATTTGGAGATGACTGTGTGAAAGGCTAGTTTCTCCAAATCAAATACCCTTGAATTTCCAAGTTATGGTTTTCTTTGGGCTGAAAAAAATGTGATGGATTTTGTAGACGCTGAAGAAAAAGGCTAAGGGTAAAAGTACTTCTCTGGTCAAAACCCAAGGTGTCTTTGCAACAGAGTTGTGTTCAGGCTATCTACAGTAGTATCCTTTCCAAAAAAGGCTTGGGTTGGGTTTTGTTTTTTCACTTTGTGATCTCCTCTTTACAGAGAAGCTTTCTTCATAATAAATTTATGTTGGTCTAATTAGCCTGTAGAGGTTTCTCATGTATCTAGCCTTCAGATTTCTCAGTTTGGAAGTTCGTTTGTGCTATCCATCTTATTTGGATCCTTGAAGTGAAGTTGACATCTTCAGGTTATGTTTCCTTTTTATACCTACTAAGACTTACTGTTTCATAAAGCCTTTCATTTTAATAAGAGAGTATTATTTCCTCGTTATTTCCTCCTTTTTCCTTATGCTGAAAGAAAGTAGGAAAACCTAAGATGAAAAGTGTTTCTTGGGTTTTGAGCAAAGAAGCAAGTATCTGAGGCAAGCTCAGAGTTACAGTGTCACAACTGCAGTGATGCTAGCTGTTATGCATGCTTTTTTCCCATTTTTTACTCTAAAGGTACACAGTCAATAAAACTGGAAGAGATAGTCTGGTATGTGTTTTTTCAATATGGGGTTGTTTTAGTCCTGTTAAATAGTTCTAGGCTACTATGTAGTTAAGAGCATGTATAGTAGTTAATTATAGTTAATTACCATAGAGTAGCTGGCTCATATGTCACTTACTGTATGTTTTAAAAAAAATATTAAAAAATGTACTTCCTATTGTATCTATATTGCTAAAGATGGAAGAAATCTCTCTTTTTGTCTGTTTTTTCAAGTTACCACAAACTGAATAGCCTTCCTTACAGTAAAATATAGTTTATCTCTGGGCATAACCAACGAGCTGTATGCAGTCTGCTGAGCTATTTATACTGAGTCTCAATATGTAAACTTTTATCGATACAGGCTTCAAATTTGAGTTTTAACAGTAGAGTCCTTGTTAGCTTGGAACATGACGTTTTACACATGGCTACCATAATCTCCATCTATCGTTCCTCAGATGGGGGTTTCTGTAATTAGATCATTTGTTCTGTGTTCTTTCCTTGTATTTAATCTGACTTGCTTGTCTCCTCTTAGCTAAAATAGCTCTTCCCTGACTTATCTTTTGAGTTGAAATACTGTTAAGATGAGAGATGATTATATTAGAAATGGTACAAAAACCTAAAACTGTGACACGTCATCTGCCTGGATCCTGATGTTGGCTTATCATCTCTTGGAAGGTGTTTGATACTGAGAAAGTCATCATTCTGTTGCTTTTAATTATAAGCAGACAACTTAGTAAGTGTTGGAAGATAATGGGGTCTAATTTATGTTAGTGCTTCCTTTAACTTGAGACTTTAGGGAGTCCTAACTTCAAGCAATAAGTTCCACATGTATCATCTGGAATCCATGGTTACTTTGTTATGCTAAGCTGTCACCTTCCTAAGCCTCTGTGCCCTTTTTATAGCATGCTTGTTCTCTATACTCATAGTAATTAACACTCATAACAATCCATGCTTGATAGATGTCACCACTTGGTGTCTTTCAGTGTGATACAAGATCCATCTGCCCTTTTCCTGTGTAGACCAGAAGTTTTATATACCCAAACCCTCAACACGGTTTATTAATTTAGTTTAGGCTTTATTCTGACTATGGTCACAACACTTTCAGTAGATTAGGAGAATAAGCAGAACAGGTTTTAATCAGTCTTTTGCCAAAGACTACTTTGTACTTAATAGGTTTAATGTGGACGTTGTTCATCATAGAATATTTCAGATTTTCAGTGTGTCCATTTCTGGAAGGATTCTATACTCATTTTATTCTTGGGAGAATTCATTAATGAAGAATTGCAGTTGAAATGGAGGAGGAGAGCATGAAGATGAGCTTTAGTAGTATGGTCAGGAATTAAAAGCTGTGACTGTTTCCTTTTTTTCTATATAGTTGGGTATATGTGTTGACAGGGTGAAGGAATGATTATTCCATGAAGATGGTAATTGAAAGTGATTGCTCCTCTATTCTAGAGGCTTAGTAGTTATCTGGGGAGGTAAATTACCAGAGAGACATATTTTCGACACGTTTTCATTCATTTCCCATTCTGTTTGATTACGCTACGAATGTGCAAGTTTTTAGGCTAAAGTTAAACTAACCATCCTTTTCAGCTCCTCTTGCCTGAAACCCCCAACTGCAAACTAATTCATTGGTGATCACTCAGTGATACTATGAATAAATAAAAAAGAAAACCAACTTGTATTTCAAAACTAGGTAAGTGTGTAAACTCTGTTGTGGAACCAAACGTGGTTCTTTTCCTGTGTTTATCTTTGACTGTATCATTGTATTAATCCTCTTGTCTTTCCTTTAAATAAGAGTTTTATGTCTTTAAGTGAGATAAAATACAGTTTTTCAGAATCTTACTTAATGCAACTTGAATAGAAGAAACAGAGTATCTCAGCTTTTCCTACTGAAGTCAAGGTAGCTTTGGTTTTAAATGTGGTTTATAACCTCTCAAGTTTCTTGGTTATAGATACAGAATTATTGTGCACGTTTTATGTATTGTATGATTTCCTTCTAGAAAGAAATTTTAATTCCGGACTACTAAAAAAAACCAATTCTGTTACAATTTGGTAGTTTTAATGAAAATGGCAAAGGGGAATTGAAAATAGAAAAAACTGAATGAAAAAAATGAAACCATTACATTTAAAACATCAAATATTATGTTGATTACAAAAGGCACAAAAATGATATATGCTGCACAGGGTATTGAGTATAAGCAAAAATAACTTGAGTTGTGGTTTAACTAAACTGTAACATTACAAACAAAATATCAAAAATCCATAAAAGTATTGGGGAGGGGAAGGAGCTATGAGGAGAGTCATGAAAGTAATTTTTCTCTTTTTTTTCTCCCTCCCCCGCCCCCAGGGTGCTTTAACACTTTAACACGAATGTTTCATCAGAAGCACTAATGGATGTTGGCATGCCTTGGATAAAGTGGTGACCGCTGGATCTCATTTGTTTCTGTTCACTGCAGAGAGCCAAAATTGACTCCATTTGGAGTTGAGAGAAAAAGCAGTACAGACCTATCAAGATGACTGATCCTATGATGGATTTTTTTGATGATGCCAATCTTTTTAGTGAGACCTTAGAAGGTTTGTCAGATGATGCCTTTGTTCAACCTGGACCTGTTTCACTTGTTGATGAATTGAATTTGGGTGCAGAATTTGAACCTTTGCACATAGACTCATTGAACCATGTGCAAGATGCTCAAAATCAACAAAAGATGAGTGAGTTTGATCAGCTGAATCAGTATGATTCACTGAAACTTCACTCAGTAAATCAGTCTTTTAATAGCTCAGCTGACAGTGTCTTATCACCACACTCTCAATTCAATTGTTCACCAGTTCATCCGCAAAACCAGTCTAATGGGATGTTTCCAGATGTGGCTGATGGTAGTCCTATGTGGGGTCATCAAACTGCCACAACTGTTTCGAATCAAAATGGGTCCCCCTTTCACCAAGGACATTCTCAGTCTATGCAGCAAAACAAAAGCTTTGTAGCACACCATGACTTTGCCTTATTTCAGGCTAATGAACCGCAGCATCAGTGTGCCTCGCTACGGTCGCAACAAAGCAGAAACAACACAGGGCAAGATGCTCTGAGTCAGCCAAAAGACTTCATGGAAGTTAATGTATCTACTTCTCTCAGAGTCAGTGTTAACCACCCACCTCCAGTTTCTAATCCATCAACTTCACAGCAGCCTCTGTCTGTTCAACAGTTTTCTCAAACTGCAAGTGCTTCAATACATTTTTGTGGGAATCAAGAAGGAAATTTTGATGGACAGTCCCCAACTATTACTCCATGTTCTGTCAATAATAGCCAACAATTTTCATCTCCGTATTCTTACTCCAATAACCACATTTCTCCTACCAGCCTTCTTCAGTCTACAACAGCTCTTTCTACAAGCCAGCAGACACACTCTATCTCTGACTTCACTGGAAGCGATGCCTTTACATCTCAAACAGGGACCAAGCAAGAAACAACTGAGCACATGTTGAATCCTAATACACCTTTGAATTCAAATAGTTTTCAAATGTTGCATTCTGCACATCCTCAGGGCAACTTTAGTACTTCAAAACTCTCTCCTGTGAATATTAATTTTCCAACTTCTACTGGTTCTGCTTCTCAGATAAGCCATTTCACTGACCCTATTGAAAGCAACGGTTTTACATCTTTAGATGATAACTTACTTCATCAAGTTGAGACTCATAATGAACCATTTACAGGACTTGACCCGGATGACCTCCTTCAGGAAGACCTTCTGCCACAGTTTGATGATTCTGCATTTGTTCAGGATAGCACAAGCCATGTTTTAGAGCATGACCTAGAACACCATATAACCCCACAGCAAGTAACACAGTCATCTGATCTTGTTCGGGCACAGTCTCAAAGTCAGATCCATCCTTGGCATTCTTCAGTTTCTAATCAGCATCTGCAAGACAGAAGTCGTATGACTTTACAAGGACAGGTATGTAGGGATTTGGGGAGCAGAAGTTTGAGCTGTTTGATTTGGTTGATCTGGTGAAATGAATAATAGTGACTGGTGCTTGTGCCAAAGCATGATAACTGAAGTTTCTAAACTGTTATTATTTGACCCTGAAGAAGTCTGAGTAACAGCTAGTTGGGGGGGGGGGGGGGGAGGAGGGAACACCAACAAACCCAACCTGTTGATGCAGACCTTGCTTTCTCCTGTTGTTTTCTTACCATTGCAGAAAACAAGATTTAAATGACCTGAAATATTTATTCAGAGAACATGACGCTGGTTCTTCTGCTGCTTGTATTTCCTAAGTACAGCAGAGAAAATTGGTTGGTTTATGGTTTTGGTGCAAATATAATGGCTTATTGTCTTTTAAAGTACTTATAATAACATATTTTTAAGAGGTTTAATAAGGCTGGTGTGGCTGATTCTCTGCGAGAACTGCACTGGTTTTGTTGTTACTCGGTCCTTTGCTTGGTGTCTGTGCTCATGCTCATTGACTAAAAACTTTGGTTTTGTTTTTGATGTGATTAGTAATAATAGGAAACATAAAAGGCTATGCCTATGTTTGATTTTGTTACTTTTGGCTAAACCAAAAAACTCTGCAGTTGTTTTAGAGTGATGTGTACATCTACTGCAAGTATTAAAGCCCTCCACATGGATGACAAGATAGTATAAAAATTATATTGTACTTTTTTAAATGGTATACAAGAGAAACAAACTTCTCAGACAGCAATTTTCAGATTACCTGAGAGAAATAAAAATTGTGTGAGCATTGAAGAGTTCATAAAGACAGTCCTTCAATCCTTCAGCCTGTTTCTTATGAGGGCTTGCTCATAACATGTAATGTAGTGAATTTTCAAATAGTTTTAATTGAGATATTAAGTTCACTTTAATTGAGATACTAAGTCCACTTTTTTTTTTAATGCTGACCATTATCATCATCTTGTCTTTTATAAGAAGTATGTAAGTGTCAATAAATTGAAATATAGACTGGTGCTTCTGGATTGCTTTTGTCTTTTATGAGAGTAGCTAAGCTTTAAAAATCAAAAAAAATAGGGCAAGTAAAGTATTTTTCACAACACTGTAACCAGCAAAATCATGTTTTTATTACAGCTACTAGAAACCTGAGCATATGTGAGATTCTTGCAGACCTTTCAGCTCAAAAAAAGTTCCTGAATCAAAAGAAAATATGTTTTGAATATAGATGAGACTTAATAACCAAAAGCACAAATAATTATTCTTTCAGCTTTTAAAATTTATCAGTCTTTAAAGGTATTGCCATGGTTTAGGAGACTAGTTTAGTAGTTTTCCTTGTTAATGCTTGAAGAGTGGTACCAGTGACTGCATTATGTGTAAGTTAATACCTTAATATTATCATAGCTTGGCTCTGCTTGGTAGCTTCCAGCCCAAATTTGATTTGACAGGAATGACTGAAATTTCTTCAATTAGACAGTTTGGCAGAAGGAACTGTAGCTTCTGTGTGATAAATGCACACACTCAGCTGCCATTGCTGGTTACCTAGGGTTTCCAAAATTGTGAGACTGTCTGTTGAAATCCATGTACATGTGAAGAGTGAAAGTAGGTATTTTTATTTTAAATTCCAGTAGGAATTTAGGTTGTATTTGGGAAAGGAGAGGGAATATAAATGTTTTCTAATTTTCAATCTGTGCATTTTGAAATAGAGGCAACTCTGACATCAAATACACACATGCAGGCAGCTCTGAAAAGGTTGTAGTAACTGTATTCCTTCTCTAAATTCTTGCTACCAATATTCTTTTTACCTGAGAATATAGAATGGTATCTTACTGGAAAAATAAATTATTGGGAAGGAAAGGAACTTAATTACTGACTCTTGCTTCTGCATAGTTTGCAGAAGGACACAAGCCTATAAAAGAGGCAATGTAACACTTTCCCCCTTGCTCCCCTTAAATTTTATTTCATTAGTGTAGAGATAAGGGCTTAACACATTTAATCTTTGGTCTTGGTTCAGTAGATTGCTTCTCCATTACAATTTCTGCTTATGTTTATCAAGTGTGTAATTGTCAATTCCTACTACTGAAACTTTTTCTGTAAAATTGTGGTGTGATGTTAATAGAACACATATACAGCTGTGTATTTGAGATTAGCTTGATTAACTGAATGATGCAGTAGATACAATCTGGTTTTGATAAATGTTTATTATTTTCTAGGTCAGGGAGGTGGAAGAAGAGGGCATAGCCCAAGTAGCTGCTCTTGTCAGTTATCTGTAGCCTAAAGACACATGGTATAGTAGCTACTAGCAAAACGTGATCCTGCTTATTACTGTGTGCGGTACTGCAGAGGGAGCAGCGCCCAAGTTCCCTGCCAGCAAGCAGAGCAGCAGAGCCCAGAGTTGTGAACAGTAGCGTTGAGGCTACTGGTCTCCCATGAGTCTACTTGGGGTGAAGGGTGAAGAGGAAGTGGATTCCAGGAAAACTGGGGGTGGCGAGAAATCCAGGGGTTAGTATCGTTTGTGAGGAACATGTGGGATATAAGCTAGGCGGTGGAAAGTAGGTCTAATAAAACTTTCTGGTGCTGTGACTTTTCTGTAGTATACGTCAGAACATTTTAAGGTTTACTTCAATCTCGCAGTTTTAGCGCTTTGTTTTGTAACTAGGAATAGAGGGAAAGTTCTGAGACCTGTGGAGAGTGTTTAACGTTTGGGGGGGTTTGGTTTGGGTTTTTGTCATGGTGTGAAAACAAAGCAACTTTATGATATTTAAACTTTTTTCTTTTTACATTTTTTCCCTGGAACTCTGAAATGAAACAGACAGAAAACAGTTAGTTATAAAACTGCTTGGTTTGTTTTTTATTATTTTGGAGTATGCAATAAATAGTATAAATTAGATTCTGACCTTGAGTTTATCTAATTGGACAGATGTTTAATGTTTGCTTCAGAAACTGGTTGTGAAGTGATAGCTGTCAAACTATTGTGAGGAATATATTGATGGGGGAGTGACAGAAGCAAATAATGTAGAAGCCTCTTCAGATCAGCAGTGTGTTTAACATGAATATTAATAGAAAAGGATGGGAATTACTAAAGTTAAGAGGTGTTTTGGGACTGTCTTTTGTCTTATTACAATTCGGAGAGGGGGTTTAGTTCTAATTCCGACCTTTATTCTTTGATCACTTTGTATAATTTGAAGTTCAAGATGAGTTTTTTCTGTTTGAGCTTTTTACAATTGTGTGTAGTTTAACCAGAGAGAAGAAAGAGTGGGGTAAGGGATGGGGAGGGAATATTGGTCTTTCTGAAACTGGTTGTCTTTAGGCTAGGAGTTAGGTGGGAAGGGAAAATTTTGATAATTTTCATGTATAATAGTTAAGGTGAAATGTTTATTGTTTAACAAGACAATGTTTCATACTGGCTTTTGTACACATTGAGGAAACAATTACTAGTGGATTTAATTTTCATCAGTTTTAGGTTGATAATGATTGAGTATTTTCCAGAAAGGAAAACTTTTTATTTTATGAAGTAGTTAATGAACTGTAGCTACTGGAATGGACCCAACATTGGGCAACCGAAGATCTTTAACTATAGTTATGCTGACATTATTTAAAATTAAGAAAGAACATTAAATACTTGTTTCATTATTTGAAAGCAAGCATACTCATCACATTTTTACTTGTACAGCTATTCTTTTGATAGAAATTAATTTTTAAAATAATACAATCTGTTCAGGGTAATAATGCTGCAGAATTAAAAATAAGATAGAATGTCTTATGCTGCTATTATACTTTCTATGCCTGCTGTAATTAGATTATAATTGTAAACAAATTGTGCCTCTTAATCTTACACCATGCATTTTTCATCAGTTTGAGAACGCACAGTAAAGTGGAGAAGTGCACTGAAGATTCATGTAGCCTCAGCTTTGACTAATATAACACTTCTGATCTTTTTAACTCTACTTAAAACTGTTTTGAGTTTCCTAAAGCTAAATATTTGCTTTTAATAAGTTGAAAAAAGATAACAATAATACAGGCTTCAGCACTCAGTTCTGCATGTTTAGAAGAAAAGGAGGTCAGAAAGATAATCTGGAAGTGTAAACTGTCCTGAGAAGTTTTATGTTATTTTGTAATAAGCATTTTAATCTCTTCTGGCTACATACATGAAAGCAGAATAATTGAGATTAAACTGGAAAATAATATTCCATTAATAATCAAAAGTGCTATAGGACAAGGTAGTAGTCTTAGTTCTTAAATCAGGTGAATCTTTTTCTCCCTTTTGTGACTTGAAGTTCGGCACCTATCTTGATAATTCAGTATATTCATGAATTCCAGTGTCTCACATCTGACTTTTTTTTGTAGAAACTGACTTGAAACATGAAAGTGCTTTTATGCTTGTAAGCACCTTTCCGACCACTTGTTTTATAGCAACAGATGACACTGTATTTTTTTGAGAGAATTTGTCTTGCCCTTGTTGAAAGTTTATCAAAGCAAGTCTGAACATTGTAGATGAGTGCTTGGTTGGTGTTGTACCCTGGGACATCTGTATATATCAGAATGGCATAACCTCATATATGAGCATATCATCAGAGGTGGAACTAAGTTTCACCTGATCATAGTCCAGGCTCATGTGCTGCTGAGGTGCAAGCCCTGAATAGTCATGGGCCTTTCACCTCTGACTGCGTTAGCAGATGCCTCCCTTCTATATCAACTCTAAATTCCTTGTAGACAAGTATCCCTTGGATTATTCCACTCGTAAACTTCTTACTCTGCCCTTGGTTGCTGTTCTACTTCTGTATGAGATCTTGCACTGTAAAGTTTTTATGAGAGAAATACATAGTAAGCAGTGATGTGTTTTCTCGGCAAGTTATGGGAGGTACAAGCCAATTACTTGATATATTATACAGTTATGGAAAATGTATAAAAGTCAAGGATATAGTATTTGTTAGAGTGTATTTCTTACATTCTGTATAGTTTAAGTGAGCCTGCAATGAGAAATATTTTCAAGTAATGAACTGATCACACCATATATAAATTTTTTGTAGAAGAGACTGGCTATTTTGCATAGTAAGTTTATAGATTATGGCTCCTAAGTGTTGTTACCATACAAGATTGTAAAATTACAATGCTGTTAGATATATATAAGTTGTGAGGCAGTGGATGACAGTTTTCAGTGGGACTGAGCATAATAAAATAGACACCTCAAAGTTTCCCCTACTTTGCATCATCTGAAAACTGAAATCTAGACATCTGTTCCAGTAAGCATTTGTGTTTGGGGGGGGCATTAAAAATCATATATTGCAATCTTGAAATGTAAAAACCACCACCACCACCCCTAAAAAACCCCACCCAAAACCAAGAGAAACCTAAAACCTTGTTCTTTTTCCTAAAATGCTTAATAGTGCTAGTATAGCTCCCATTAGGCATATCCATTGTGTTTATATTCTTCTTGTTCTTTTAATTATGGTTAATTTTATGGGTGACATCATCATATTAACAAATGTAAATCTTTGTCTGAACTTTCCTTTTAACCATTTCTAGGAGTTGTATGCTCTGGATTTAGTTCTCTGTGCTTAAAGAACAATTTTCACCTTCCTTGTAGGAGCTTAATAAATTCTTTACCACAGTGAGGCAGCAGAATTCAGTTGTCATCTCCCAGCACCTAACAGGTTTATCATATATGTACAAGTAATGAAAGTAGTCCCTCCACTGCCCTTCTTTGCACTGTATTTTGCAGCTTTTTTTGCTTTCTTTATATTATTTTCAGAAAGGCCTGCAGAAGTAGGGGGGAGTGAAAGTGGCGAAGCTGTGTCAAATGCACAATGTTAATGAGAGGAGTAGGGCAGCGTCTCTGAGCTTGAGTAGTACAGTTCCTGGAATGATCTAAGTCTTTTTTTTAAACTATAGCTGTATATAATATGTTTTCATTACTAATCTATGGCTTTTTGCTAACGATGTGTTCATCATTGAATATAGCAATATTTTGATAGCTTTATTTATAGTTTATATGAAACATTTCCTTTTGCATGTATTTGATCTAAGTTTTATATATGCATTTTATTTCTTTTTTAAAATGACAAATTGCATAGGTTGGGGAAAGGAAGTACATGTCTGAGAGATTAGTTTGTAACACATTTACTGATGAGTATTTATTATAATTTTTTTATTTCTCCTGTTTTCATTTGCCTTGTTTTTCCTTTCAAAATACAGCTGTATAGTAAAGGAAAGACAAAAATTGCTGGACTTTTAAGAACAGCGAACATGCGCCAGTGTATCTGCTTTACTGTTTTAAAGGCTTTATGAGTTTGTTAGTATTTACCATTTCTGTTGGGTAGAATTAAATTGTTTCATCATTCTTCTTTTTGTTTTCACTAATGCTTTGCTTAAGTCTCTCTCAACCTTTGTCACTTGTCAAATAATTAGGCTGTCCAATTCTTTGTGTGTGTTTCCTCTTTAAAACGAAGTACTTGCTTCGTAATGATTATTATAATTTAAGAATATAATTTTTCCTGAGATAATTGCACACTCATTAAATGACTGCAGTAATTGTCTTTAAAATGTGCCAAAAGAGAAGTGTTTTTGTAAAAAGCACTTAACAGATGGCAAGCATAGGAAGGAAGCTTCTGACTAGGTCAACTTACAGGAGTAATCCTACAGATAACAAGGTGACACAGGTTGACAAAAATAAGTAAAATAGATCTTATTTTTTAAACGAAATTGCAGAATAACTGTGATTGAATAATCTAAATAATTATTTGCAAGCAGATATCTTGTTAACACTGAAGAACTATAAAGCAATTCAGTAATGTGAAAATACTGATAAAATTGTGGAAGCTTAGTGTCTGGAAGAAGTGGTACCTAATTACAGAGAAAACAGAAAACGAACCCCATCTTAAATTGTCTTCTAAAGACACCAACCCATACTATAGACTGTTAAAGCTGTAGTCCAATATATGCCTAAACTATAATTAGTTTAAGAAGAAAAAAAGTTTCTGGAAAAAAGCTCCTATTCTTCCACTTTGTATTGTGTTAATGCAACCATTTGTGCTATGAACCAAACTGGGAAACTCATTCAGGTGCAGAGAAATGTCTTAGTTTTGTCAAGGGTGTTTTTCAGGAATACAAGTTCCTGATTCAGTTCTCCTCTTAGTTGCACAGAACTGTGTACCATAGAAACAGTGGTGGGGAGAGAGGAAGGAGTGGAAAGCATAATTGTCTGCAGCAGAGGCAAAATAATTGTATATGGAACTGCAGCCTCAAATGCAGAGAGTGCAAATGGGCTTGTCGTGGGACTACCCACGGGCACTGGTAACCACTGATCTGCTTTGTCTAGCACTATTATCTAAAGTCTGAATTTTTTAACTGCTTCAAACATACCATTTCTTCAAAAAATTCCAGAATAGTGCTTCATCTTGAGACGCTTTGTAGAAAATCAACACTTTATAAAAGTGTTAGTGAAGTATTATTACTGAAAGAGAAGCAGAACTTCTGAAGATGTTAACCAGTAGTATGTTTTTGAAGCCAAAGAATCTGAAGTACATTTGGAATTCATGTGGGTTTTGTGCAGATGTCCATGTCCTTTGTGCACTCGGGTTTTACGGTTTCTTTTAGCTGTTATGTTAATTCTAAATAGAGATCAACTAATAATTTCCAGCACTTTGTCCACCTAACAGCCTCCTACATCTGGAGAGGTATTGGGTTTTTTGTTCATTATCAGGTTAAAAAAATTTGCACAAGTTTCTGGTTACATGGATTTCCAAGATAGCGTCTGTCTTCAGGTGTTGAGTGGATTCAATTTAGGAACTTTTAAGGCTAATAAATACAAGTGAGTGGATTTCTAGGGTGATGAGACTGAGAATTCTTACAATGATTTGAATAAGTTTGATAAATGAATCTGGGAATGTAGCTTTAGGCTAGAAGCAGTTGACAAGTCTTACATTTTTGAAGGCTATGTAATTTATAGTAGAGATTGATTTTTCTTTCGTAAACGTGGCAGGTTTTCTTTTGGGGGTGTTATTTGGCCTGTGTTTGCACTTAGTTGGGTTTTTTGCTCCCTCAATGTATTACTGTGAAGGCTAGTATTTTAATTTATGTCTTATGAAATTGTTCCCATCTTTCACATACCGCCTTTTCAGGAGTTAATCTGTGTTTGAAAGTAATTTCAATGGTAGTAAGAATATTGTATATGTACACATAATGCTGTTCGATAGCGTATTGAGTTGCAAACCAGAACTAGCTTCACAGATTGATAGGAAGGCCTTTTTTTAGAGATACTCACGACTTCACAATTTAGTTTTAGTATATATGTTGGAAAGAAAAGAGAAGTTGGCTTTAGTGTTAAAAAACACATTGCAAATATTTTGGTTCTGAGCATTTTGGGTTTTTTCTTATAGTTTGAAACATTGTTTCAGAGAGTTCTGACCAATAGGTTTTTAAAATGATCTGGAGTAATCTTAAAAACAATTGTTTCACTGTACCATCTTTTTCATTGAGTACCACACATATCAAAGGAGAGTTCTTTAATAGTATTTTAAGCAAAATTACTAGAAAAACATAGCTGTTTTGCTTTTTGTGACTTGCAACATGCTATGGCTTACAGTACTTGTTTTTATACTTCAGAAGGATAAGAAATAGTGCTAGAAGATGCAGTACATCTGGGTTGTTTTTCTTTGCTAAATCTTTGTAGCAGCTGCTCATGAGGCACAGGTATGGCTCAGCTTGATGTGTAAATTTTGTTGTAGCAGGAACTTTGGTTCTTGCAAGTCTTAAGCAGCAACCAGCTGTTACAGAACACAAGTTGTCACAGGGACAGCAGGTAAATTAATTTAAGAAACATATGAATGACAGAGACACGTATCTTACTGTCTTTAAGTTTATTAAGAACAAATTTAAAAAGATCAGGTGAATTGGCTTTGATGTGCCTGTGTCGTAGCTCCTATTTGTATCATCCTGTGGAGGATTCTTTGACCTGCAATCGTGTGGCATTATGAAATCCGATCAACTCCAGATACTACACAAGAGGCATGTTTAATGGTGCTAGCCCAGTGTGCTTTTTGGCTTAATATCGTTTAATTGCAAATGTGTATGGGCTTTGACTGATTTCAGGAGATTTTCAGAAATGACGACCCAGCCTTGATTGTTGGGGACAGAGGTATGAAGGTGCTCATACTCCTGGCTGTGCTTAAGGCTGTCCTTGGCAGTACACTGTGGCCTCTAACCAGGCTGTCATTCTGCTGTATGTTGATAGCAGTTTCTGTTGACTATAACTCCGTTAAAGATGATTAGAATTTCTCTTGTCTTGAGCTTTACACTGAGTCAAGTCCTGCCTCTTCTGCCAATAGCCAGACTCAGTTGAGATAAAAAATTACTGTTAATCTTATGTTTCTAGAGACCTCTCTTGCAACTTTTTCAGTTTCATACCTACTAAAATTTCATGCTCTCTGCTGTTTTGGTTTGGGTTTTTTATGGTAATTCCTGTGAAGCTCTTGGATGCTATGTTCTTTCTCTAGAAATTTTTTAGGAGACTTCTGGGAAAAAACGGTTTGGGTTTTATGCTTTTGGGTTTTTTCCTTTGCCTGAAATTGAATTGTGTTGGTCCCCAGTAGTATCCTTTGACTTGTGACCTCTATTTTCAAATCATTGCCTCTTTTTGATAAATTCCTTTTCTGTAGACATCTAGTTTTCCTCCTCATTTAGGGGGGAGGATTTTGTTGAGGAATATTTAACTGAGAAAACTAGATTCAACAGAAGTCGTTTCATTAGGTTTGCATATATGCTAAAGGACTTTTGTATTGGAGATTGTGGCATAGAAAACTGTTAAAGTAGTTCATTGAAGCTGAAACAAAAAATATGTAAGTTGGTTTGAATTGAAGTGGAAGAAGTATGCCCCCCTTTGATTTAAATTGAAATAAGCTGTGCAGTCAGTACTGGGTTTAATGATATTAGTGACTTCCTAGCTGTTGATGTTGAAGATAAATGACTTTTCCCAATTTCTGTCAGGATATTTTAATGTATGTTAAGTGCTGATTTTTTTGTCTCACTGAAATTACAAACATTGAAACCATTTTGGTTACTCTGTTAGGTATTGAGGAATACTACAAAAAAAGCCATGTTCAAAGATTGAGTAAACTTTTAAACTTAACTGCTTCTAGTGAATGAAATTATTGTAAATAGAGATCTTACATGCTAGCCTTTCTGAATATGCAATGTTTTGATTTAAAGATTGTTCATGATGAGTATTTCCCTATTAATATGAAATCAAATCATACCTTTTTTTCCCACATCTGTCATCTTTCACAATACTTCATTGTTCTGCCATGAACAAGCAGTGAAAATGCATATGTTTTTAAAAAACAGAACAAAATAAAAAGGAGGCTGCCAGTATTATCACAGAATCATTTCTTGGTACTGACCAAGACAATGATCAGTTGCAGCGTGTTGTTCCAAGAGCCTTCATACTCTGAATAAGCTGGTTGACTTACCTTCTAAGTGAATTGTATTTTAACATTGCACTCAATGTTCTGCAAAATTTGAGTAGAATTTGGTAAACTATGCTGTTAAAACATGTTGTTGAAGAGAATCTGTCTCTGTTTTGTTTAATCTGTGGTTGTTTCTCTGGCCTAGCCTAGCTTTCCTTTCTGTAGGTAATTGCAAAAGTGAGGCATTGAGACAAAAGGTGGGCAGGTTCGTGCTAGTTCTGCATAGTTCTTGTCTACTTGCCCTTTGCTTTCATCACTTCAGTAGGTTAAGTGACTCCTTTAAGTAGTAGAAGAGTACAAAAAATAGACCATGGACGGTTCTGCAGTTTACAACCCTTCACAACTGTAATGTCTTCTGACTCTGGGACAAAAAACAAATGGAGAGGTTTCAAGGGGGGAGAGCGTAAGGAAACAGTGACAGTAGTAGAACTTCGTAAGGATGAGAGGGGTTTTGTTTTTAATTATAAAGATATTTTCTTACAAGGCCACTCCCATGAGAAGTGTTCCTCCTCCCATGTAAAAGGAACACTTTAACTGAAATTAAGTTTTGACAAGAACCAGCTATGGTTCAGGTCCTGTTGCTTTTTCTTGCTAAGTAAGCGATGTATGCCTTGCTGGTTTCTTAGTGTGCTTGGGATAGGCATGCTGAACCTGATGTTGGGTGTTTTGGATTAAGGTGAATAAAAAGCTCCTTGTGTGGTGTTCTTTTTGGAGGTAGTTTGGGTGTGGTTTTGTCTCCTGGTCTTCCTCTCTGGTTGGTAATAAAAAACATGAGAAAATTAGTCTCTTGATGGCACACAAAAATGGTGGCTGTTTAGAACATGGATGGGCAGGTAGCAACTTGGGAAAATGGAAAGCTCTTATTTCAGTTGAATTTGGAGGGGGGGGGTTGTAATTTTGTTTTCTGTTATGCACACTTTTGCAGCCAATTCTTTGTTGTTTTACATAAAAATCAGCTTTTTTAAGGATTTTGTCATCTTGCATAAATCATAAATTCTGTCTAAAGGTAAACAAAAATTATTTGATTTCAGACTACTTGAAAAGAAAACAGTAGCTAATACCTGAATGCTTTTGAAGTAATATGGAAATTTACTGAAGGCTGTAAGTCTGAATAGTGCCTATGTTATTTTAAATTGCTGGGTGTGTAGTGAAGAGGTTGGATAAAAGCTACCTAACACATTAAACTTCATGCCATAAAGTTTGTATGGCATGTATAGGTTACCCAAATGTTCCTTTTTCCTAAAAAAAAAAAAAAAAAAAAGTCAAAATTTCAGCTGCTATTTACGATTTAAAGCTTTATGGAGCTTCTAAAATAAAACCTTTATTTAGAATCTTCTCTCTGTATCTACTGTGTTGAAAAGATCTTGATCTCTCCCAGTAAGCTCAAACCTGAGTTTACAGTAGCAGGTGAAAAAGCTGCATGCTTGCTTCTAGTAGTTTTAGGTTTCCCCGAGTGTGAAAGACTTTCTAGTAATGTAGAAAAAAATGTAGCTTTTAAAATTTTAATTATTTAGATTGAGTTGGTCTCTTTCTACCCCCTTTGCAATTTTTAATGTGAGGTAATTTTATATGTGCAAATGATAGGTATGGTATGTTTTCAACTGCATATAGCTGTAATGGTTAAACACAATTGTGTCTTTAGTTTTCACAGTATTTGTTTCACAGCGTGCGTTGCAGTTTGTATTTATTTTTGTATCGGGTCATTGAGATAGATATTATTTTGCTATCTGGATGACAATAGCACTTGGAGGCTTCGGGTCAGTATTGGCATTCTGTTGTATATACAGGTTGGGTATGCTGCTTTCATAACTGGTATGCTTAAAGTTAGATTATTGAACTCCTAGTCTGCATCTGCTTGATATGGTTTCACTTGATAATATTTGTGTACTAACCTGAAGTTAGCAACAGAGTTCCAGTGGATTAGTGTGAGTTTATTTGAGCTGTTATAAAAAAATACATATTTTAAGAAAACAGCAATAAAATTTGCAGTGAAAAGTTCAATATATTCTCTGTGCAACACTTCTTTCTTTTGCCTTATTTTGTGGACGGAGTAGATGTCATTACAGGTATTTTTTCACCTTTTTTGTTACAGATTTGAATTTATAATTCTTAGCACTCTGATTACAGAATTCCAATGTTCTGTATTTCCAATGTAAGCTTGGATTTTATTTGGCCCCTTGTTTTGCTTTTTGATCATGTTTGCAGTTTTGGAAAAGTGCTAATGCTTAACTTCCTTTTGTGACTCATAAGGCCTTAAAGTATGCTGCTGTATTATTATAGATCTTGTTCCTTTCCAGACAGGCAGTTTCTGAAAGAATCTTTCCCATTAGAGACTAACTTCCTTTGTGTTAGTAAAAGAGACTACATTTCAGACGTTTACTTCGACCATCATACTGCAAGATCTGTTTCTGCATTTAAACCTGAGTGTGTGAATTGTCTTACTGACTTCAGACAACCAAACTTGTGAATTTGTCTGTCTTTCAGGATGGTAGCTTTAGAATAGCAAAAGAAAAAAAGTAATACAAAGTAACCAGTAGTTTCTGAAATTGATGGTTAGAAATAGAAACTATTACAACAGTCTTATATCTTTTTTGTTTGGTTTTTATTATGCATAGAGAATTGAAACAGGCTTGAGTAGTCAGAATGGAAATACAGTAAGTGGAATCTTTTCAGGATATATTACCCTGAATTTTAAATTTCCTATATTAAGCTTTTTGGAAGAGGGAAGAGTGATAAACTCTGCATTTGTGGGAATACACAATTTCCTCAACACTTCAAAATAAATACATTTTAATTTATACATGGAAAAGTTCCTTTTCAATCATAATTTAACCCTAGAGAATGATATTATGCATAGACAAATTAATATTTCAACAGAGGAGTAACAGTTTAAATATTGTCATAAATGGACAAGTACACTCCACAGCATTTGCCTTTTAAAAAGTATTTATTATTTGCCTTTTAAAAAGTATTTATTCAGCCATTTCATAATCTATATAATGTAATAATTTGCCATGAGACTCCTGTCAGCAGGTGCACATTTAAGAGGCTCAGATGCATGGGTAGGAAGGGGGAGGGGAGGGGAGGTTGGAAGATGTTAGAAGGTGATGTTAGATGCTACTAAGCATGAATTTAAAACAAGAATAACAAATCAGGAGGTGTAAAAGACTGATCTTTTGTCAACTTAGTCAAAATGTCTTCTGAAGAAATATGGGTCCCTATACCATTTCCACAGTTCTTTGGTTTTGATGCATTTGAATGTCTTTGGGGAAGGGGGAAGAGCAGGTAGGTAACAGGAAGGCCGGTTTAGCATTGCTTTAGTAGGACTTTTGTTCAGGTTTTCTTTTGTCAGGTGAGAATCTATACGGAAGTAGGGAGAAAAGAAAGAATGAGTAGATGATGCGGTGTCAATGGGTTGGATTTTGCAGCTTGTGGTTACTATAATTGTAATGTTTTATGTGGATTCTCAGAGGTCCAAGAAGGATTGAGCTAATGTTTCGTTTCGCTCAATAAGATACCTCTTCTTTACCCATCTGTCTGCTTCATGTAAGTTGTAGGGACATCTCTGAGATTTCTGTTCTTCTAATTTGACTAAATTTGATCAATGGGTTCAAAACTACTAGGAGCTTGAGAGCATAAATGCACCAACTTGTATGGCATGGTTGTATAGCCTTGTTTTGGTTTGGGGGGTGGGGTGGGTTTTTTGTTTTTTGGGGGGTTTTGTTTTGTTTTGTTTTTTTTAAAGCAAGCTGCATAAAAATTGAACAGCTGTCACTTGTAGTTTAATGTGCATGTATAACTGTAACCTGAGAGCTGAAAAACAACCTAGCTGAATGTTTTAAAGTTAAATCTTTCATGTAAGTCTTTAGTCAAAGAATTATGATTATCAAAGACTGTCTGCATAATAAGGGGCAGAAGCGTTCTTTGCTTTATGAGGGACAACTGTTCTGTCACTTGGGGGATGGGGGGATGGGGCATTTAGTGTATCTTACTGGTTTGTTTTTGATTAAGCTACTTGGGAAAGAGGCCAGTCAGGTGAAGGTATTAACAATGTGTTTCCTTGGAACAGCCAGTGAGGTTTGAAGTTGTAGTGAACAAATTTAGATCCATGTCATGTTATTCTTAAGTAGGTTAATCTTGAATATGATAACTACATGAAGATGTCTTATCTGTCCAATGATGTAGCATGTAATTGGGGGGGAAAATGGGCTACTACTTTGCACTGCTATTTTAAATTTCAAAATGTGTGGCATTTTGTAGACTGGCATGGGTTTTAGTTGACATAGGGATGGTTTAGATTGAGGAGCATTAGGAAAAAGTCCACTGCTGTTTGTGGAACTCTTTTTGCTACTTTACCATTCAGAGGTCTGTAGACAGCTGAAGAGCAATGATGGGGTTCACAATACTGATGCTGGCATTTGTCTGCCTTCTTTATTCATATTGCTGCTACATCTGCTTTTTAAAAATTCAGCAGATAGTAGCAGGAGGACTAGAAAATTTTGCCCGCAGTAAGCTTATACTTGGCACATTTTGTTGCTGTGTGTTATATTTTCAAGATACCTGATGTTTGCAAACTAGAAAGATTGAATACTGAATCATTCTGTTAAAGAATAATTAAATTTCTAGGTGTATATGAATTTTTTGGTGGTGCTTGTTCTTGCAGTTTTATAATAAATATTTGGATATTGTTTCTCTTTTTTCCAAAGCCTCAAAAAATAACCAAAGGGAAATGTCTGAAAAGGTGCCTTACCTTGGGGAGAGGGAGAACAAACCTCAAACTTACTCCAGCCAAAAGTCATTTAGCGATTTCCTGTTTGCTTCCATTTTTGTGATGTGGGTTTTTTTACCCCTCTATCAATCTTTAAGTTAGGAAATAAAGTATCTTTTTACTGTATTGGGTTTTTTGAAGAGAGAACAGGAGTTTAATAAAAGTTTTCTTCCTTTTTGAAATCAGAGAGGCATTCAAAAAAAAGATGTGTTTCAGTAGTTTGATCTAAAGAAAAGTTCAGATCTTTATAGTAAAAAGTATTTTAAGCATCTCTCACTGCACTTTATACTTACATTTAATATCTGTTCAGGGAGTCCCCCTACTTTGGGTTTCAAATATAATGCAAAAATAAACTGAATTTAATCTTGTGAGGGAATGCAAGGTTTCCTACAGAAAAGAACAAAGTTAACAGCTTATTCTGATTTTTTCCAGCACTGTTACTCAGCAGGTTCTTGAAGCACCACTTACCGGTGTGAGAGATTAGTTTAACTGACATTTGTTCAGTCATGAAAGATTAGAAATTAACCGAAACTGCACTGTTTTTTTTCTGGAGTATAAAAGGTCATTAAAAAAAGTTGGGGAGAGCTGTTCTGTTTTGCTCCTTTGCAGCATTCCACTTCCTACGGATATAGAAGCTATATGGCTTTACCTGTTAAATGAAAGTTTTCTTAGTGTAAAAACAGGGGTGTGTTCCAGAAGCAGCTAACTCTTAACTGTATCTTCTAAGAATGTCTTTGATGACGTGAGATTTCAGTGGATCAATATATTTGTAGGGTTTTATCTGGGGGTTTTGAACTCTAATGACTAGTCCTTAAATCAGAAAGATCTGTGTGATTTTCTTGCCCATAAGTGTTTGGCAAAGTATCTTACAGATTTATTTCCAGATGCTCGCACAGGAATTGTTTCTAACAGTGAACTGAAACCTGACTTTCCTTTTATAGACCATTGAGTTAAGTCAGTTCTGGTTTTTAAGGAGTCAAATAATTGTGAAAATTGTAACGTAAGATCGGTCAAGAGTGCAAGAAGGAAACAGTACTGGAACTTTTTTACTAAAACATTTTGACCCTTAGGATGGGTATTAAAGGCTTTAGAAAATCTGTAGAGGTATGGCATGACTCTGAAGTTGGTCTGAGCCTAGTAATTCAACTCTGTTGTGCATCCACAATGCCAGTTGACATGAATATGATAATTGCTTTTTTTTCATATATCAGAACCCACAGTTTTCTCATGTTAAATGTAGTGGTACTTGTAGTGGAGACTCACCCCATGGGTGGAACAAAAGATAGGCACTGCGTCAGGCTTAGATCAGTCCAAGTACTCAGCGTTACTAGTTCAGCATGTGAAAAACAGCACCTGAGAAATTTTGCTGAGGCAGTGGGTTTTGTTGGTACTGTATGCCATTTTCCAAATACCTGTGTTCACCATTACCGACTCAAACCAAAGAGAAGTGGGTACATGAAGGGCACAGAACACTGAGCCACTGAAAACTGACACGTATCCAATGCAGTAGCTTGGCAGACAAGCAGGATGAAGTTTTCAATTTCTTTCATTTCCTGGCAATTTAATATGCTGCATTACATAGTACCTCCTTTAAGAATTACAGTGAAAGTTGCACACAGTTTTTATACCCCTACTAAATATTCAGAAAAACAATCTAACTGTGTTTGGCACTGAGGCCAAAAAAACTCTTCAAACAAAATCTTCCAAATGGAAGCTTATGTGTGCTGTAGACTCATTCTGTAATATCCAATGTTGCCTTTGCAGCATGCCCAAGTTAGCAGCATCTGGTTACATTGGACAGTGGCTTGCTTTTTCTCCCAACAAATGATATGGTCAGTCAGAGGCTTACTGGTTAAGAAGCTGCTACTAATCACAACTATGGTATCTTAGCTATAGAAGTGGTGAGACATGATCAGTGATATTACTGGGTTCTGTACTATTTAGATGAGGAATGATACCCTACATAGAGATTGTGACATGCAAAGCAAGGTGCATGTTTCGTCTTGGAAACATGACTAGTTTAAGGTTGCTGACCTTTACATTAATGTTTTCATTTTTGCTTAAATTTAAACTTTGGTCATAATCTTGGTGTTAAATGCCTTGTTGAGGTATTATTGTTCTGAAGTGGCTTGTGCAGATAAAAACCATTGCCTGGCCACATAGCTGTAGTTACTAGCCATTCATTTATCAAAACTACCGGTAACAAATATGGAAGATGGAAAAGGTAAAACTCCCCTCCTGCCCCATATCTTTTTCCTTTTTTTTAAATCTATCTGTAACACATCTATTTTAATTTGGGTTAGGTTTCACAAATGTATGTCTTGAGATTCTGTATCCCGTAAACACCGAGACATTCATTAGTGATAATAAGCAAGAAAAAGAAGGAAGAGTATTACTAGAAAGAACCACAATTTGGAATGCTTCATTGACTGTCTTAGTTCCATATATGCACCAAAGAGAATGGAAAAAATGATAGAACCCCCTGGATCTTCATTTATTTGCCAGTGCTCTTGGCTTTGTAGAGCAATCCCAGCAGATTGTGTGGAGCAACTGTTGAACAAGAAGCACTTCTGAAGGAACTCTGAAGCGGGGGAAAAGGGCACTTTTCTGGAGAAAAGGAACCCTGTTGCATGTTTAGGTGATATTCCCATCAGTTGTGCAGAAGTAGCTCAATTAACCACGGAAATCTTTATGATCTAACGAAAACCGCTTCTTTTGTTGGGATTGCTATTCAGCAAAGGAGATTGCTTTCTCCATGCACGTGGGTGACACACATATTGTAAGGTATCTTCTACAGATTGACTTTGTCAAGGGTGTGAGCTCATTTTTTTTTTTTTGTTTTAATAGATATACTTTTTGATTATAAAACCACCATTAAAAAAAAAATCACTTCAAGAGTTATTCATGCAGACTGTTCTGGAGGAAAAAAGTTCAGAGTGCTAGAATGGAATTCAGAAGTCACTGCGTTGAGCTCATGCTTTTTTTTTTCTTTTTTTTTTCAAATTTGCATTCCTAAATACAGTTTTATAACTCAAATGATGAATGGATATTCCTTTAAGATTTTTCACTGTAGCAGCTTAAAAGCAATTGTAGTTTTCAAATTTTGATGTGATTATAATGTGAAAAAGTGAGAAGCTAATTTGGGCAAAAAAGCAAACTATTGATTATCATTAGTTATGTGATTAATTTATTGGTATTACGGTTGTGATTTTGATACTGTTTTGGTGACTTGACATGAACAAAGGGACTCCTTATTTAGTAATAAACTTGGACAAAGATGGCGTGGTAATGCATGAAGATCAGGTTTCCAGGTGGCTAATTTTAGCTGCTTTCAGTGCAGTTGATGTCAAGGTCATCTTGATTTTCCTAAGGACCTGGTAGACTAGCAAGAACCTGTTATGCTTTCAAGGCATACGGTACTTAGCATGCATCTTCTTGCAGGTGTGTGCTACTACCAGTAGAAGTAAAAGAATTGTTCAAGGCATTGCAAATGTAAGCCTTAGCTTTCTATTGTTAGACTAGTTAGGGTCATAATTTAGTTCTTAGTAGTAGCTAGAGTTTGGGTGAGTAGATCCACAAGTGAAAATCATTATTTTAAAAAAGTGCTTTTTATAATTAAATCATGAATGTGTGACTCATTAAAATTGCAGGGCAAGGCGTTACCAGTCCTTAGAATATATTAAGAATGGATGGAACCCAGGAGAGAGAGTTAATCTTAAAGATTCTGTGCACACACAGAATTGAAAGTAATGCTCCTCTATCATGAATGGTCATACCTACTCTAAGAAAGGTGTTCTTACAGTAGAAGCAATGTTTTACTTACGGAACAGATAAGGGAGGATTTGGGAGTTTTTTCCTAGGAGACAGAAGTTTTTTCTGTATTAAACTTACCTTCCTCTTGGGGCTTCCTTTGTAGTGACATGCAGAGGATGTGAAGACAATTTGTTGTGGAGCAAATTAAAATGGGGTTAAGCCTTCAAGGGGAAAAAAAAAAAAGTGTCTGTAATGTCTGTAAGTGTTGAGGGCAGTGATATGTCTTTCCTGTGGTAAGTACTGTTACAACAGTGAAGGTCTTCAAATGCATGTCCTACGCAACCCACAACAAAACACTGGAGAAATGTCTATGAAAAGCCTACTGAGCAGAGTACTGCTGTAGTAAGTAGCTATTGGGAAGACTGCTGTCATGACTCTGTATCTCGATATTGTCAGGTAACTTACTTGCTTTTACATTACTTTGTTTAAGATACCATTCAGACGTGCGTAGTGTGCCTTCTCCTCCTGCAAGACAGCATGTCAAATTCTTTTGAATACTGCTGAGAAGATGCTCCCCTGGCTTCTGTGAATCTGGGCATATGTGGGGAAGTCTATAGCTGTTGTCTTATCTGTTCCACCTTTAGTATTTTTTAGGGCTAGCTCTTCTGTGTGAACAGCAGCGTGGCCTATACCTGCTGCTGTTAATGGCTTTTGCAGGCAGCAGCAGTAGCATGAATTTGACATGATTCCTGCCAATTTCCCTGCTGCCCACAGGATTGCTGGGAGCAGCAGGGAACTGACAGGAGGCTTGTTCATTGCACTCCGCTGCTGCTTGGCAAAGCTATTAGCAGCAGCAGATACCCCGGAGCTCTCTCTGAGCAGACTCAAGACAACATTGCATTGGTTTACATTCAGTTATATTTGGATGATTATCTTTGTAACCATGTAAAGTAAAAACATAGCTTTCCAAATAAAATCTTCAGGTTTTAACTACGTGGCTGCCTCAGGGTTCTCCTTTCCACCTTCTGCTATACGTTTGTCGTTTAGGGGTTTCTTTCTTAATGCTGATAGATGGAATAGGTTTGTAAGCTGTTGGTGAAAGGATATGCTCCTTTAGGACGCTTGATCTGCATCCCTGCTTAGTGGGGAGTGGTGGTGGTATTTCTGGCTTGGCAAAAGGCTTTGTCCTTTTTGTTGTAGGTGTTGTGTAGCTTTAGAAATTGTTTTCAGTCTGCATGATGATTTATAACTGTTTAATTATTTTATAGCCTATACTATCAGAAGAAAAGACCTCTGCTGAATTAGATGATTTTTGTTGCTTTGGTTGCGAAGTACATGCAGATACTGTCCTATCTAGTGCAAGCGTGTTTCTGGTTCTTCTCATCTCAAAACACTTGTGTTGCTTCCCAGTTTTGTTTTTTTTTGTGACAATGGTGACTTCCTTGATGAAGGTTTCATTACAGCTTTATTTAGCTTAGAATGGCTGGCTGGTGCCTTCCTGCATCTTCATGAATGTCATTTCCATATGGTTAGAAATGTCATAGCAAAATTAAAAAAATATGTTCTCGGTTTTCTAACAAGTAGCTTACTGTTTGTGCAGTGCAGGAGACAGAAGCAATAGTGTAGAGTAAGCAGCAGAGCGTCAGCCTGAGGAATCAAAACACACAGTAGCCTCGTCCAGCATACTCAGAATTCTACAGTAAAGAAGTAGTGAAAGCTGTTGAGGAATAACTTTGGGAGGCAGCTTTGAGCTCTGAGGAAATGTAACGTAAGAAACTTCACTTTAAAGGAATAAAATATCTAGGAAGATGATTGCAAAAGAATTATGAAGAAGCCACCGTTTCTACATTGCCCACTTAATTATTAGGCATTTTTGCTTTGTTTGTCTCTGGCCCAGGAATGTTCAAGAATGTACCAGTTGCTTTTAAAAACCTTCTAACTGTCCTGGCTTTAGCAGTGTTAGAGCTGAAATTATACCAAGAGTACATTAGGAATGTTTTTCTGTTTAGCTGATCTCAAAACGCAAAATAGGATGTTATTTAGCATTTCACGAAGTTATGAAATAATAATCCTTAGAAGATAAATCACTGCAACTTGTTATAGATGCCGCAACTGTAATGTAGAAGCATCTTGGCTAGAGTTCTCAAAGGTAAACTTAAAATTTAGTATTTGTCCTTGTGATTAAGCTGCATATTTACAGAACTATCTTTGAATTTAAGTGGTGGTGTTAAGAAAAGAATCCATTTAATGTATTGGAACCACTGATGTTTTCAATGGACAATGAATTTCATTAATCGTAAATGGAAGTGAAATTCTGATAAAGCATAAGGCCTAATCTTAACAATCTCAAACCCCTTGGAATATTTTAAATTTTCTATGGAAAAAACCCCCATATGTATTGCAAACCAGAAGTATAAATATATATTGAGCAGAAAAAATGAAATCTCGATCTTTCTTTATTCTTCTTTAATGGGCTTCTGAGACCACAGGGTACTGCTAGGACGGAGCTATGTTGTCACGAGCCGCTTGGGTTTTTTAATAACCCTTCAAAAAACGCGACCATATCTTCTTTTTGGTTTTATTTGATATGTTGGCAATACGCGTTTAAAAACTTGTCTGATCTTTTAAAATAGCACTTTAAACCAACCGCGGAACGAAGAGGAGTTTACCATACAGCCGTGTCCCATGTAATCGAGGAGGTCGCCGCCGCAAAGCGTCCCCCGGCCTGGGCAGGGGGCGGAGGGGTAAAACCGAGTCTTTAAGGTCTTCTTCCATTTTCTGGAGGAAGCAGGGAAGTCTGTAGCTGCTGCCTTACAGCAATGAGTTCAACTGGGGGGGGGGGGGGGGGAGAAACCCAAACCAAAACAGTATCTCGGAGAGCAAAATACGTTTGAGGCCGCAGACTCAGATTTCAGTTCCTGTCCCCCCGTGCCGTCCCCCGGCCCCGTTTCGCCGAGAGAAGTGGAACCGCGGAGTCGCGGTGGGCTCCTAAGACGGAGGAAAACGCCTCGTTCCCACGGTTTTCCCTCGAAGCGACGGACCCTTGGCGGCAGTAGCGGGGGCGGGCGGGGCGGTGAGGGTTAATGCCCGTACCACATGTGGGGAAGAGCAGTCCGTTGGGGGTTAAACTGCAGAGCCTAATGGAATAATAACGGGTAGCACCATCTGCTGGCCTACTTCCGCAGAAGGAGTCAGTATTTTTAACGACATCTCTAATATTCATGCTGATGCATTTTGATGCTTTGTGCATTCATTTCTTTCTGTGCTTTGTTGGAATCTGGCTGCCTGCTTCCAGCTGTTGTCGAAAGCCCGCTCTGGAGGGGAGGCAGGCAGCCCCCGCCGTACCTGAGCCCCAGGACCAGCGGATGGGTACTCGCCGAGGGGGGAATATGGTGATAAATCACAACGTGTGTTTGTGGAGGGTTGTGCATATCTTGGCTGCGGCTCGCTAAATAGGCCATTTAGCAATCTTCTTTCAATGCTTTTCTCTTGAGCACTGCCTGGGGTGCTGAAAAAGCGGAGGGCAAGCCTTTGTCTGACGCCAAAAATGTCTTCAGTGAAGAGGCCAAGAGGAAGGGTAAGTGAAAGCCTGAATGAGTGGGAGGAGGAGGGGTTCTTTGGGCTAAAAGGCTAATGGGATTGAATAACCTTCCTTATTACTGGCTGCTGCTGCGGGAGCCGTGCTGCATCGCCATCTTGAGCTTGTTGCTGTTTTCTCGGGTCTTGGTTATTTGTTATAGCCTGTAGGCCTTAAGGTGGCATTTTGGCGAGCGATCCCGAACCCTGCCTCCTTCCCGGTGCTGCAGCGCTGCTGTTCAGCCTTGGCTGAGGCACGTATTGAAAACGTATCCAGTGAAGTGCACTGGATTTGGCCAGAAAATGTGTTCGGAAATTCCTGGTGGCTTTTCTTCATGCTGTAGGCAGAGGCGCATTTACGGGTGAGAACGTAACGTAACTGTTATCTGCTGGGTTTTTTGTCTGTTTGAATAGGAAATTCTTTCCATTCCTCAAAGGGGAAGGGGGGAGGGGAGGAAAGCAACAACATGTCTTCTGGCCTGTTTAAGGAGAGGCTGATAACCGGAATATTGCATTCGTAGCGTAAACAGTTCTGCGTCGACGAAATGGTGATTAAAAACCTGAAAATAAAAGCAAGTTACGTTTTCTAACTCAGGCACTGACCTTCTGTTGATCTCGATAAATACTGCTGTCTGATCTTTTTATGAATATAAAGCTGTTTAATTTTAGTCTGGGGTTTATCCTTTGTTTGTTTTTTAATCTTGATTTTGTTCGAGCATCTGTTCTGTTTAGCACGGAGTTAGCCTTGTAGATCTTTCGTCTGCTTTAAGGTAACTGTGGTCCTGGTATCTTACCAAAGGCGAAATACTGATGCTGTTACTTTCGGGAGTTCTGTGCTTTTTCAGATTTTATGAGAAGAACATTCGTTTGGGGTGTGCGTCAAATGCATGGAAATGCTAGAAGGGTTAAGGATTGGTCTCTCTTAACTACAGAGGTGGAAAGAAGGCTGAGAGAATTTTAGCAAGACATTTTTTTACTGATTTGCAGTATGTGGATTGGTTGTTTAAAACCCACAATTGATGTAGTTGTTCTGAAACCCACGCCATTCTGTGGTATAAACAGAATTCCTTCTTTTTTTGTGTGTGTGTGTCTGTATGAGCCCCTGACAGCTTAATGTTTTTTTTAAAATGCATATCCAGATAAAAACATTTGCACTTCTTCTTTCCCAAAACGTTTTTATTCTTAAAGTAAGGTGATTTTATTTACTTTTTGTTTCTTGCTACAGCCTCCTTCCTCGAAGAAGACTGATGGTTCAGGATCATATACTAAGTTGCAGAATACCCAGGTGAGGGCAATGTCTGAGAAGAAGCAGAAGAAAAAAGCAGACTCGGAAAGTAAACAAGAGAAGGCAAATCGCATAATATCTGAAGCGATTGCAAAAGCAAAAGAGAGAGGAGAGAGAAACATTCCACGAGTTATGAGTCCTGAAAACTTCCCCAGTGTTTCAGCTGAAGGAAAAGAGGAAAAGAAAGGTAGAAAAGTTAAATCCAAACCAAAGGACAAGGAGAGCAAAAAACCGAAAACTGGTTCCTCATCCAAAATTAAAGAGAAAGCAAAAATTGGGTAAGTAGATTAAAATGCCATCTTACTTCTTTTTGGACTGTAAATCCTTGATTAAAACGAATACTGCTTACTGATAATAAAATGTTTTCCTCCATTGCCTGCACGAAATTCTTCCTGATGAAGTCCATGTGTGGACTCTCTCATTCAGGAAAAAGAATGCTCTGTTTTCTCTTTAGACAAAATCATTTTAGGACTGTCCTTTTGAAAGGAATTATCTTAAATTCATATCCTAAAAAATTCTATATTTACTTTGAAGCTTAGACAAGACCAAAATATCTTTCATCTAGTGTTGTAATCAGTTCCGACTCCAAATTAAGTTTATCTGATACTATAAATGCTGTCTTTATCAATTTTGGCATGTATCTTTAATACAGTGTGCATGATAAACTGTATAGCGAGAAACTGAAAGCTTAATGAACTTGTTAGCAAGTGAATATTGTTACAGATACCATATGTATCAAAAGTGAAGTGCATATTTGGAAAATTTGTATTCTAAGCACTTTGTAGTCTTCAGTCATACCGATTCAATCTGCTCTCTTAAAAATTTTGCAGACTCAGCTGGGTCTAGCTGGGTGGATACCTTGGGGTAAGGAGTTTTCAAAAGACATTAGATGTTAGAACTCTCCAGGGGATTCAGTAGGTGGCACATCTTCTGACTCTAGAGCTAACCTAGTTCTGTATATTTTTAAAGGAAAGTGTGTAATTTCCAATGGTAAGTATGTCAGTCGGGACTTAGCTACAGTCTGACTTGTATTTTTTAAATCCATGCTCTTTTTGCGGTAACAGAAATATTAACTGGCATATCTCTCCAAATTAAAATGTCTCATATGCATATGTATATTCTCGTTTACATGGAGCAGAAGTGAATGTTCTTTTAATCAGCCCGTTTGTTTGCATTTTCTTTTTTTTTTCTAGAGATGTTCAGAGTAAATATCTTCCTTGAGAAGCTATCCTATAGTATAAAGGTTACTGCTCTAAACTCAACTTGATTCTTAACACGAACTTTCACGGTCTTTAATTTCTTTCTCTTCTGATTATGGGTTGGCTTGTGAATACTGCTCATAATATTCCTTAGTGCACTGTACAGCGCTTCCTTTTCTTCTTTTCTCTATCTTGTTTATAGTGGGATTTTGGATGTGTACTTCCAAAGCTGATTTCACTTTCATGTTTCTGAATTTACTTATGTTCTATAACAGACATTTTGTGGGTTTGTCTAATGAGAAAACTTACACACTGTTGTTTAACTAGTGTCAGTTACCTGAAGCTTTATGTGAATGCCCTTTAGTGTGTTTTTTATTCGTTCTTTCGGATAATTACAAAACCTGCTGAAATATCATCCTTATGATATACTACATAGTTCCCATAATATTTTTACTGTTTTTAACCAGAAAAGTGAAATAAACTGTTACCTTTGATTTATACCTCTGCATTCAGATTTTGGTCTTCATGAAACGCTTAGCTGTGCACATTAGTTAGGGTCAGTTTTAAAGGTTTCATGAGACAGCATCAGTTGAGAAACGGACATTTCTCAGACTGTGGTTTTAACCATGATATTTGTGCTTGACCCAAAGTACACTGAAGCTGGTAGACTCCCATTTAATTAAGTGTGGTCACCTTTTCATAATTTTGCATTGAGCTGTGAAGGTTCACTTCCCCTTTATTTACTAGTTCAATCAGCTAATGGCCCAGTAGCACTCTGTTAACTTAATGATGCTGCCAGGTATTGCTTTAACTACGTGAGACACATACCTAAAGACTTAGCAGTCACATCCTGCTAAAGAGAAGTGAAGAGAGTCTTCTAGAGCCACATATTACGCATTTTACAGAATTTCTATGTATTTTGGTGGACAGCAGTAAATCAAATGCTTTGAGGCATCCACATACTTAATTTTTTTTTAATCCAGCCTCATGTGTTACGTTGTGTTAGCACTACTTCATATTATTTATATAAATACATAAAATATTAACTGCTAGCAAAGAATATACTACAGTGGTTTTGAAGAGCAGTAATTGCAAGAAGATTTTTTTTACAAAGTAATCTTACCAGACTCTGTTTTCTATGCAAATGTAGCTATTGATCTTACATAAGAAGAATATTTACTGTAGAATGGCTATACTAGTCTTTTTCAAATGTGGTTAAAAAAAATTGTGTGATTAATAGAATTTGTTTTATTCAGAGAAGAACAAAATTAAAACCAATAACTAGTAAGAGTTTTAGAAGGCTAAACAACTCTTCTAAAGGTTTATTCCTATCTTATATTCTTAAGAAAATATTTCTTAACAAATCTAAGCACATCCTGGAAATCATTCTTACATCAAAGTAGAATTGGGGTTTGAAATGTGTCGGTTGCTACATTGGTTTTCTCATTTATCTTAAAATAAAACAAACTCTGACTGAATCTTGGGAGAAAATTTTACCATGCTAAAAATAATACCTTTAGAAGACAAGGGATTTATTGGGCAAGAAGGGGAAGGGAGGACCTCAATTCTATGAAAACTTCTGGTTTTCTCTTGGAAATAAGGATTTTTGAGATCTGTTTAAAATTGGAAGAAAAAGAAAAGTTACTATTTTGTTTTCTTTTTTACTCAATAAGGAGAAAAACTTAAAAAAAAATAGTTTGCTTGCATTTAAGCAGGAAAGAAAACCCAAAGACAGTAAAAAGTCCCTCATGATTAAAAAGATAAACAATTTCCAACTGTTACAAAGTATTATCAACTGTAGTTCTGCTACAAGCAATGAAATCATGAGTGAAACCTCACAGCCAATAAAGGTCCACAGTAAAAAAGAATAAGCTAAGTATATATTTTTAACAGTAGCGCAGAATTTGTTTGGGTGCATCTGTCTTTCCTTTTTAGGAGGAGTTTGACTATATGTCCATCCGAGATGAGTATCTTTCCACTCAGTGTTTTCTATTGCAGACACATTTAAATTGCAGTATCTGTTAAATATGTTGATTCAGTTTGGATTTTGAGAGCCAGACCAGTCCTGGAGGTGGTGTGGAGTTATATGTGTTGGAGAGGATCCAAAGTCAGATGCACATTTCAGGTGGCTCCTGTTTGATTTGCAGGCTAGTATAGAGGTGAAAGCAAAAACTACGAACAAATATATTGATTTTTTTTATTTTTTGAGAAGTGTTTGGAGAATGGTTTTAGTTTTATTTTCCACATCTCTGCTAGCATCAAACATAGCCTATCCAATATAAGCGCAATTGTACCTTCTATAGTCCATCACTCAAACAGCAAACTCTTCCTTAGGTTGTGATCACAGACTTTGCTGGAATCTTACAGGGGTCCTGTCTGTGTAGTATATCCTGTGTAGCATGTCCTGTACTGCTCTTGAGGAGGATTTGCAGAGTTACACAATTGTCCATCTGTGAAAATTATATACTCTGTGTTGCTGATCTGGTAGAGCTGGAGCTGGAACACAAGTTGTAGAGCAGACCTTGATAAAATTGCCTGGTAGCCATCAGTTTAAAAAGCCAACCAACCAAACAAAAAAACCAAGAAAAACCCCACCAAAAACCCAGGCATGCTTTTGAATGTAACGCAATACAGCTTTTACTGAAATGAATAGCCCTCTTCTAGGATCAAGATGAGTTTTAACTACTGGGTCTTAATTTAGGAGATTTAGGGGACAGGATCATTTTTAAGCAGTCTTTTTTTTTTTTTTTTCTTTCCCCTCTTCCTTGCTCGTTAAACATAATTGGTATGTGTTTGGGGGCTTCATGTTAACTGTTTACATTTTCCTTAGTGATTCCTCTGTGATTTACATGTACAGAAAAGAAATATAGAATGATTCTCACCAATTTATCATTGCTAGTTATAAATTACTAGTAGTTACTTTCTAGGTAGGCTGCAGTTCCTTTCTAAAGGTGGGGATTAAGGTTTTTGATCCTCTGACCTGTTGAAGTCAAAGAAATAATGCTTGTTAATTTCAGTCAAATGTTTAGAACTGGATTCAGTAATTAGTAAAGTTTCTATGCCATAAGCATTGGTGAAGATAAATAACTGAATTCTTTTATTACCAAGAACATTGTAAGAAATTATTGGAAGTAGAAGAATGCATGTATAATATATTTAGTGTTACCAAATTAAGTAACCAGTTTGCTTTATGCATTGATTATTGATCAAGTTAATTCTTTAAAATTAACTTATTATACAATTTTTCTGAGGACTGTAGAACCCCTTTTCATATCCTGTCTATTTGCCAAGGTGCACTGATGTTTAGGAATCTATTTAAACCCTTAGTATTTTTGCATAGAACTTGTTTCCACTTATAAGCTTTTTCTAACTCATTACAATTCTACTTCCATTTCAAGTGATGCATGTTTAAACTAAAAAGTCTACTACTTACCACTTCATATGAAGGATAGAGGAATTATGAATTTGTGAACATTCTGTTATTCAAAAAAATTAGGTTGACATTCAGGTTTTATAGATCTCAGTGTATTCCCACCTACTCAAACATAAAATTAAATATTATGACCCTGATGAAAAGCAGCAGCTCTGCATTGGTGGTGTAAAGGACAATATCAGTAGACTACATTTAGGAATTTTTTTTTATCACTGTATAGTTTCAATAAATAAATCCCCAAATCTGAAGAATTCTATTTACAGAAGTTCTATTCAGGGTGGTAGTCCTCAAGTTCAAAACTGTTTCCTGTTATCAGAAATGGCTGTATTGTTTCATATGCTAAAAGAACAATGGTGGATTATTTTTTTTATTCACCCTTAAATTATGTCATAATGAATCCAACAAGTCCTGTATGATCCTGTTCATGACTCAAATGAGTAAATGTCCTTGTTGCCTTGAAGTAGGTTTCACATCTACTGTTTACAAGACAGAGCATTTTTAGGACTCAAGACCCTGACAGAAAATTTTTATATGATTGCTTATTGATATGATACTGTTAAGATGGTTTGAAACCTTTGGGGAGGGGGTTGGAGAGGAAGCCATTCACTTGTTACATTGATCCTGTATCATTTAAGTTTAAATGCATAGAACCTGAAGTGAATTTCCTAGAAGGCAGACATTGTGAGTTGTCTTTTGTGTTTTAAGTCAGGCAAATGTTAGCTAATAGATCTATTCTCAAAGGGGAGAGATGCTCACTTAATCTTTTTGTTCCATTCTATCTGTTAGATCATAAGCTGCTTCTGTCATGATTAGAAATGGCACACAAATTCCAAATTTGATCATTGTTCTGAGATGCACTGAGCTGTGGCTCCTTGGTGAAGTTTTCTCTGCTCCCAGATTCTTATTTTGATGCATAAGTTGGGTCTAAGTGACATAATCTTAAGTTTTGAATGCAAAATACATAAATACAAAATAGTGTGGTCTTATTAAATAAATAACTAAACTTTTGTTCTCTTGCATTATTATTCCAATGTTGTACGAGCTTGAAATAGCTGTTGGTTCCAATACTATAGGAGTCTCTTAAAAATCTGTGCACAATCCAAAAGTTATTAATTTGAAATATGACTGGAGAGGGAGACAATAGCTAATATTAGTGTGTTAGTATTATATATTAAACATGCTAAAAGGGTAAGAGCAACTGTTTTTATATCACCAATTTAACCCTCATTCTGAGAGGATATGCATCTTGTCAAGGAAATACCTGCTTTGTATTTTGCTAATAGATAAGATTTTTAGCGAAGTTTGTATTGATAAATACTAATACTGTTGAAAACAGGAGTTTTATTGCTAGTAATACAACAAAGTACTTTGACTACAAATTAAAATATTTTGGGGGGTGGCTTTGGACACTAATTATTAGTTACTCAGTGCTTCTCTGTTTTGGGAAAATTGAAGTAAAGCGATGTATTAAAGGCATTTATTGAAGGCCAGCAATACTTACTATTTCTTACATTCATAATGCATATTTGCTGTTTTCTTTCCTCTTTAATAGTTTCTCATGTTCACTATTTGGAAGGCTTTGAAAACTGTTCTTTGTAATTTTAAAGCTGTTCGAAGTGCTGACAACTCTTCCATCACATTCTCTGCTATCAAACAGAAGGGGAATGGAGCAGATACTTACTGGTTCTTAATTTATAAGAATAAAGGTGCAATGCCTCTCAAATAGAGTGATTCCTGGTGGTCCTGCTGATACTTTGTCTTTTAGTTGTGTGGATCTAAACCATGTTAGGAGTCTTGTGCTGAGGATCAGAAGTAATAATGGCTCGTGAGATGGCTTCTTTTTATTTAAACTTTTCCATTCGTTTAAGTTTCTCAACATCGTTAGTTTGTAGTTAAGAAGGAAATACATGTCTTAAAGCATTTCTAGATGTTATGTAATAAGATACACTTTAAATATAAAAAGGCAAGGGAAAATGAAATGGGAATGGAGTCTGGTGATATTATTTATTCTGTGTCTACAGTGTGCTGTTTCATTTTCAGAGAAATGGAATAGATCGTTTCTGTTCAGAACAGTTTGTATCTGGGTGGGAAAAGGGATTTTAGCCAAGGATCTTTATGCTTTCATGCAGAAATTTTATAAACTGGCAAGAGAATTTGTGCTCTCAAATGAAAAATTTTCACAGAATTGATCCAGTTTACAAGCTTCGGAAAATCATTGTTTTCACATAGCAGATTTTTTAGAAGTTTTTGGCCAAAATAGGACCAGATTGCATTTTTACGAATAGAAATGCATGACTTTAGCACCATACTGTCGTTCAGCAACATTTGATAGCAAGGACCATTGTGCTTCTGGGCACTGGATCAGAAAGCAGTGAAGCTGTGCATTTATTCCTTGCATTGGCACCGTATCCGTATAGAGAAGGAAACATTCTGATCTGCAACATGGAGAGATGTTGAGAAAATTCCAGGGAAATGCTTGTGAAGAAAAGTGCTGGGGGTAGGGAGTACAAGATAAGACACAAAAGCTGAATGAGAAACACAACATTGTGTGAGACTGCAGAGGCAGAGCAAGAGGTGAACACGAGGGGGGATTACAATTACAGAGGAGAGGAAACTGTGGAAGGAAGGATGTAGCTAGAGCAGTCTAATCACAAAACAAGCCATGTTCTAAACCAGATGGTCCTTAAAATTCCCTGCTATTCAATGGATACCGCTGCAACCCATAGTAAAATAGTCATGGCCTTTCTTAGTATCATGCTTCTTGAATCCAGAAGGAACCCGAGCCTAAAATACTAGGCAGTAGTGCATGAAATGAGAATGAACTATATGTTTGCATGCATACAAATGCTTAATGTAGCAGCATACATTTATGAAGCATTTTAATCTACCTTTTCACAAAAGAGGATCAAAATTTGGAAGATGTTGCCCAGAGAGATGTCAGCCTTGGAGATAAGCAGAACTGAACTGGACTGGACTGAGCGAAATAAAAGAGCTCTGAAGTTGGCTTCGAGTTGGGACCATATGTTCTCCAGAGACCCCTTCCAGCTTGACTTACCTGTCAACACTTATTTGATGGAAGAACATTTAGTTATCATTTCTCTTTGTTGTTAGTAGTCTTGTTGTTCATTTAAAAATCAAAACGTTTTTTACATTCACAGTCATTTCTACGTGCCATATATGCATCAGGCCTTTAATGCTTTTGCTCCAAATCAAAGAGAAGACTTTGGATCTTATTTACTGGTCAAAAAAATAATTTACAAATTACATCATGTGATTTCACTGGATTGAATATGCACTATGTCCAGTTATTTCAATGAAAAGATAAGCAAGGGACAGGTACAGATCAGCACAGCTTGTTGCACTTAATGATGTATGGTCAAAGTTTAGAAGAGTGCCAACCCAGTTGAGACCAGAGTTACATCTAGCCTAGTATCCTCTCTCTGGCAATGACCAGAAGCAGATGCAATGGGAAGAATTTAAGAGCAGGGAAAAACATACATGATACTTCTTAATATTTTCCCAAACTCCAAAGATGCAAACCAGGAATTTCGTGGGATACGTACTGTTTCATTAATTTATTGGTCTTCCAAGAAATTCTCACTCATAAGTTTATCAGATTTCCTTTTAAACCCATGTTAAATTTTAGCATCCACAATTTCATTTAACAACAAGCTCAGAAGTTCAATCAGAGTGTCCCTTGTTTGCATCACATTGGAATATATTGGGTAACTTAACATATTAGCTGACAAGTCCTAATGTAGCACATAAATTCTATAAAACAAAGTGAGATAAAAATGGAAAAAGTGGTTTATCCAAGTCCGTCACCAGAAAGAGTTGTACTGGACAAATACAGAAAAAGAATCCTAATCAAAGATGGAAAAGTGAGGGGAAAGAAACCCCCAAACTACTCTTGAAGACAGTAGGAAAATCAGTGTGTTAGTTGTTGAAATTATTTCCTGCAATTATGATACATATTTTCTAAGTAATAATTAAACTGAGAACACCTAACGAAAAGCAAGGACTTGAGGACCAGAATTTACTGTTGAACAAGCAGCTCTGTGAACAAGCAGTTACGTGATTATGCTTACTGCAGCTTAATTTCAGCATTCATTTGCCAGTGCCATTTAGTTCATACTAGAAGTAAAAAATACGGGAGTGGAAAATGCCTTTTTTTTTTTTTTAACCTTTCCACTGAACATACCTAGTGATTAAATATTGAAAACCAATTAAAATGTTCATTGCTTCTTAAAATATGCCTCTAATCTTTTGTAGGTCATGTTGCTTCAACTATTCATAATGTTTTGGTAATTTAAGATTTTCATTTTCTCTGTGGACTGTTAGCTTGGGTGTAGTAAATACGTGCTTCTCTTATTTGTACACTTGCAAAGAGAAGCAAATGAGATACAAATGTTTGAACCACTACCTTCACATCAGTGGTTTTTCAGGTGGCCAATATATTTGATGCCACTTTGGTATGAAATAACTTGTTTCGTCTGTATAAAGACTAAAGTCTTGGCTTTCATTTGTTCCATAAAATGGCAGAAGAGGCTTGTATGCTGGAAAAGTTACTTCATTTTCTGTTACACAGATCTGATTATTAGATACGATATAAAATGTATATTTTAGGACAGCTCTTGATCTGTGATTTTATTGGGTAGTTTGTCACCACTCTGCAATTATGCCACTGAAAACATATTTTAAGAGGAGTATTTGGCACATTTCAAATATGAAAAAATAAATATTTTGACGCTTTTTAGTTAAAAACAAATCAGATGAATTGGTATCATCATTTACAGTGTAACATTTAAATCTGAACAAAGAAATAATATTGGTGCTTTTTCATTAGAGTTTAACTAACATATTCAGCACAGTGTTGGTTCTTAACATATTCTGAGGGGTTCTAAGATTCCTTACAGATAAAACTACTGGGTTTTGAATACAGTTTCTTTTTTTTACTTTTTTTTTTTTAAAGGGCAAAAAGGATTAATGCAATTCCCCCCTTTTTACCATTGAATGACTTACTTAAGCATACAAGTTTTGCATGTCAGACAGCCTTGAATGATTTTAGATTGTTGTCCATAGCTAATTTTTTTGAATAAAAATAAGAGAGTATATATTTTGCAGTGATAAATTGTTTATGGTAAATCATTTACTGTTGTCATCTTCAGATGGTATTTATGCTGATTTGTATAGTTTACCACTGTCAGTTAAAGTGTTGGATTTTGCATGTCTCTTACTCATAGATTTAAAATATGTATGATACAGAGGAGTTTGTGATAGTAAGGTAACTGCTTGGCTGTAGAGAAACTTGGAAACAGTAGTAGAAAACACTGTCTACTGTAAAGTTGTAGCTTTTTATTTTGAGACATATTTTTCATTTTTTCAGACAGTGGTCCTTTCTGAGTTTTATATTAAAAAATATGGGAATTGCTAGCGGGTGTGGTGTTATTTTTAGTCTTGAAGTTAAGTAGACTAGTATATGGCATTCACTTAGATGTTGGGTGGTTTTTTTTTTTAACAGAAAGCTGATCATCACACTGGGTAAGAAGCAGAAAAGAAAAAATGAATCTTCAGATGAATTGTCTGATGCTAAGCAGACTCCACAGCGGCCACTGAAAGATGGAGACTCACAGGTAAGTAGTCAGAATTTTTCCCTTTCAAATTTGTATGTGTTGTTATTTCTACAGGTATTTTTTCCCCTTTCTCCAAAAAGTTTTTGGACACAGTGACAGTTGCTTCTTTCACTTTCATAGGTGGAACCTTACACTATCAGCTACTTTTCACAGTTGAAAGTCAGAAAATCCTACAGGTTAGAGTCCCCTTTCTAAAATGGGACATAAATGCCTTTGTATCTGTCCATAGATTTGAGACTGTAAGTGCTCATCCATTGAGCTGGCAGTTAGACCTGATCCTTACTTTGGCTGACTTTGTCGGGAGAATGCAGATTGCCTAATAGAAGGGACATTTATCAGTGAAACTGGCTTTTTGAGAACATATAAAAGCCTTGTTTCAAACTTTACTGTCTTTTCTGAGCTCTGCTTCTGTAGAAACTGAAGGATTGGTTTCTTTTAGCGTTGGATCTGAAGGGAGCACTCGCCAATATGCCGATAGGCTCTAGATGGTTGTGGAATACTTCTGAAGGAAGTGCCAGATCAAGAGTTGAAGTTGTGGAGTCATTCCCTCTAGGAATATCTCCCTTCTTTCTGCAATTTTTTTCATAGATTGTCCTGGTGTAATAGTAGCATACCTACTTGTTTACGAAACTTAGGCACAAAGAAGTATGAACTGCTTGTAAGAGATTATATCCTATTTATGCCTATGTTAGTAACAGAATTCTAACTTTCTTGCTTTAGGGTAAGCTCCATTAAAAGTAAGGTTATATGCTGGAAATGCACAGGTTCTTATCCCATGGCAACTTCATCCACAGAGATGAAATCAATATTCAAAAGTGGTGTTGAGTAAAAATTAATTGGATTATTCGATGACAATGTCAGAAAACAATTATGAGATACTGAGTTGACCTTTAGTATTTCACAGATGATAATGCTGGGGGACAAACAAAGGATCAGAAGCCATTCCCAGAATGGGTTTTTTGGGTTTTTTTGGGTTTTTTGTTGTTGTTAACTTAAGAGAGAACTTGTCTTAGGTAAAGGTTACCTGGAAAGGAATATGAAATTATTTAATTCTCAGGGAATTGGTCTTGGTATAGAAAGTCCATTTAGTACACTGAAGGAGGTGAAAGCAGGTTTGGTGGTTCCAAAGCTTATTAACAGTGTTCTGTAATCAGATAGGTATAAATTTGTAGGCCAACAAATATAATAAAAAAGACTGATGATAACTTCTATTTTCTCATTGCTCCTGATTTTTGGATTTTTGATTCCTAGTGCAACAAGGGTCATCTTCAATTCTAGTGTTGATAGACAGGGAGTATCATCAGTTTGCATGGTGTGAAGGGAACAGAGGGTGGAGATAATAAGGGGTGGCGTGGGATAGAAAATAATTACACTGCTGAATTTCACAGCACTGCCCCGTCTATCTTCTTCAAAGGAGTTTGGGAGAAGCATAACAGGAAAGACTTAAGGTGCTTTACTTCATTAATTCATTCTTTCTTTAGTTTCCAACATTTTGATAATTTTCTTTTACTGTTGCAAATAACTCTCTATTTCTAAGAAGGAAAGAAAGGGGAAAAGTTTAGGGTTTTTTGGTTAGGGTTTTTTTTCCCCGTAATTAATTTTGTATGCCTAGTTTCACAGTAAGCATCTTCCGTAAATACATTGATTTATTTCTTGGAAAAATGTGTGGTACTACTTTACTTTGTGCCTTTGAGCATTTGTTTATGACCATGCTTCTCAGCTCAGGGAAATAAAAAGGTTTTTTCAAACAACTCAGGTTATATATTAATATGTTGGACAGCGTATGTATGTTGATGTGTTGTTAATCACTTCATACTTTAAGAAAAGACACAGTGAGAAGGCTTGAAAATGCTAGTTAATGCCTCCTTAGGGTTTGAAAAATTCAACATGTACTTAATGAGTAAAACTGGAACCTGGTTCTTAATCCTTCTTTTCCTAGTTCATATGTGATTTTGCATTGCTTCTATTAGCTGACATTTTAAAAAAAATTCTATTTCTGTCAGCAAACTATTGTCGATTTAACTATAATGTGACATTTTATGTCACTTCAGTGTGTTTGTTTAAATCTGAAGTTTCTTTTTGTGCTAAAACCCCACCTGCACACACTCACTTTTTATTGAAGAATAGCTAATCTGGCTACACTGTTGTGGAAAGCTGACTCAGTAGTTTCATATATGAACTGTCCCAGCTTCTCCAGAGGAATGGTGATGCCCATGCTTTGACTTCTATTGCATACGTAGTGTTACTACTCTACTAAAAATAATGTAGTTGTTAAAATATAGCTAGATCTTTTACCAGATAACAGCAAGACCAAGGGCTGAATTTAACAGGAAGAAAGTTCCTGTGCTGCAATCTTACTGTTACTTAATATCTGCTCTGCAGAAGCCAGTATGACCACAGGATTTTGGTTTTTGTTCTGTTCATAACTTGTTCTTCTCCCAGCTGATTACTACAGTGTATTGCAACCAGCGGTGGCTTTTCCTAAAGAAAAATATGCTTTGCTGTGTACTTTGAGTATGCTATCATTATTTATCCAATGGATTTAAAAATTAATTTTACAAATTGAATAATGCAGTGTGTTGTATATTGGTACTGAGGGATGAAAAGGATATGCAATCTCCTAATAATTAAGTTTTTGAAACTTAAACAGTGAGTGAGAAGGAATTATTTTCTTAGACTGAACATTATTTCTCCAAATGGAACTTGTCCTCAGACTCTTGCAGAAACAAGTGTGGAAGATTACAGAGATAAACCGCAAAGCAAGACAAACACTGACATTAAACAAGCTTGATTAAGGTGGAGGAGAAAACAAATATATTAACAAAGCAACAACTTTATTAGCCATCAAATCAGACTACATCAGCGATCTGACCAATACGATCTAATGAAAATCATAATTTTTTGTATAGAAGTTGTTTAGTAAAGACACTTCAGTGTATTTTGTGTCTTTCACTTAGATTCTTGAATCACACGGTAACATACTGCTGTTACACTGCATTATGAAATTGCTGTTGAAATAATGATGATGATGTTGACGATGAGAGATCTGTTAAATATCAGCTTTGTTCTCATAGGCTGAAAATACTGTTCCATGTTTGCTTTTGAACTCTAAAGGTAAAAGTATCAAATGTTTATATGAAACAGAAAAAAAAATTGATTTATAGAAAATAGTATATGGCTGCTTCTGTCCCTCTGTGATTCACATGCTTGATGTTTTCTCTGAAATGTTGGCCTTTGGTTTTAGATACAGCTAAAGTACTGCTTAGAGTGTCTCAAAACTTTCAATTGATGTTAGAGGAGGTTTTTGGTAAAATCTCTATTTTTATTCTCCTGCATGCAGAAGAGAAGATCAAATCGTCAAGTTAAAAGGAAAAAATATGCTGAAGAAGGAGAAGGAAAACAATCAGAAGAAGAAGCTAAAGTTGCTGTAAAAATCAAAAAGAATTCTGCCCCTTTACCTGCTGAACAGCCTTTACAATTATTTGTGGTAGGTAAAAATTGGCTTGGTCTGTAGTGGGAACTTTCCATTTGTCTCAAGTAGTTCAGCAAATAAAGCTCATAACTTGGAAGGAATACATGATTATTACTAAGCCGTAGTTTATTTCGTGTGACATCTTGCTAAGATTTTGACAACTGGAAGAAGTAGCTTATTACTATTTTTTTGTTTCCGTTATAAACATTCATTGACTGAACTGAAGTTAAGGATAAAACTAAGGATAGTATATCTCAATGTGTTATGCTGTGTAGGCATATGAAAAAGATATGTGGTAACATGACTTTCAGAAGTATAAAACTAATTGAGCCTGTGGGGATCTCTGCTTACCAATATTTTTAAAAAAGATACTCTTCCCTTCCCCCCCCCCCCCCCCCCCCCCTTTCAGTTTTACAGTTCACTGTTTAAGTTCTGCCACTTCTGATACTCAAACTTAACTGTTGAGCCTTTCTAGGTAAATGAAGTGGCAGGAAAGAAACAGGGAAAAAAGTGTTCATGAGACGTTTGAAGGAGTGCCAAAGTGGTAATGGAAGGAGAAAGATAGTATGATTGGGAACAAATCAGACAAGAGGGAAGGTGACTATTTATTGGAAGCAACCTTTAAAGACTGGCTCTTTATCTCTGGAACCACAGCTTCAGTCTTGGCAGGGCTAAGTAATCCTGTATCTGTGTCACACCTAAGCCCTGCTGGAATTCTCAGGCATGACCTTGTCTGCCTGATTCCACAGCATGTTTGTTACCCATGTTCAGAGTAAACCTATTAAATTGAGTTTGACACATGCTGGTTTTGTTTTATTAATATTCTTTTTAACCTGTCTGCCAGAGTTCTTATTTCTCCATATCTGTGTAATGGAATTCTGGGTGTGTCCACTGCATCAGATCAACTCAACAGGGCATTCATAGTGAGTCTGTGTCTGGAAAGCATCAGAATCACCATTGCTTGCACTATAAGTGTGTTTGGCAGGTGAGCATTGCATCTGATGCTCTTTTGGAAGTGCCAGACTTACTGTACTTCTGCATGTGTTTCCTCTGGATTTTAAATTTTACTCCCAGACTGTTAAAGAGAATGCTACTAGTAGAGGTCAAATTTGCCTTTATTGTTGGTCTCATAACAAGCCACTTGTTTGAAGGTTTTAAGCCTGATCAGTTTGAAGAGAGGGCATTTACTGCAATTCATGTCATTGTTTTCCTGCATTTATAGGAAAATCCAAGTGAAGAAGATGCAGCAATTGTAGACAAAATCTTATCTTCCAGGGTAATAAAGAAAGAAGTAAGTGATTGTCATGGGATAAAGTTGCTTATTTGAAAAAGGGGTTTGTGTCTATTGTTTTACATTTCTCCTGAATTTCCTTTCTTAGATATCTGCTGGGATGACAGTAGAAACAGAAGAGTTTTTTGTAAAATACAAGAACTAGTAAGTATTAAAAAGTCGTTTCATTGTAGGTGTTGACTGAAATGACAAGTACCATATTCATGTACTAAAGTCTGGTATTGTTTGAAGATTATTTATAACCAGATTTTGTCATCTTTTGATACTTTTCTTCACAAATTTAATTTTACAATTGCTAAGAATCTGCATTATGTTGTTAGTATTAAATTTAAAATTATCAGTATTGTGAAACCAGCACTGACCAATAAGCTGACAGCCATTATTGCCAAAAGAACAGAATTTTTAGAGAAGATATATTTATTAAATTCAGTAGGGACTACATGCCTGAGGCTGATTTTAATTTCATGAATTGAAATCAGAGGTGTTTTGTGAACCTGGATTAGATTTACAGTGTCATACATTTAGGACAGGTTGATGTAGGAGTCAGCCTTACTGTTTTTAAAAAAAAAAAAAAAAAACAAAAAAACAAAACAAAAAAAACCAACAAAAAACTTCTACCGATAGAAATGATTTTACGTCAGAAGGAGGAAATAAAAAAAGAATTAAGAAGAAAAAGAACTTTTTCCATATTTTCTTATTTTAAATTTCATACCTGTCTTCCTGTCACTACTCAGTTCTTGATGTTAAAAATGCAAGCACATTTTTAATTTTACATATGTAAGTAATTTCATTAGATTCTTGCTAATAAGTGTGATTTTTCTGAGACTCTGGATTCATATGTTTCTGGAGACCATTTAGCTCTTGTTTTTGAAAGGGTAAAGTCTGTCTTTTCATCTCAGAATGAGTAATACCCAGCAACAGCTCTTTTTTTCTAGCAAATCTTTAGAAAGCTTAAAAAGTGATTAAAATATATTAAAAAGGGGGTGTGAGGAAGAATTAAATGTACTTCTGTCAAACCAATCTAACTTCAGAATGGCTCACTTGGACTGCAGTTAGATGGTGTAGGTACTGGTGTTGATGCTTCCTCCTTCCTTTGACTCCATTGCTTCTTGCTTCTGTCCCAGCCCAATCTGATGATGTTCCTTTTTGCCATGGGCTCTGATGCTCCTCACTGATATATAGCTCAGCAGTACCTGTGAAGAGATGTTCACACGAAGTACATGAGAAAGCTACATCCAATATATTAAGTCCTTTATATCTCTGGGTACTTTTTGATAGAGGTGTCAGTTTTTAAACTTATTTAAGCTCACTTCAAGTATGCTTCCTTCTCTTCTTGGGACACATGAAAGAAATTTATGAATCCATAGAGTTCTATGGATCCTAGCCCAAAAACACTGCCTTAACTAGATGCTGTAAGATGATCATTTGGAGGAATGTATCTTTGTTCTTTACAGTGAATTATGTCTTAAATGATAAAATGTTCATTTTCGAGTGAAATTCTGGTTTATAAAATACATTATTTTAACTGCATATAAAAAATAGATAGTAAGATTTTGCTTTCACTAATATGTTAATGTTAATCTCCGTAATTTTAGCTCTTATCTCCACTGTGAGTGGGCCACAGAACAACAGCTTTTAAAGGATAAAAGAATCCAGCAGAAAATAAAACGATTCAAACTAAGGCAAGCACAAAGAGCTCACTTTTTTGCAGATGTGAGTATGAAATATACAATTAAATAAGCTTTTTTTTCCTTGTAAACTTGTGATTAGTAGTTAGCTTTTAAATAGAGCAGCTGAATGTTGAGAAGTAAAAACTAGCCATCAGGGTTGGGTTTTTGGTTGCAGCAGGGGGTTGTTTGTTTAAAGTAATTTTAAGAGCAAGTCTTCTAGAGTCACCGAATTAACCTGACCTGCATGGTTTAAAATTGGGATTGTTTGGGTACCTACTTAAAAGTGGTGACGAGGGAAAGATTATGTTAGTATGGATAGTTTCTCTACTATATGACTTTCACAAGACAGCACTTCATCCCTGAATAACTGTATTTTCTATTCTAATGTCAGATCCTTCTTCAGTGCTAGTTAGAAAAAAAAAAAAAGGGGGTGGGTGGGGGTGGATTTCAAGGTGTGTGCAAAAGCCTCAGTAGTTTCCAACTGCCAAATTCATTTGGTGTACAATGAGACCAGGTCTTAGCGTATACCAACTTTTTTTGCCTTTCTATTGATTTTATTAATCTTGCATTGCAGATGGAAGAAGAACCTTTTAATCCTGACTATGTTGAAGTAGACCGGGTATTAGAAGTATCTCTTTGTGAAGATAAGGACACTGGTGAGGTAAATATATCTTAAAGCAAGTCAAGAAGATACACCTCCAAGTAGTGTTTGATAATCATAATTTTAGCAGATTTCAGAGCAACGCGTTGATGATTTTAAGCTTCAATAATGTTTTTAATGAGACATGACAATTTTGTCATTTCCTATGCTAGCCATGTATTTTGAAATAGAAATCAGAGTTCAGTGGCTTTTATTAGTATTAATAGGTCATAGTAGACAAATCTTAGGTAGTTACTGATAATAAATGTGAGGTTTGATAGATAATTCCTTGTGAGTTCCAACAGAAGGCTGATCCCATGTACTGTCCTGTCTCTGATAGTGACAGGGAGTCACTGCTGAAAAAAGCTTGAGAAGGCAGGACAGTGATGGTTGCCTCTTCCTTTCTAACTGTCTCTAGGCTTCAGGCAACCAGTGATTGAGAGGTGTTTTGATAGCCACCAGCGCACCTGACCATCTGTATTTATCAAAACTTTTTTTAACTGAAGTATCTCTTCTTGAAAGCTATTACAGAATAAAACATGAGATAAGAAAATAAAAAAAGAAAACAGAAAAGCAAATCAAGCAAATAAATTGCCAAAATTCAGGAAGAGCCTGAGGCAAGCAGAGAGCAAAGACTGATAAAGTTGTTGATTAAGGCTACTGGAATAGCTATGATACTTGTTCTGTTCTTCTCGATAGCAAAATGAGCAGACTTCTATGCAGTGATTTCTGCATTGATCTTCCTAAAGCAGGGTTGAGGGTTAAAATTACTTTTCAATGTGTGCAGCAGATTTGTCATTATTATACTTGTAGAAAGAATGTGTTGTCATAAGACTTTTCTCCAACTTCTTGAAAGATGACTTTTTATTTGGTTTTTAAATACTTATTTACTAAGTCTAAATAAAATAATCTGCTTTGGTTCCATCTTTTGAGACTTTTCCTAAATTTTTATGTATGTCACCCAGCAGACCTGTAGAGCTTTCTATTTTCTTGAGAAGACCTCTGTTCGAGGAACTTTCTCAAGCTCTTTGTTTTAGGCTTAGGTAGTGTGTCTTGGAGAATGGAGGAGATGTTCTCAGTAGCACCTCTGTAGTTAGTTCTGCTTCCCCCACTCCTCCTGGCCCCCATTTCCACAAACATCACAAATGTAGTAATTTATCTTTCCTAAGATTTAAGATTTACTTGTGGGTAAGTGGACTGAAAAGTACTCCAAAATTCTGTAACAAGTGACAGAGTATGAGAAGCCAAGGATAAGTAGGTAGATAACAAGAATCTGCACCGAACATTTTTAAAAGTATCAGAAATGTGCTTTTGTTTCCAGCTGTCATGTAAGCTAGCCACTCAAATAGTAAGGCATATTAACAGTCTGTATGCTAAATTAAAAGCTGGTAACATTCAGAATTTTCTTCTGCAGCCTGTTATTTACTATTTAGTAAAGTGGTGTTCGTTGCCATATGAAGACAGTACGTGGGAGCTGAAAGAAGATGTAGATCAAGCAAAAATAGAAGAATTTGAACAATTGCAAGCTTCCAGGCCTGACTCAAGGAGATTGGTAAAATTATACTTGATTTACTTGTCTGTCTTGGCAAATTGGATTTGATTTTCCCAACTCCAAATTTTTGTGTTAAAACATAAGGCTTGTTGACATTCTGTGTAAAGGATCTGTGTGCCTTGTTACCTAGGAATAATAATATTTTCAGGTAGGCATAGATAAATATTCTGTTCTAATTTGTTACTCTGTTTAAAAAAAAAAAAAAGTTGTTAAGGAAAAAATATGAAGCGGTATAACTTTCTGAGCTTCTGAGCGAGGAGCAACACATTGAAACTGGCTATCACAGAATCTAAACAACATTAAGATGAGGAGAAAGCAGAATAAAGTATAAACATCCTTCTGTAGAGAACAGAGTTAAGTCTTGTGCTTCAACACTGAAGGAAATTGGCAAACGAGATCTGTCAAACGGATTCTGTAATTACTTCCTGCTTTTATTTTTCTTCTTGTCATAAAGGGCTTGCTGAAAGGAAGAAAAACATGTGTAATAAGGAAATGTGTTTTATCTTTGAATTATCTATCTTCTGTCTCATAGAGCAGGAGAAAACAAAATAGTTCTATTTAAAGTCCTGTATGTCATTGTCAGAGTAAGGCATGTGTCCTGCGTGGTGTAGTACAACACTTGTTCTAACTTACGTATTTTACATAACTGAATATGCATAGTGTTTGAATTTGTAGGCTTTGGATTTTATTTTAGTGGTTTTTCCATCTACGGATAATGACAGTCACGATTAGCGTCTTCATATTATATTTAGTCATTTTTCTAGCATTTATTTAAAATCCTGCCATTTTGGCATGAGGGAAGAAGGGCTTTTATACCTCTGTTACGGTATTTGGCTGTGTGAGAAGATGGTGATTAAAGCACAACTGTACAACTGACAGTCATCTTAGCATCAGCAACAAGTGGTTTTTGTTCCAGACTCCAGCAACTACAAGAAAGTATGTGCTGACTTGCAGCCCTGGGAGCAGGAGCATGGCTGCTTCTGGTGTGGGGGAGTGGACAGATGGTTGCTTGTGAGTGAGGGGAGGAGGGCACAGCGGCTGGGGAAGGACAGCTACTGCTGCTCAGAGACCTGGTGTCAGGTGATGCTGACATTGGCAATAAAGAGATATGAAATTCAAATTTAAAATTCAGAACTGCCAGATAAGGCCACATGAGTCTAGAGTGAATGCAAGCTTTTGTAAATACTGAGAAAAGTGGGGGGGGGGGGGGGGCGCACGGTACAACTGATCAGAAAAGCTTTTGCTAAAAATATTTTGCTTGATTGTGTGACTTTGTTCATTTTGGGATGCAGAAGCTATCTGAAGAGAGTGCTTTCTGCTGGAATCCTACCTAATATAAAAAACTTCATGTTTTCTCTACTAAGTTGCCTGCTAAGCTAATGGCCAGCCTGTTGAGTCTACAGGCTTGGGAACTAGTGTGTGTGTGTGTATATATATTTATATGTAGCCTGTCAGCTTTCCTTTAGCTTGCTAGGGACATTAAGACAGTATACCTTGATACTCTTATCATCTGTTTTGTCATGTCCTTTGAATCATGATCCTGCATATGCTGATATTGTCTTTTGTCTGATCCCTTGGAAGAATTGATTCGGGGAGCTTAACCACTCAAAAATCTACTTTTTCTCTATTCCTGGTGTTGGCTTCCTGAATTGGGTAACTGTGAGATCGAGTGATGAGCAGTGACAAGGGGAAGTGCTGAAAGGAATGGACAAGATGACAGTAACTCAATGCAGATTGCCCAGACTGCTTCAGGAGGATAGCATCAGCATCCAGAGTTACTTAGACTTTGGGGATTTTGGTAGACCCAAATACTCAGTTGGCTCTGGTTGTAGGACAGCTGTTCTTAGAGCTTCCAAAGTGAAACTTCGTATGTTCTTGAAATTTGTCATATGAATTTATTACTGCTTCAAATTACCAGTGCCAAGCTATTTGTATGCTTAGTTTTGGAAATCAGTTACTTGATATTATTATAATATAGTTTTTAATTAATTTTAAAAGTATTCATTTATATAGACAAACAACTACAAATTTCAGGTTTCTGCAGACTAGTAATTAGTAAGTAATGTTAACCATGACACCTTCCCAGTTTTAAGGTTGAATAATTACATTCTGATTCTGAATTGTTAAACTCGGGATATAGGTTAAAATGTTTTGGAAAAATAAAGCATGTACCAACTTGCACATGTATTAATATTTCCCTCAAAGGACCGACCGCCTCCAAACTCCTGGAAGAAGATAGAACAGTCCAGGGAATATAAAAATGGCAATCAGCTCAGGGAATATCAACTGGAAGGACTTAACTGGCTCCTATTCAACTGGTACAATAGGTATATGCATGGAATGTTTTTTTAATGTAAATTTTAAACCATGTGGAGTGAATCACTCTTACTGGGGATAAATACTGTTTTAACTAAGTTCATCTTAACTTCTGTGCTTATAGCTAAAAGGGTGTAACTGGAGGAAAAAAATCTATCTTTGGGTGTACAAGTATGTTTTCATCAACAAGTATAGCAGAAAGCAAATCTCAAAAGAATAAAACTAACCTAACTGAAAATAGATTTTCAACGCCTATGAGTAAACTCAAACAAAAAGCAGCTCCCACCAAAGAACAAGCTTTCAGGATTTTTGGAACAGCTGGGAAACGGTTGCATCTGTTAACATGATTGCTAGAAGTAATAAGTATTTCAGATAAAGTTACCTCTCTTCAAAAATAAGGCTAGTAAATAATTGTTTTCTATATTGTAAGCTAAAATTAACTTTTGAGCATTAATGCTGTGTTGTATTAATGAGAATATAATCACTTTCAAGATTTTTTCCAGAATGATGTATTTTCTCTGTATCTTAAGTTGGACTTCTATTCATGAGTCTTCTTGCTCGCTTTATTTCCAATATATCAGTTGTTTGTCCTTTATAGCGATTATAGAATCATAGAATCATTTGGGTTGGAAAAGACCTGCAAGATTATAAAGTCCAACCATCATCCATGCCCACTGAACCATATTCTGGAGTACCTTGTCTACACGCTTTTTGAATACCTCCAGGGATAGTGACTCAACCACTTTCCTGGGCAGCCTATTCCAGTGTCTGACAGCCCTCTCAGTAAAGAAATTTTTCCTAATATCCAACCTAAACCTCCCCTGCCTCAACTTGAGGCCATTTCCTCTCATCCTATCTCCAGCCACCTGACAGAAGAGACCAACACCCACCTCCCTACAGCCTCCCTTCAGGTAGTTGTAGAGAGCGATAAGGTCTCCCCTCAGCCTCCTCTTCTCCAGACTCAACAGCCCCAGTTCCCTCAGCTGCTCCTCATAAGACTTGTGCTCCAGGCCCCTCACCAGCTTGGTTGCCCTTCTCTGGACACGCTCCAGCACCTCAATGTCTTTCCTGTAGTGAGGGGCCCAAAACTGAGCACAGTACTCGAGGTGCGGCCTCACCAGTGGCGAGTACAGGGGAACAATCACCTCCCTGCTCCTGCTGGCCACACTATTTCTGATACAGGCCAGGATGCCGTTGGCCTTCCTGGCCACACTGCTGGCTCATATTCAGGTAGCTGTCAACCAGCACCCCCAGGTCTTTCTCTGCCGGGCAGCTTTCCAGCCACTCTTCCCCAAGCCTGTAGCGCTGCACGGGGGGTTGCTGTGACCAAAGTGCAGGACCCAGCACTTGGCCTTGTGAACTTCATACAATTGGCCTCGGCCCACTGACCCAGCCTGTCCAGAGCTCTCTGTAGAGCCTCCCTACCCTCAAGCAGATCGACCCTGCCTCCCAACTTGGTGTCATCTGTAAACTTGCTAAGGATGCACTCAATCCCCTCATCCAAATCATTGATAAAGATATTAAACGGAACCGGGCCCAGCACTGAGCCCTGGGGAACATCACTTGTGACCCACCGCCAACTGGATTTAACCCCGTTCACCACAACCCTGTCGGCTCGTCCATCCAGCCAGTTTTTCACCCAGTGAAGAGTACACTTGTCCAAGCCATGAGACACCAGTTTCTCAAGGAGTATGCCATGAGAGACAGTGTCAAAGGCCTTGCTGAAGTCAAGGTAGATAACATCCACAGCCTTTCCCTCATCCACTAGGTGGGTCACCTGGTCACAGAAGGAGATCAGGTTGGTCAAGCAGGACTTGCCTTTCGTAAACCCATGCTGACCGGCCCCAATCCCCTGCTTGTCCTGGACTTGCCATGAGACTGCTCTCAAGACAAACCATTCCATAATCTTCTCCGGTACCGAGGTCAGGCTGACAGACCCAAAGTTCCCTGGATCCTCCCTCCGACCCTTCTTGTAAATGGAAAGTACGTCAGCGAGCATACCATTTCTACCGTACAGTTTCATGATCTGCAAAAGAAAATTTTGTTTTAATTCTCAGTCAGGCACTACATAGCTGTGTGAGCGTCTGTGCAAACAGTGAAGGGTTGGAATGTATGGCTGAGGGTAAGCACCTAGTGGTATTTCATGTAGTAATCCGTTAATATGCATTTGTCTCAGTTTTAGAAACGAGGGGAATTTTGTCAGTGATGCTGTAATGCACTCCTTTTATGTGAGTGTATCTGGGGTGCTTTCCATCTGTGACTTTTAGGGAATCTTCATTACTTTCTAGCAGTTTTGTCAAGGTGAGTGTACATGTAGGAAATCTGATTAATTTGAATGCCTTTAATTAGGGCAGATGTAGTCCCAAAAGAATACTTCTGGAATTTTTTGTAGAACTGCATAGAACATTCCATTCTCAGGTTTTGCCTGTGCTAAACATGACTGAAAGCTTGTGGTTTTGTGTACTGAGTTCATTCTTTCACCATAACCAGGGAATGTTTGCAAGCATCTTTTAGAGTACCTCAATTTTGATTCTTGCTTTAAACTGGTAAATATGAGCTTTGTTTTTATAAATTGTCCATTTGAGTAACAGCTTTAGTGTTTGTACTGTCTTTGATGTTAATAACAAATAAATACATTTTACTTTCAGGCGAAATTGCATTTTAGCAGATGAAATGGGTCTTGGCAAAACCATACAGTCTATTACATTCCTCTATGAAATCCTCCTGGCTGGTATAAGAGGGCCTTTTCTGATCATTGCTCCGCTTTCCACTATAACAAACTGGGAAAGAGAATTTCGCACGTGGACTGACCTTAATGTTGTGGTGTATCATGGAAGCATGATCAGCAGGCAGATGATTCAGCAGTATGAAATGTACTTCAGGGACTCCCAGGTATTGTAATGTTACTTGCACGCAATAACTTACCCCAAACCTGTTTCGGGTAGTAGCGATGAAAAGTATACTTTCCATTATCTGTACGTATGTCTTAATGAAAGTCATTTTCCATCCCATGATGTGTTCTCAAGCTTTTTACATATTGCAATCTTTAACATATGCTTACTGAGTAAATTTTGTGAAAATGGTTGCAGCAAGATGCATGTTGTTCCAGTATGCTGAGTAATTTTGCAGTTGAATAGCAGTGATGCTGATACTCATGTGGGGATTAAAGTGTGCACAGATGGTTGCAGTTGGGTCCTGAATTTGAAGAGCAGTAAGAACAGAAATACAGCCAATTAAGCTCTATATTACTTTCATGTAGCTGTTGATTTCCTTTTCCTAGTATAAACAAGCTTTGTTTACAATTTGCTTTTCTGTCTGAAATACTTCAAATTAAATGACATGAAAAAACTTTGAAATCTGAGTATTTTTCAAGGGTTTTTTTTGCCTTTTCTATATATTCTGCATAAATAAACAATTTTTTTAAACTATCATGGTATTTCTACAAAATTGATAAGGCTGAAAACTTAAAAGTAGTGCTAAATACTAAACTGACATCTGGTTTCTTTAGTGAGTTATCGTATACTGCCTTATTGGAGGCCTTACATATTCTCGTTGTCAGGCCAATGGAGTAGAGTAAGCTGGATAAAAAGTGTTCATTTAGTTCTCAGGTGATATTTTTATTACTTACTCTATGAGTGATAAATGTATTACCGTCATATATTTTGATTGATTGGTGGGAGGGTTTTTCTTGCCAGTCAGTCTTTCCAATTTTCCTAGGGTTAAAAATGTGATATTACCTACATGCACCATTTGAAACAGTTTTATTAGATGGTTATATCTGTAATTGAAAAGTGGTTAAAATTTTACTGTTGGTTAGACAATATTGGATTTGTGGCTGTGGATAATTACTCATTAGTATTAATTACAGAGTTGTAGAGATATAAACACTGTGTATGGGATGACAAAACAATTTATAATGTAAAATCTGGTGTCTGGCTCTTGATAAAATTTCAGCAACAAAATCTTTAAATTGAGTAGATTCGAGGTAATGTAACAAATTATGTGTGTTGATGAATCTCTAGGGACGTATCGTTCGAGGTACCTACAGATTCCAAGCCATTATCACAACTTTTGAAATGATTCTTGGTGGGTGTCCAGAGTTAAATGCAATTGAATGGCGGTGCGTTATTATTGATGAAGCTCACAGACTGAAGAACAAAAACTGCAAACTCTTGGAAGGACTAAAATTAATGAACCTCGTGAGTAACTATTATTTCACTTTTTGGGTTTGATTCTAGTTAAGTACAGTACGATGATAAATGACAAATCTCCTTTATCTGCCAAAGACGACCTTCGAAGCAGTCTTTCTCAGGACATACCTGTTCCTGATATTCTCTTAAAATATTTGGGGTTTTTGATAGCTGATGCTGGCATGTTTTTGACTAAATAAAATGTGGCAAGTTGTACCTGTAAGCAGAATCTATTTCTGATGATACTATTCCATAGTTTGTTTTGATTATGATGAAGATTTCATTTAAAATTTGCTTTCTAATAATAGTTTTTGTGCAGTAATCCATGTTTAAAAACCTATAAAGTACTTTAAACAAGTTGTTTAATGATAAAAGCAAGCAGGTAGTAGAATTTAACAGAATTATTATGTAGTCCTGTAGTTAAGGTTTTATTGGAAATAGCGCAAGATTTTATAAAGCAGATACTACCATGAACCTTGAGGCTTTTGGTGCATTACTACAAGATGCACCATGAATAGTTTTGCATTGTTTTTTTGACTTCATTATTACTTCGATAGACTTGTTGGTACATGTTCTCAGAAGTCATCTTTCTGATACATGCTTAGTGTATATTTTCCACACTATAGAGAGAATTATACATGTGTGAATATTACAGGAGACGTTGAAGTGTTCAGTCATTTCTTCATTACAAATGTAGGAAGACAATTTAAAGAAAAGCTAGTAGAAGATACTTACCGTTGTTATTTTATAAATCTGTTTATCTGTATTACTGCTGTACTTAGTGACATGCAGAACTGGTATTTTCAGGTTATGATATTCAGACTTAATGCAAAAAATTTTTCAAATGTGTGCATATAAGGTCATGTGCTTTGTTTCCTTTTATAGGAGCATAAAGTGCTGTTAACAGGTACCCCACTGCAGAACACAGTGGAAGAATTATTTAGTCTCCTTCATTTTCTTGAACCATTGCGTTTTCCTGCTGAATCTACATTCATGCAAGAATTTGGAGACCTTAAAACTGAGGAACAGGTATTGCATGTTGAATAAGTTCATTTTGAGCTTCATTGTGTAAGAGTGACTTCCTTGAAAGGAAAAACTTTTGTTTTGGATAGTAACCGTTATTGCTTCCCACCCTCCTCTTCTCTCCCCACATAGCACCTATGAGTTCTTCTGTCATGCAGTTTCTCTAAACTGTGCAGTAGAAATCAGTCAAGTATGGCATTTTATGTTGAAGAGTTATTTTTGCTTTTTTGGATTGGTTTTGTAAATTTGGCAAGTAAATAAAATAATAAAAATTGAAGTTTTCTGGTTTTGTAGTTAGTCTTTGCAGACAAGTGCTAAAAAGATACTCGTTTTGGTTTTGGAGTACATTTAAAAAAATTCTTTAGTAATTTGAGGTTAAAAAAAAGGCCTATATCACATCTCAAATCTTTTATATAAGTCGGGGAAAACATTAGTGACATGGAATTAAAAAAATTTTAATTAAGCTATTTAACTACTTTTCCATGTTCTAACAAACTGTTGTGTTTCATTCAGGTTCAGAAACTGCAAGCTATCCTGAAACCCATGATGCTCAGACGATTAAAGGAAGATGTAGAAAAAAAGCTGGCTCCTAAGGAGGAAACTATAATTGAAGTAGAACTAACTAATATTCAGAAGAAATACTATCGAGCAATTTTGGAGAAAAATTTTGCTTTCTTATCCAAAGGAGCAGGGCAAGCAAATGTACCCAATCTGGTTAACACTATGATGGAACTCAGAAAGTGTTGTAATCACCCTTATCTCATCAAAGGTAAATACATGCTAAAGACTGATTCTTTGGGGGGGTTTTAACTACTTTTGTACTCTTATTTAAAATACCCAAGAACTTTTGGTGTGTTCCTTGATCTTTTCATCAGACTTGCCAAGGATTGGATTAGGTGGAAGCATTTTTTTGATAGATGTAAGGCAAAGTTGTGAGGCAGTTGCTTATTTGAGGGCTGAAATGTGAACTTGTTGTTTTGTGGGACTTCACAGAACATTTAAAAGCAATTATCTCATGGAAATGTTACATCTCTTTAAAAGCAGTATGAAGAAGAACTTCTAGAGCTAACTTTTAAAATTAATGCTTCTTGCAAGTGATATGGGCTGTGTCAGCCTTCATTGCTTTTTCTCACAGTTATAACTAACTTTGTTTTTCTTGCTTGCAAGAAAATACACTTTAAGCGCTTCAAGGTTTTGCTAGGATTTCAATCATAGAGGGACTTGAGAAAAGGTTATTCAAAATACTGGGGTTAAGACTCTATGTCCCATTTAAAATATCAGAGACAAAAGGACTTGTGGTTTTTTAGTTGGTCTTTTACACAACACTTGAGAACAAGTTGTATTTTTGTTTTGGCAATTTGGAGGAGGGGTTCACCTCATTCTAGTTGTTTGTTTTTTTTCCTGTGGTGTTCTGCTTAAAAAACTTGAGACTTGTTTTCAAAGAGCATAGAAATAGATCTTCTTGCTAGACTTCAGATCCATCCAGAAATTTGTTCTGTCTCCAGCAGTGGCTAATGGGGGATATTTAGAGTACAAGCACTGATTTTTGTAACTTGGTCTTGTATGTATACAGAGATACTTGTGTAGATACACCTGTAGATGCAAAAATGTATTCTTTGATAGGTGCTGAAGAGAAAATCCTTGGAGAGTTTAAAGAAACGTATAGCCCAAGTGCTCCTGACTTCCATCTGCAAGCAATGATTCAGTCAGCTGGTAAATTGGTTCTTATTGATAAACTTCTTCCAAAAATGAAAGCAGGAGGCCACAAGGTCCTTATCTTCTCTCAAATGGTGCGCTGCCTTGATATTTTGGAGGATTACCTTATACATAAAAGGTAAGATACTGCATATTCTCTCTCCTATTATTGTTCTCGGTGGGCATATCTTTGAATGTTAGTGCAGGATTAATGATTACAGCATACCAAAGATAGGATTTTTTTTTTTTCTTTTTGCTAATCACTGTGTAACTTGCTGTGTTCTGTGATGGCTTATCATTTATTCACCAACAAATGAAAAACTTCAGAGAGCAACTAAAGAGAGGTTGTTGAGTAAACCATGTGCCTTCAGTTTGTTGCTTTTTCTATTAAACATTCTTGTATGTATGTACTGTTTATACATTGCCTGTTAGAAACCAAGTAAGTTCAAGCTCAGCACTGTTCATCCAAACCCCAGGAAGCATAGAACGTGCTCTTTATTTATATTGTGTTGAACTTGGACCAGACAGGGGTAATGCAGCTCCTTACTCCCAACAGAACAGAAGTACAAAATGGTAAACAACTGGAGTTTTGGCTTTTATTAATGTAAAAATAAAAACATGCTTCATATTTTTCCTAAAGTATTACTGCTTTGAAATTTGCAGCAGAACTGAACTGCCAGCATAAAGCAGCTCCTGAGATCTGCTTTTGCTGTCGCGTATAATAGTAGCCTTTGATTACACTGTTGACTCCACAGAAACTGAGAGCTTATTTAAGCACATGACTAAGTACTATGCATGAAGCCTTAGCACATAAAGTATAACTTTGAACTTGGTGACAATCAGTAGTTGCTATATCAACCTGAAGAACTATAAAAAGGCATAGTTTTGGTTGTTTTAATAGTCCATTTGTTGGAATGTGCATACTGCTTTGAAGTGTGTCTGTCAGTGAACTACATGGTAATACAGAGTTAACATGAAAAAACAAAAACTAGTAAACATGTCAAGCCTTCCTGCAATGGGTACTGGAATGTATATTGAAAATCATTAGTAAATTATATTAATACTTCTTTTTTGGGTAATTTTATTTACCTGCTATGTTTCTATATTTTTTGTTTCATAAAGCTATCTATTTGAAATGAGAGCTCAACAGTTTGTATGTTTTATTTTAATAGACTAATTTTAACTTCACAGTAGCACTTAAAATCCAGTATGGAAAATACTCCTTTTTCTGTGACAGTGTAACATCTAGATTACTGCATCGTATCTACAGGTAGAATATTCTGAAATCCACAGAAGCTGAAACTTGCTCAGTGTTACTATTTGATTAGAAATGTTGGAGCACACACATGATTTCACTCAATACTTAACAGAATTTGTGACTGTAGGAAATAGCTGCCTGCCAAAATGCCTGTGGTCCTGTGGATTATCTGCTGTGACATTTTATAGTCGATCAGAAGAAAGACGGTTGTGAGGCTTTTTGGCTAGTAGATACACATTCAGCGTCTTACTCCATTTACAATGTACAGAAGTACTTGCTCCCTTTTTAAGCATTTAACTTGATTTCAGAAGTTTCATAGGAGTCCTTGTAATTATGAAAGGTAACAGAAATTACAGTGTTACTTCAGGCTTTTAAATTTGCTGGTTTTAGTTTAGGAAGCCCCAGATTCACTGATGCCTTGATAAAGACTGTTAGAGGTGCTGTCGTGTCTTTTTTGTTCCATTTCTCTTAATCTTGACAGAATCAATATGTAGTTTGTTCAATGACAGCTCACCGAGCACTGCTTTCTGCTGATTACTTGGTTACCCCTAACACGTTCAGACAGTTTGTTATATAATACAGAAGTACACTGTCCTGCTTCTGTGACCTTGGGTGGGGATCCAAGCATAACAGCATGTGAAAAAGCTGGAAGTCCACATGGGACTTCAGGTTATGGTATGTTTTAATGCAGCTAAGTGCCATGGTAATACATGTTTCCTGGTATGTATGATCATGTACTTGCTTTAATGGACAAAGTTCAGAAGAACTTGTCTTAAAATAAGTGTTTGGACTTGCTGATGTGTATTAGTACTACAGATATGTGATTTCTGTTGTGATTCCTGGTTACGTTACCCACTGATAATCAAAGTTAGTTTCTGTCACTTTTATTTCCTGTAAAGAATAAATAGATAAGCAGGAGATCTGTTCTAATCCCCCTTTAAATCATGAAAAGCTCTGTAATTATTTGTGTGTGTGTGTGTGTGTGTGTCTGTGGCAATTTCCAGATACTTATATGAACGAATTGATGGGCGAGTACGAGGGAATCTCAGGCAAGCTGCAATTGACCGGTTCAGCAAACCAGATTCCGATCGCTTTGTCTTCCTTCTGTGCACCAGAGCTGGTGGTTTGGGCATTAATTTGACAGCAGCAGATACATGTATAATTTTTGATTCTGACTGGAATCCTCAAAATGATCTGCAGGTAAATTCCTCTGAGCATAACAGTGAGGCCTAAAAAGTCAAACCTGGTTGATAGAAATTTGGTCACTTTGAATATTGTCTCTGTTTTAAATATGCATCATTTTAAAATGTTCAGGGGTTTTTTTTAAGGCATGTATTTAATGTTTTTCAATGAATACTTTCTACTTGGATAGGAGACATCATCTGGGTTTGGCTGGGTTCTAACTTTTTCTTTCAAATTGATTACTCTTTAAAAGCGCAACAGAGGTCAACTAAGTCAGTGAGTTGATAAAACCCTTAAGATTTTGATGACTCTGTGAAGCCAGGGGTTACATTGGCATATACTGACTAATACAGTTTATGGAAATAGAACTGTTGAAACATAACATATAGAAAAGGATTAATATGTATAAAGAAACAGTGAATTAATCAACTCTAGGAATTGGATGCTGAAATTGAATCCATTCTCAAGTTGCAACTCCTTTCTCATTTGTATCTGGAGATCAGATAACTTAAGAGATAGCATGTCTTTTCATCTAATGTTACTGCAAGAGAAATACCGTTCAGTACCATTCAGCACAGATCATTCATCTACATTTTACTTACTACACTGGTTTTAGAAAACTGTTCACAATGTGGAAAATGTCTGATAGCTTCTACTTAATTGAATGTGAATTGATCTCCTTTTGAGTTCATACTGTCACTTTTCAGTTTGTGCTACAGCAGAAAAAATACTTAGAAGAATCCTAGATATTCCTAGATAAGTCTAAAATCTTATTGCTGTTCTCCCTTCAAAAGGCTCAAGCCCGTTGTCACAGGATTGGTCAGAACAAAGCAGTGAAGGTCTACAGACTGATAACGCGTAACTCCTATGAAAGAGAAATGTTTGACAGAGCAAGTCTGAAACTGGGACTCGATAAGGCTGTCTTACAGAGTATGAGTGGAAGAGAAAACAGTGTTGGTGGTGTATGTAGACTTATTTCTTGAAATAACTTTTCCTTTTGCTTTTGTAATCATGTAGGAACTATTTTAAATTATAGAAGCTACCATTTTTCTGTTGTTTGAATCTGTTCTGTTTTCTGATGTGGACTAACCATATAGTTGACATAATTTTAAATGTAGTCAGTTACTCTGATAAATCTTTCACTATTTCTTGCCTCTTAAGGTCCAAGATAAATAACGTCAAATTAAAACAAGGAGAAAAGTTTCCCTTTGTTTCCTTGTATCTTCTCATATTAATATAATGTGTTACTTTAATACGAGATTTACATCTAATATTAACAGGAGATTTTTTTAACTTGCATTCCTCACAGTGTTGAGAATAGCCAAAACAAAAAAGACATGTTCTT